>NW_025062479.1:13587720-13992720 GCF_000002995.4 Brugia malayi
TAGAACTATTTTAATTATTAAATAATTCATTTCATGTAATTATTTTCAACTTAGTTCTTTAAAAACTATCCTCACTTATTTTCTGTTGATCTAATAAATGTCACTAGAAAGAATTCAAATGACAAAGTTTGAAGGAATTTTTCCAATATCAAATTTAAATTTTAATTGTTATTAATTATTGTTAAACAATAATTAAATGAACTGCTAATCAGTATGAAATAAAGTCTATGAGAAAAAAATTAACACATTTACTTTTAAGCAAACACACATAGAAAATGGAAAGGTAATTATGATTAGAATCCATGAAAGCACTAGAAGTGCATAACCAAATATGGTACCAATCGTTTCATAATCCGGTGGTACATCCTGAAATCCATTTTAATAGTATTACGGAAAAGGAGAAGTAAACAGTTAGATATTGTTAAAAAGAAAATTTCGAAAGTTTTCATTTATTCTGAAAAACCAATAACATATCCTAAGATTATCATTGGTTGTGATTAAAAGCATTTTTTTGGGATCTAATAAAAGGTACACCGTAACATTGCATAATACTGCTTATTATAATATCTAGAGAAAGAGAAAAGAAATTAAAAAAATTTACACTTACCTGATTAGAAGAAGGTGTTACCCATTGTGGGTCCGTCCGGGCATTTTTTGAAGACATCGACCCGTTGGAACCCAATTTCGTTTTAATGTAGGATTTTTATCCGTTCTAAAAAATTTAAAAATAATTAATATATTGCAACAAATACATAAAATGATAACATTATTGCAATAAATAATTGAAAAATTCAAAAGCAAAAGATCAATAAATAATTAATGATTATAAAGCGCAAAATAATTACACAGCAGTGAAATAAACTAAGCATATGAAAAGCCTAAAGAATTCAAAATTTATATGAATTAGGCATTATTTTATTAAATTTTTGAATTTTCTAACCGCATGATTGATTGATTGAAATGAAATTTACAAAAACTGTACACTAAATAAAAATAAGTCTATATTATTAGATTTTAACCGTTATTAAATCAAACTATAGTAATAATTTCTCTAGCATATTAGAATAAAAAAAAAAAAAAAACTATTTAAGACCTAAAATTTTTTGTAAACCAATTTAACTCATAATTAATCCTTAATATACACATAATTTTACGTTATATTAACAATACCGAATATAAATTGCTAACTTTATAAGTTATTATAAACTATCAACAAATTAATAAAATAAAAGTTAATGAATTAATTAATCCATATGGCTGTTAGGCAATCTATTATTATAAAAAATAAATTCTTAAATTATATTATAATGAAGAAGAATTATCTTTTTATATTCCTTTTTTAATTTTCATTTTTATCAATTCAAAAATTACCATAAATAATTAATCCTTACTATACACATAATTAATTCATAATTAAAACCGACAAGCTAAATGTAAAAAGTAAATTATTAAAAAAAAAAGAACTTTTTTAACGAATGGAAATAATTTCTCTTTTATGATAATAAAGTTATCTCGATTTTCAAATAAATTTTTATTATGTATGTGAAATTTTAAATTCAAAAAAAAAAAATACATTTTAACGTTTCATATTCAAATATAGTTTGCCGAACATATTTTTCATTATGGATTAAAAAACGTAGCAGCTAACATTTGAAGATAAATTTAACATTTTATTTAAAAAGGAGAAAAAAAGCTAAATGAATAAACAAATAAACAAGCATTTAAGTTTGACATTAAAATATTCACCATTTTAATGATATATTTATTTGCTGTGAGTTTAATAACATATATAATTACGATATTTTGAATAACATTTAAATAAAAATAATGGATGAATATTTTTTGAAAAATATTCACTAATAAAACAACAACATAAAATTAATGAATACTAATAATTAATTAATTCAATAATAAAATCAAAGCTAATAATTAGCAAAAATTAAAAGAATCAAAATTAAACGAGAAAGAAGTTTAATAATATTTTGTATATTTTATAATGATAATTAAACAAATTTTGAAAGAAGAAGTCAAAATAACGAATGATGGTATTATGTTTACACTTATATATGCATATAAAGAGATAGGAAAAGCCTTTAAAAGCTCCTCCTAAAATCAATCAAATTATTTTTAGATTCTCTTTGGCATTTTAGCGCTTAGCTAAAATATACTACGAAGAAAATTATTTCGTAAGTCATGTTGAGATGAATGATATCAAATTGAAATTTGACAAAATGGAAAAAAAAAGTGAAAAAAAGACAAATGCGAATAAGCATATACTCTTAAATTTTCATCCTTGTTAAATTAAAAAAAAAGATGAAAAAAAAATGTAAATAAATAAATAAATGAAATTATTTATTTTTGAATAACTGAAGAAAAACGGAAAAGAAAAAAAAAATAAAAATGACATACTAAAAACATGATTTTGCAAGGAAAAAAGGAAACAAAAACAATTAAAATTGAATAAAGTTAAAACAAAAAAGAAGGAATAATTTAAACCTTAGAAAGAAAAGAAAGAAAAGTTGTAGATTTAGAAATATACTTTTTTAAATTTAATCAATAAATAAAATGCATAAATAATATATTTTTGTTTTATTAATCTAAGACTTGTCACTTTTTTCTTTGAAAATTTTACTGAAATCATTTATTAAATGTTAACTCTAGGTATATATATATATAACTTATCACAGTAAAACTAAAAGTAATGAAAAAAAAAAGTGAATGAAATTTGAGAATATACTACTTTTAGGTAGGAGAAAAGAATTTTAACATTACTTCATCAATACTAAATGTATAAATGAATTTAGTCAGAAGGGGGGAGAGGAAGAAGAGAGGAAGGGGAAGGAAGAAGAGAGGAAGAAGAAAAGACGAAGAAATAAATATAAGGCCGTGGCGATATTTTCCTATTTCCGCCAATCCTTTCAAAAAGCCTTTTTGTGAGGAAAGCTTCATTTTTCATCGATTTCATGAAATTTGATTAAATGGAACAATGAAAGGGGAGAGAGAGAGGGAGAGGGAAAGGGAAAGGCAGAGAGGGAGAGAAAGATGGAAAAAAAGAAAGATATGCTTTATGATGAGGTGAAAATTGAAATAAATATACAAATCATACATGTTATATTATGATGTAGCGATAAAATAAACAGAAATAAATAAATAAACAAGTAAATAAATTGATAAATAAAAATTTTTAAATCCAAAGAAAGAGAAAAAATATTTAATAAATCAAAATTATAAGTTTATATTTTATTAAAAAATTTGGCAAAAAATTTTTTTAAATGATAGCCTGATTGAATACAAAATTAACTGCATTATCATATGCATAAAACATGTGGAAATACTAAAATAGAGGTAAAAAGAAAAGGGAGGGGAGAGAGAGGCGGCACAAGAGAGAGAGAGTGAAGAAAATAATTTAAATCGAATTTACACTGAAAAGGATAAAGTGATTGCATGATGTTTTATTTTTTCGCTTTTTTTTTATGAAATACATTTTCAGCAATTCTTAATTACCTTTACTGTTGGTTTTTCTCTTTTATTTTGATTAATTATTAGTTTACACTAGCATAATAATTGATATAATTGTGTTAATCAGATGATTATTTATTCTTATTAATTAAAATACATCATTAAAACACTTCACATCAGCTAAATGAATCATTTTTAATAGTTTAAATTAATTACAACAGATAATAATTCATTTCATACGTAAGCAATAAACATTGCATTTCTTTATCAGTACAATGATAAAATTTGAAATATATCATCACCTTATCAATAATGTAGTATATTATCATATCATAAAAATAACTTCTCACACAAAAAAAAGAAAATTATGACAAAATATTTAAATGAAATAACAAAATTCATTATAAAAATTTAATCAGCAACAACTTTTTTTACGATTAAATTAATACGTTTTTTTCGGTAAGATTTTGTATACAAATTTCCCATTTTTTTTTTTTTTGCAAAAAAAATTTCACTGTTTTTTTAATTTTAATTCTAAAACTATTTTTAATTTTATCTTTTTTTATTGATGGTATTCATTATATATTTTTTTCTTGAAAATTTCTGCCATATTTTTTTAATACAAGTTGAATTTTAACGTTTAATATATAAAACTTTGTTTATTTTTAGAATAGAAAATAAAAGTAAGAATCATGTTATTCTGATCTGCAATATTTGTTGCAATTTTATTTCTTATTATATCATCGAAAATGATAATCAACTAGAAAGTATCATCATAAAAATAGGTGTTACATCTTGAAGTATCAGTAATTCAACTCTTTCATATTTATTTAAATGATTATTTTAGATAATATAGCTGTCGGAACAAAAATACAGATAGAGCGAAGAAGGATGTATGAATTCATAATTGCAATTCGATTGAAATTACACTGAATTGAAATTAAAATTGAACTGAAAAAAAGCATACATCAAAATGGAATTAAAAGTGAAGATTAGTTAGAAAAAAGAAATGTGAAATCTTAATACAGAAGGTAAACAAGTTTGAATTATTCTTGTAAATTCGAAGTTTTCGTTCAAAATTTATATATTTAATATTTGGAATTACATATTTAAGGATTTTCAAATTAAATTTCTTATTAAGACAAGCATTAATAATAAGAATAATCTTTTATAAAAATTAATAGTCAGAATAATATTTTATAAAAGTTTGTGGAAATTTTCGAAAATATATAATTTAATAAATAGTGGAAAAAAAAAAAAGGAGTGTGACAATTGCAAATGAAATTTCCACTCGTTGCATATATAAATATATTTTAATGAAAAAAAAAAAAAAAAATCAATTTTGCAAAACAATTTTTCACTCATCCACTCACTCACTCTTTCTTTCTTTGCTTTTTTAGATAAATTTATTTTAAAACCATAGTTTGTTCTACAAAATTGTAAAACTTCACAAAATCTTCCCCTCTTCTTGTTTGTGTACACGAAATTATAACAAAATGACATATTGGAAGTGGAAAAAAATATAATTGAAAAGAAAAAAAAAAAATGATAATTTGACTGACTTTCTGCATAAAAGCGTTTCACTATCATTAGCAAATGTTAATTGTTTTAATTTAAAATGTTGATATTTTTTTAAATTTTGTGAAGTGTTGTAGTGTCCAAACAAAAATACAAATTTTTGAATACATTCGTGTTTTATAATTCTTTTGTGAAGAAAGGAAAAAAGGATTTTGTTGATGGAAGGAAAAATTGTATGAAAAATAAACAGGAAAGAAGGAGAGAGCGAGAGAGAGAGAAAAAAAAAGAGAGAGAGGAAGTAAGAAATGATGGAAAACATCATTTTGCATGAAAAAAATTATAATCAATTTTTCTTGGCAAATTTTTGAGAAGTTTCAATTGAGCAAAAATTGTTAAAGGAAAAAGTGGAAAAAAAAAAATGAAAATCTTGGCTTAACCCCGATATGATGAATGGAAGAGAAAAAGAAAATGTACCTTTGCATTAAACTAAATTTATTTTTTTCAAAACTTTCTTTAAAGTTTTTTTTTTTTACTTTTCTAAGTCACAGTTCCTTCTTTATTGCATCTTTTTTACGCTCCAAAATGAGTGATTTTATTTTACTTGAAACATTTTGAAAAGTGGTGAACAACTTTTGCGCCCTTCATCTTCCTTTCTTTGTTCCTTATTTGTTTTATTAATTAATTAATTTACTAACATTTTTTCTTCAGAAATTAGTTTCTTTATACAATGATCATTTTATCGATATTATTTTTATTTTTTTTTATTTTTTTTTTTAAAGAAGCATTTTGATTTTAAGTATATTTATGCAATGATGAAGGCACTAACAATTACTATTCGAAGGATTTTACTATTTTCATTATATTAAATTATATTAAAGCAACATTTTTTTTCCTAATTTCAATATCATTTAATTTTCAAGCAATTCTTTTTCGTTTTCTTTCAAGTTTCATTCTAGCTTTATTTTTCACTTTTTATAATTTATTTTCTCCTTTTTTCTTCAATTTTTTTTTACCACTTTTTGCAAACTAGTTTGTTAAACTGAAACACTTAATTCATTAACATATTAAAATAAAGTTATAATTAATTTCATTGGAAAATTAGTTCAAAAATTAATTAGATAAGACTAATGGTAAGTTCTCCTAGTGATATTATAAATTGAAGTAATCTGGAAATAAATTAGCAAAATATTCTCGATTTCTTCTAGAAGAAAAAACAGTTACAAAAAAAAAAAAAAAAAAAAAAAAAAAACAATTTGAAATATGAAATGAAGATTGAACTAAAGTTTCATTTCAAAACCATTTGATTATACGTTTTTGAAGAAAATTTGACTTATAATTAAAAATTTTTTTTTCACTAAAATATGCAATTTTATTTTACAATTTAACGCATAATACTTTTAATTAACTGAAAAAATTCTCCTAAATTCATAGTAAGAACTTAATTTAGCCAATTAAAAGTATTACAGATTACACAGCTAATTAATAAAACTAACTGTAAGTGGCAAATATGAGATATTGTACGTAATATAAATTCACTTTCTTTTTCATCTTGTCCAATTTAATTTAAACATTGACAATTGAATAAAATATATTTCAAAAAATTTATATCAGATGCTCAATCTTTTTTAACTATTCAATTTTGCTAAACGGCTAAAATTTCCAAACGTCTTCATAATTTGAAATAAAATAAAGCATAAGAAATCTTTTTTTTTTTTTGTATAATAATTAAAAAAAAAAAAAAAATTACACAATAATGATATATTCCATTTAATAAATTATTCCAAATTTCTTCATAATTTTCTTTTTCTTTTTTTAATCAAGTAAAAAATAGCAACAAAAGGATTTTAAGATATGAAGAAAAAGGAAAGAAAGCAAAAACAAAACTGTTTGATCTTTTCAAATGATAATTCTTTTCTCCCTTCTCTCTCTCTTTCTCACTCTCTCTTCTCTTCTCTTCAACAACAAATATTTTAAATTTGTATTCTTTTTTTTCCTTTCTTTCTTTTTTTTTTACTTTTAAATATTCATAGAAAAAAGCCAGAAAATAAGGTAAAAAAAAAACAAAAGAAATAAAGAAATTCTTTCAAGAAAAAAAGAGAGAAAAAGTAGAAATTTTGAAAATTGTTTATGAAAAAAAGAAGGTAATAAAAAGAGGAAGAATAAAAATGATAGGAAAGGGATAAATAAACAAATAAATAAACAAGTAAAAAGAAAAGATAATAAAGGAGGAAAAAAATAAAATAAAGAATAAGGAGGAAAAAGAGGAAAGAGAAATGATTTGTGTAAAATGAATTTATTAATCGAAAACCGAAATAAATCAAAGAATATAATAGTTTTCATAAGTTTTGCTATAGTTGAATAAAATTCTCTTAGCATTTCATCCATGGAATGGAATTTGCTGATTGATAGTAAACAAGTTTTAATCTAAAGATTTGAAAAGATAGACTGAAACAGACGAGCAAGAAGGTGGTAAGAGTAGGAAGAGTTAGTTAGTTAGTTAGTTAGAAGTGAAAAGTGATAAAAATTGAAGGGAAAGATATAATTTCATAATTATTTGTGCTAAATAAATTTGTTAAATTTATAGGCGGCTATTTGAAAAAAAAAAATTTTTGTTCAATATTGCTCTAACTTTTATGCTAGATTTAGTTTTGCTATAAACTAAAGAATTATTAAGTTATGGAAATTAGCATAGCTAACAACTTTAATCAGTCAAAAATGATATGGGTAAATTAAACTGATAATATGTTTATTACATCTGAAATATAGTAAATTAAATTGATAATGAGTATAATAATGTTTAGCAAAAGTGATTAGTTAGTGGTTAAATTAAAATTTTCTCCCATTAACCTCTTTCTTCATTTCGCTGCTTGTTTGCTTCATTGAATTAATAAAATAATAAAATTTGAAACTATTAAAATGAAATCAAAGGTGTATAAATTGGGAAAAAGAGAGAGAGAAAGAGGTAGAAGTGAAATACTACTGACAATAACATTTAACAAAATGATCAAATGAAATAAAATATGCAATAAAATAATTATTTTTTAATTTTAACACTTCATACATTTTAATCATTGATTGATAGCGATTAAATACTTTGCAATATTTAACTGTTTGCTGTGATATTTTGCACCCAATAATTAATTGAATTTGAAGATCGAAGAAATTAAATTCAAAAATTCTAAGTGCAATAATTTAAAAAAGTGGAAAAATTATTTACGTCAATTCTTTCTAATTAGAGACGATTTTTTTTTTCTAGGAAACAAAAGAAAAACTCAAACTTACAAATTTTTTTTTAAAAAAAAAGCAATAAAAATTTTAAAAATAGTATGAAGAAAAAGTTTCAACGAAAAAGTTAAAATTTTTGAAAATTTTGGAGAAAAATGAACGACTATTTAAAAAAAAAGTTTTTACTTTTTCACTTTCTTTCTTGTGATGACAGTGTAAGAAGTCAATTGTTGATAATAAAGAGATATTTAAAAAATATTCCTCTGAATTAATAATTAGAAAACCTATAAATAAATATTTGAAAAATATTTGTGATAATTATAGCAAATGGCTAATTTAGAGAGTTAATTAATTGGAAAACGGATTTTGCGATTGTATAATGCTATTAATTAATGCACTTTTTCTTCATTACTTCATCGTTTTTCCTTTAATTTTGATAATTATAACTCATTGGAAATTTTTTCCTTTTTTTTTGCATTTTTCATTCAAATTATTGTCAGATAATACGTCCTAATAAAATTTACAAACAATGAAAAATAAATAAAAGTAAATTTAAATTTATATATCAATAAATAGAATCAATGAAATTTTCTCTTCACTTAAAATATGCTAATAATGTGTGTCAATAAAACTTTCCGCAAAAAAAAAAAAAAAAAAATTATTAATAAATTCAAATTAATATATGCAAATAAATGAATTAATATAAGTAATAAATATCAAATGATATTAATTAACATTATATATAAATGCAACATAAGGAAACAAATTTTTTCTTTTTCTTTCGAACAAGAAATGAACAATTGAGAAAAAAACAATTTTAAAACTTAAACCATTCATAACTGAACTGAAATATAAAGAATAACTCGTCTCGCACAGATACATGTAATACGGCTATTTTGCAATCAAACAAAGGAAATGAAACTAAACCACTTTTCATTTTTTTTCCGTCTAACTTCCTTTATTCTTCAATTCTATCCCTCTCCCCCCCTCTCTCTCTCTCTAGAATTTCGATAAGAAAAAAGAGAACACCCCTAAGCTTTCTTAGCAAAATCAATGAATGAGCTTCTAAATGCTTGCTTTAAAGAACCCGTAAAATATATAATATACACATACACACATACATACATACATACATACACACATACACACATACATACATACACACATACATACATATACGCACAAACACACATATATTAAAGTTGAAATTTCCTACGATGCACATTATGTTGTCTTGCTAAGATAAGCAGTAAAAGTTTGTGAATGGTTGCTCCTTTGTTTTTTTTTTTTTTTGAAAATTAGGGTTAAATAATTAGTGAAAAATCAAATAAGACAGGGAAGGAAAGAGAATGTATAAAAGTAAGATTGAGATTATCACTTATCACTTGATTTTGTTAATCTCTTTCTCATGTTTATCAATAACAGTGATAGATTATAGCTATCATTAAGGCATTCATGAGAAAAAATAGATGAAATGGAATAAAATGAAAGTCTGAAATTATTTGAATTTATTAAAAAATGTAAGTAATAACTCTCTGAAAGAAAACGCAAATGAAATAACTGTTGAGGAGAATAGAATTATGTCATATAAAAAATAATAATCGGAAACACTAAGAATGCTTAAATATTCAGTATAGTTATAGTAAAATATAGTAAAATAGCTTAAAATTCACTAATTTGGCAAAGAAAGAAAAAGACAAAAAAAAAAAAAAAAAATGATTAAATCGTTTGCCTTAATTTAGTTGCTATTTAAGTTATTGGTAATTTGTCAGAAAAAAAAAAAAAAAAAAAAAAAAAAAAAAAGAAAAGAAAAGAAATAATATGAAGATAAAATCTAAAATTCCAGCATTATATTAATTTTCTATTCAATAGTATTATATTTGTTTCAAATTATCACAATATCAATTATCATCTATTAATTATTCAATATGACCAGCAATCCAACGCTAACTCTCCGTTAATTTAAATTGATTTTCTGTTCACCTTTGCTTTTACGGTAATAAATATTATAGCAGAATTTTTACTTCACAATTATATTTTAAGATATAAGTTTTTTTGTCAATTAAATCAATGAAAAATTAAAGAAATATTACATTGAAATGCTAGTTGAATGAAAAATAAACGGTATCCTTAAACAATTTTTACTTATTTTTAAAAGAAAAATGAATTCCATTTACCAATTAATAGACTGAAAAGTAATTTAAACCCTGTAGTTAACACAACTTTTATTTATTTATTAAACAACAAAGATAATAAAAATACGATTTTTAAAATGTTTCTGAAATAATAGAATTAGAACTTGCTAGCTTCATAAAACTATTTTAAATGCATTTGACAATTTTTTTTATTTTACACTGCATCTTCATCAGACATACACGATCTTCTGACATCCTCATAATGCTGTTTGGACGGCTAAATTAAAAAATCTATTGTAGTTTTATTTTGAAATCGCAATAAAATAGCAAAAAAAAAAAAAGAAAAAAAGTAGTAATTACTATTCTTTTCATCAATTAAAAAATATTTTAATTTTGACATTAAAACTAATTTTACTTATTAATTTAAACATTGTAAATATTGAAATCTTACAGCTAATATCACTTTTTTAGTATTTCACCAATGAAATTAATTAAAATATGATTTTTTGAAGTTTTTATATAGTTACAAAATTAAAATTCATTAACGTAAATTTGTTTTGAACTTACTTGACATTCTAAATACAATCAATTTTGTAAAATTAAGGAATGGCTTACAATAACTGTTGTTTGCAATTTAATTTTGATATAAAAATTTATTCATTGACAATTTCACAAATCGTCCAGTTAACATTATCTTTATTTATTTAAACAATGAAATTTTTTTTTAATATGATTTTCTGAAGTGTTCAAAAAGTCACAGTGTAAAAATTCATTATTTTGAACCTATTTTATACATTCTTTTGCATTACAGCTCAATCAGAAACATAGTCTGCTTGCATGCTGGCAAAACAATTTTATAATTAGAACAAAACTATGAGAAAAGTTTGCTTTGCAACAATAATAAAATGATACGCATGTTAGCAACGTAGTTTTGATAGTTTCCATGAAAAAAAAAAATTCTATTAAAAAATGAATGGTTTTTTTTTTTTTTTTTTTTTGCAAATTTTTTTTATTTCATTTCATGTAAGTCCAGCAGATATGAAATGCTAGGTTTAACAGAAGAAAAAATTTTTAAGTTACAATTAAATACTAAGAAATGAAAAGGCTTAGAGTATAAAATAAGCTTAATCGCGTTGAAAATTGTAATGGAAATGATTATTTTATTCCTTATATTAATTATAATTTTTAAAAATTTATTAAAAATAACTAAATTTTAAAATTTCAAAACTCTATGTTATAAATTTCAGTGTTAACAATGTATATGCAATACTAAATGACCGTCTGTTCAAATATTGCTTATAACTGCATTACTTCCTTCAAATTATAGTTTGTTTTCTAATTTGACAAAAATTTATTAATGCTGTGTTCTCTGCTTGTTGCTATAAATCAAACTTTCACTTTTTAATTTGAATCAAAAGTGATGTGAAAGACATTCTCATGAATTGTACAACAATCGAAAAGCTGTAATATCGCAGATCATATGAAGAGTATTAAATTTTACACCAATTTTATCCTTCAAATATCATCATAATTCTACAGGATGGGAAAAATTTTTCGGATCACAATTTTAAGTTTTAACAAAACTGATGAAATTTTGAAAAGTTTAGCAATTTCACTTCATTAAATCCTGTTTGCAATATTCAACTATCTTTCGCATTTCCAATTCATATAGAAGGTTATTAAAACATTACTTAATGGTTAAGTACACACAAATTCATTGTTGAACATTTTTTTGCACAAATTTGAATGAATTAAAGATGATAAATGTAATTTATTGCATTCAAAATATAAGAGTTATTGGCTGTTGTTTTAAATGCATGTTTTATTAGATGTATGCAATAGTTTTTATATAAAAATACAAATTTGTCACAGATTTGGGATAAAAAAATGAATCTATTATTTTATATCGACGACAATAAGTTATTAGATTAGTTAGCAACTGTCGTAATCATCACAACGGATTACTGTATCAGGTTTTCGGAGCATCCAGAACAGTGTCAAAGGAACTGCGACATTAACATTGCTGCCCATGATCTATTACATTAATTATCACTATATAAATGTTGACACAGTAACCTGTAATCACGGTAATCTGTTACAGTACTTCGTCATAGTGATACAGGAAAATCTATAAATGCATTTTAGAAAATGCTACCTTAAAATGCTAATCATCAAATGATAAGTACTGATATTGTTTAATAATGCTTAAATTTTAATCTGTTCTCAGCGCAAAAGTGAATTTTATTTCCTAATTTATGCAGCAAATGACTTTTAGTTATTTAAACTATTCAGTTGACAAAAATATGAATCTTAAAATGTCAACAAATTAACAAAATTAAAATTCGTTAATATCACCAAATTATTATCACTCTATTTCACTTTTTGTTTGATATCACATTTCATTCGATCGCGGGAGGACATGGATAAGTTAACATGGTCAAGTTTTTGGAGATAATTGGTTAGGAAACTTATCGTACAAATCCACAGAAAGCCATGCTTATTTTCCAAATGGAGTAAATAACAAGAATTTAAAAAAGAAAAAAAAAAAAAAAAAAACATAAAACTTGCATTTGATGTACAATTATAAAAATGATAAACATATTTCTGACAGTAAATATTCAAAATGTATGAAGAGAATGAGAATTAGATTTCAGTGAATCTGATAAAACAATAAATTATAGTGAATGTATGAAGGAATAGTAAATGAAATTGTAGAAAGCATAAAAACTGGTATAAAACACTGACAAGATTATATTAAGAGATATTAATAAGATGCAAAACAAATGAATTCTTATACATTTCAATCATTTTGTTTCTGAAATGCCTCAAAGTTTCATAAAAGTCATTAAACTTTGTTCAAAACTGAAACTCTGAAGTTACAACATCACGACGAATAAATAATATTCATAGGATATTCTTCAGAAGAACATGTAAAAGATTAATATATTTGCAAAAATTTGGAGATTCCGATCATACATTCAAAAGAATGTGCAGCAAAAATAAGTTTAGAAACTTAGATATAAAAAAGATTTTACACTTCTGAGATTTTAGGAATTATATACTTGAATGGGGAACAATGCTAGTGAAATTGAATAATGAATAAGAATATTATATCATAGAGAAATTAACAAATAATTTCCAAAAAAAAAAAAAGAAAACTTTCATATAGCACCAAAGTAGCACACAGAATATTTTAAGAGTAAAAGTTTCAAGAGCCAATTAAAATAAAGAATAATACAGATAATATAGGGAGGAAAATTTTAAATTCTACAAAAAAAAAAAAAAAAAAAAAAAAAACTGGAAAAGAACATGAGATATTTTGCATTTGAAATGAAATGTGACGATTTTGATTATAATTGAAACTTCAGAAACATATATTCCATAACTAACAGATATGGGCATAAATTTTAAAGGATATATTTTAAGCAATAAACTTTTTAACATGATTAAATGCTTTGGGAAAATTTTCCTAAAAGATTCCCTGCTGAAATTGATCATAACTGTACGATGATCGATATGGCAATTGCATAGGATAAACACGAAACTGCAAATAAAACTGTAATATCAAAAAAAAAAAAAAAAAAAAAAAAAAACTAACTACGATTTATCTCAATTTAATTAAAAAAATATATTCCTTTTATACTTTAAAAATATGAAAAAACGGACAAGAAAATAGAGCAAATTATATATATATATATATAAAAAAAAAGCTCACAAATTTTTGAGCACCTTCTAATATTGCTTGTGCATATCGATCTGGGAGATTTTTAATAAGCTGAAATAGAGATGGAAAAAAAAAAATTTTTTTTTCCATATAATCCTGAGTCTTTTTCAAAAAATTCACTCATAAAAATGACTTTGCTGACTGTTATGTGACAAATAGTGGCAATTTAGAATAAATTCAACTACTACTAAAAAATGCGATTTAACTATATCAGAAATAAATTATGAAAAGCTTACAGCTTTAATATGATTCAAATCAATTCGAGCTAATTTTTGATACATAATGTCCATAAGACTTGGTGAAAAAGAAGCATTCATTGCCTCAGTGATCATTTCCACTAAATTCTCATCTCTTGGCCTATAATTCTCCATACGAACTTCGTTTTCAACATAACTTTCAAGTTGACGTCGTAAATCTCGTAATTGCATCAAATTTGAGAAATGAGTAAGCATAGAAAAATTGTTTTCTGAAAAAGAAAGAAAAAAAGTTAAATTTGTGAAATGCTTCTAAGCAATACGAACAATCTTATTATATGATAACATTTTCTCTTCTATTATTCAATTATTGAATAACAAATTTCATGTGATAATACATACCACTAAAAAAAAACATATTTTCAAAAAAAAAAAAAAATTTTTTTTTGCAATCCTTTTACGCTGAACCATAGCCACCGAATAACTCGAATAACATGAAAAAAAAAAAAAAAAATGAAATAAAATAAAAATAAAAAATTTATTTCCAAAAAAATTGTCATTCTTTCACGTTGAACAGCAGCTGTTTATCAGATTTGAATATAAAGAAAGAATAACATTTATAAAAAAGTCATACCTGTAACGTTTCTATTGATAACATAATCACTATTTGGACATATGAAACGAAGTAATTCAATAACTTCATCATATGCTTCATCTTCTATCTCAGCTCGACCATTCTGCGCTTCTCTGTAATTAATGAAAACAAAAATTGATCAAATGATGAATTTAAAGTGATTGCAAGATTCAAAATGATAGATGACCATGTAAAAACGTCCATAACAATGAGACATTTTTAAACGATCATCGCTAAATGCTTTAAAGATTAAAAAAAATTACTAAAATTTTTCAATCATTCATTGCATATTTTATATTTGTTGAATTAACTCTGAATTTCACTTGGTTATTTTCTCAGGAAATAATTTTTTCTCAAAAATCATTTTTCACTAATTTCAGCTTTCTACTAACTAACATTATCGTTAGAGCACATCAATATGCAACAATTATAACAAAATAATGAGTAACTTACCGAAATGTATCATCAAAGCATAGCATTTTAAAATAAGGTGATAATTCTGCTAGATAATGAGCATTTACAAAAATACTTTTCTTCTCCACCACTAATTCAAATTGTCGCAATCTTGTTCGCTGAGAGAATGTTTCATCGAGCATTTTCAATCCTTAAACAATCTATCATTTCTTATTTGTAATTTCATCAGATTTTCTCTTTTTTAAAATAATCTTAATAAATCTTACATTTTTTCATTCATTCCTAAAAAAAAAAAAGAAAGAGAGGAGAAAAAAAGTGTCCAATTGTCCATTTTATCATTCTTTTCTCAATTTCACCTTATTTCTCTCTCCCTCTCTTTCTCCCTCTCTCTCTCGCTATAACTATGATTACACAATTCCTTTTTTCTTTTTTTCATTTATATATATATATATACTTAGAAAAAAATTCACATTGCATTAACTCTTTCTTTCTCTCTTTTGCACTCTCTCTCTCTCTCTCCTATTTTCAACAAATTTAAGCAAAATAAATGAAACTAACTTCTTATTTCATTCTCTCTTCCTCCTCCTATATCATCAATCAAACTTTCATCATTGCTTCTTTTAATTCTAAGATAATCAATAACAAATTTTAAATGATTCAAAAGTTTATTACACTTAAAAAAAGAGAAAAAAAAAACAAAATCACTATGAGAAAGTGTTACACACAAAACCAACAAAACCAGTTTCACCTAAAAGAGGACCGAATGAGAGAGGGAGAAAGAGAGAGAGAAGTGATTGGAACGATATGGAGCATACTGTTTGTTAATTTTACTAATTGAACCAGGCAAATTCATTGTTGATCATTTATCTATTTTTTAATATAAGCATTTTAATTAATCATCTTTATACATTTCCTCTAATTATTACGCAAAATATTATTCTAAGCATTGACGTATGTTACATGTGCGTTACAATTTATCTTTGAAATTTTAACTAATATATATATATATATTTTTTTTAATTCTGTTATAATTAAACTTTATGCAAATTAAATTTTTATCAATTCGTAGTTTTAGTAATATATTATTGAACTTTTTTATAATGTATAATTGATTTGTCATTCCATATGATTCTTCAAAGTTTATTGCTTTTTGTTTTCATGTAACAAACCATGTTTCTTTAAATGGCTAATTGAATTAGCTTTTCTTTTTCTTTAAAGTTTATTGTTTTCGCATTTATATGGCAAATATTTGCTTAGATGATTGATTGAATAAATAGGATTTTCTTTTTTTTTTTTTTTTTTTTTCGATCTTAATACAATAAATTTAAATATCATTTCAGCTATATATGATTAATAGTTGATAGTTGGCACAATGTTATAAATTAGCAATTTAAATTCAATTCGTTTATGTAAAACTTTTAATTACATCACAAAATTTAATTTTTTTGAAATGCACACAATAATTTAGTTCGTTTTATTAAATCTAAAATTGTTGTTGTCGTTTTTTTAAAAAAAAGAAAAGAAACTTTGAAGGGATTTTTTTTTTGATTAATTAAAAATCAGTTTTCTTTTTCAAAATTCGTATTTCTTTTATTCGTTCTAACTAAATTTACAAGCTTAATTTGTCATAGTTTATTAGATCTTTTTTTTCAATTTAAGCCGAAATATAATTAATCATTTTAAAATTTAATTGATGATTTGGGAAGTTAATTATTTATTTGCAAAGAATTTAAAGCAAAAAGCATTAAGATACAAGATAATCTAGCAATTAATCTTTTCCCTATCAAATTTTTGATTTATTCAGTAATTGAAATAAAATTATTAAACATAGAAGTATAAATAGCTAGAATCTATATCCTATTAGTATTTTAATAGAAATTGTGTATAGTTCTATTTAAAAAAAAAAAAAAAAATTGAAAAATAATTGAAATAAAGCCTATTTTAAATGATAGCCCATATTGTATATAATGTTGCTTTATTCAGAAATAAATATGCTTTCTTTTTTTAAATAAATTATTTGAAAAATATACCAAAAATACTATATAAACAGTTTATTTCTTGTAATTCTTTAAATTATATTTTAGAAACAAAAATGAAAAATGACAATAGAGCAATTTTCATTTCGGCAAATTAAAATTTTCTTTATTTTTTTCTTTTACTCATAATTATTTCATTGCATCTATTATTACTTTTAGTAGTATTTTTAGTTTTATCAAATCGTTATACACTGTTACTTATATGTTATCATTTTAATGAATTAAATTTCAATCAATTTTAAAAAATACCGTCAACTCTGATAGTTGACGAATCCATAGCTGCTTGAAATGCATGATGTTGAACTGAAGGTAATGAAATAATTTGCATATTCTGTTTTATCTCCGGAATGCATGTGGCATAATTTAGAAGTGCTAATTTTGCCGTTGGTCCAAAACTAACACGTCGCGCTGTTCGTGCTAACCAATTTGTGCTAACAACAAACAAAAAAATGTATTAATTACTTAATACAATTATATTATAAATACTTTTTATGCTTTTATTAATTGAATTAATTAGCATAATAATAATTTTTTTTATAAAATGGAATTTTAGAGTGTTTTAATAAATAAAATAATAACTTAAGTTAGCTTACTCATTTATTTCATTTTAATGCTTTCTGTTCAGTTTGTTTTATAAAACTTGTAAGTTTTTTATTTTTTATTTTTTGTTGTTTTAGATGAATGTTTTAATTTTTGACTTTTTGTTATAAATTAATTAATTGATAATTTAATCTAATAATTGACAATTTATATATTTCACAATATAATTAGTTGATAATTTAATTTTTGTTAATGTCTTGAATTTATGATGTTACTTGTTATTGTAAAAAGGAAAACTGTTAAATATAAATATATTTCTTAAAGGTCACAAACTTGCTGGCAATTTCTTCTGTAATATTCTTGAAACGTTTCACATGCGATGAAATCAATATTAATAATAAAATTGAAATACAATTCAAAATGTTTGGTACAACTAGCAAAATTATTGTCCATAAAGCAATTGTATTAGACGTATGCAAGCATGTCACCTAAATCATTAGTGTCACCAAATATGTTCTTAGTAATAATTTCTTTGAATTAATATAAGTATAGTTATGAGTATATATAAGTAAAATGAATATATGAGTATGGTTAAGTGTTAATAGTATTACGGCGCAAAAGTAAAAATAAATCTCATTTTTCGTCGGCAAATTATAATTAATCTTCAGTAACAATCATAATAATTGAAATTTTTTTGAGGCTGTCACCAAAGATGTCACCAAATAAATTCTTTGACAAGAGTTTCCTTTTTTTTTTTCGAAAATAACCTTATTTATTCTTGCAGAATAGAAAATCATTTTTTTTTTTTTTTTAAATTTGATGATTTTTTTTAAAGAAAAGCTGAAAAATAAAAATTTCATCGATTGGTGAAAAGTTCAGTGGATGACAAAATATTGAAGAATTCGTTGTGCTAATTAGACATTCCCGCAAAAGAGTATACTAATTAATTGTTTTCTTAATGTTAGCTGAAAACTTTAAACTTTTTTTTTTTGTTTGTTCTATTAATTTGCTAATGACACTCTTTAGTAACAGTGCAATATTCTGATTGAAATCTAAAAAATTGTGACAGTGATTAATTATTAGTAGTGACCGTTCCTTTTTTTTTTCTAAAATGTAAATTTTATTTGACGAAGGGTTACTATTGAGTTTCTCGTTTTTCTTTAATTCAGTTAATAAACGATTTGTTATGATTAAAATGATTATTTATGTTTTATCAATTGTTTTTTTACTTTCCCAATTTTCTTCGAAAATCTAGCAATTATGTAAGGAACAGTATTTTTGAAAATGTAATTGCATGAAAAGTAAAATAACTCTCAGTTAATTTGTATATAAAAAATTTTTCATTTTCAAATGTTTTCATTTATAATTAAAAGAATTTGCTATTCATTAGCTAATTTTTTAATGCAAAAAAAAAAAAAAATGTTATTATTGTAATTAAATTATTACTATCATAATTAAATGGAATTTATAATAATTAATATATAGTAATAGTAATTGTTATATGGTTTTTCCTAAATTTATTGATAGAAAAATGGAAAAAACTTTATGATTTTTTGGAATTTTTGAAATTATTTTTTTTTGATTTAAAATTTAAGTATACGGTAGCATAGCAGTAATTATATTTTCAAAATTATATTATTAATAAAAGTAGGAAATTTTGCAACAAATTTGAAAATGTTCAATTTAGTTTTTCACGAAGCTATAAATGACACAAATTTATAACAGTCTATAATTATTAGATGAGGCTTTCTTCATTTAATTAATATTAGCTTTTGCTTTATCATTGATATTAGTTGCTATATGCTTTTAAAACATTTTTATTAATTAGTAATTACTATTTTAAATAGTTTTTAATAAGAATAATAATTAGATAGTCTTTAATAATTACATAGAATCGATAATAATTAAATCTAATAATGTAAAATTAAATGATAAATAATGAAAAAAGCTGGTACGATACCATTATTATTATTTTTTTTTTTTTTTTGAAATCTGAATTTAAGTTTGAGAATTTGCCCACTAAAGTCAACTTAATGATGGTATGACATTAATTCCTTGTCATTCATTTGATGGTATATGAGGCTAATTTCACGTTCAAATAACGTCACATATGTTAAACACTGACAGTAGCGTAACGTTAGTTTCACGTTTAAATATAACGTCATATGCAGATTTCAAAAAGGACAAGTGCCATATTAATCATAAAATAATTGCATTCATTCATAGCGAGCTTCATCTCATGCATAAAAATTTAATATTTAATGGATTATTTCAAAAAATTACCTACCCATGCAATATTCTATTCTATTAATTCATTTTTTTAATATTTGAAATTAAAGTGTTGTCATTTTTCAAATCATTGAAATTAAGATGTAAACAAATCAACTAAAATCATATTATATCATTAAAATGAAAGGAAACACTGATTAAAATATTAATAGCTTACGTTATTATTTGTCATATTAATCGACTGTAAAATTAATATAACACAAATAATCACAACCAACCGAAAACGATTACTCACATAATAATCAATGATTTTATACTACTAAAAATAATGAACCAAATAAAAAATTTGTTTACTAAATTTAATTAAATTATTATTTGAAATGAATGAATAAATGTTAAGTATGATATGACTTGAAATTTTTATTATAATGCCCTTTTCTTGTAATATCTAATTAGTATTACATTAAATTGTTAAATTTATTTGAAATATTTGAGAGAGAATTAGCGTAAGATAGCATTGCATATGTTACACAATAATAAAATGTTAATCATTTCCTACAAATTATTTTTGTAGGAAATGCTAGTTTAGCCACAATTTAAATTTAAATGCAGTTCAACTTTTCACTCTTTCATAAAATTAAACAAATGAAATAATGCATAAAATTGAATGACACGTATTTGATAGTATTTATTGCTTATTAAGTGATTATATAAATTTTGCTGATAATATTAAATTAAATTATTGTATTAAAATGGATGAATAGGAATAAATTAAGATAGAGTTCTCATATTGCTATTTTTATTATTTTTAAAATAATTAAATTTATATTTAAAATATTTTCTGTTGTTATGGTTATCAATCAAACACAAATTATTAGCAATTATTTTAGCAAAAAATAATGTTCCTAAATAAATATATCTCAGCTAATAATAAATAATATTACTTGAGATGATTGAATTTATTAAGAAAGGAAAAGAGGAAAGAAAGGAAATTTCTAAGTTGAGAAAAAAGTAAAAAAAAAACCCAAAACAACTTAATTTTGTCGTATTTTTATTGTAAAACGAACTTTTAACAGCTGTTGAAAGCATTTTTTTTTCTCGTTTACTTCAATTGATTTATTGAATTATTGCTTGTAAATTCAATTTATCTAATCATTCTTTTTCAAAATATTTTTCAATTTAAATGTTAGATGTAAAAAAAATGATTTTTGCATGCAGCATAATTAATAAAACTTAATGAATGAAATGAAAAAATTATTGAAATATTCAGAATAAAAATTTCAAAATAATGCTATTCACTTTGTTCTAAACATTTCTTAAGATGAATGATTTTTTACTTCATTTTGTGGAAAGCAGTTTTCATTTTTTATCTCATTTCTCTTTATCTCCTTATACGTGTGTGCGCTTAAAATTAGTAAATTAATAGACGTATTTTCATGCATCCGCATACGTAAAAGTTAGAAAATTAATAGACGTGTGCTGTATGCGTGTGTATGGGTAAAAATTGGCGAATTAATAGACATGTTTTTATGCGTGTTTATGCGCACGACATATACAAATCATTCAATTTGTTACATTCCATTTATTTGAATCCAGTTTGTCATTCATTTATCATCTGAAATGTTTTTCGTTTTTTCTTTTTTTCTTCACGAAATGGTTTGATAAACTTTAAAATAAATATTTTGCCGAAAATTTGTTTGCAAGTCATTATTTAGACATTTTGTAAGTCTTACTTAAACTTGATGTTTGATTAGTTTTTTTTTTTTTAATGTAATACTTAACCAGTTTTTTCGTTGTAAATTTTCTTACGCATAGCATTACGAAGTTTTTTAGATCGTTTTGAATTATTCTTTCCTAAGTTATGAAATTTGCAATGACGTAGTATATTTTTTTCTGATTTTTCGTTTATCTATAAATTAATCAAAATGTAGCAAAAGTATCATTAAAAAAAAATTACAGTTTTACTAAATAGATAATCAGAATGTTGCGAAAAAAATTAATTCTAAATTTAAAGAAGGTAAATTATTTCATTAAACAAATTAGTAAACTGAAAATTAGAAAATTCCTGAATTTATTATTGAAAATTTAAGAAATCATTTAAAAAAGTGATATTGCAAATTAAAAAAGAAAAATGAATTAAAACAATTAAATTAAAAATAGGTAATACCTAACAAATTAATTTAGGAAAAATTATGCAAATTTATTGCACCTTAGATTTTTCAGATTTCGATGATTTTTCAGATTCTGATGCTAATGTTGATCCAATAGATTTCGATGATTCATCATTTTTGTTGATCAGTTTTGCATTCCGTTTTTCATCCTTTTCTTTTGGATAATTTTGCTTTTCAAAATTTCCTCTTTTCTTTAACTGTTCACTGTTTTCCTTCCGTTTATCTGTACTTTGCAATTTGTATAGATCATCATTTGAAGCAAAATTAAAGTAATTAAGGTAATGAAATGAAATTAAAATGAAAAATAAAGTATAATTTTTATTAGTTAAAAAAATTAGTTAATATAAAATAGATTTAATATGAAACTTTTTAGATATGCTTGAATTATTTTAACTGATCAGAGGAAATCGAAGATAATTCATGAAGGAGATTTCGAAACTTCAATATGAACATTTTTTCGATACATTTGAATTATTTTAATGAATCAAAGAAGTATTGCTATTTGATTTTTTATAATTTCAATTCAAATACTCACATCCAATCCTTATCAGCTGAGAAGATAACATATGCTATCTTATGCGTGATTTATTTGTCTTCTATTATTTTAGGATACCTATTTATAGAAATATGCGCTATGTTTGACTAATTAATTGGAATTACTGACAAGAAAAAATTGATCGATTATCTCTTATCCATCATTTAAATTTTCAATTAATTCTTTTCTCTTTTGCATTTTTAAATGATAAAAAAATTTGGCACTATAAGAAAAAAAATTGTTCAAAGATATGTTTTTAGAAATCAAAAAAAATTTTTTATTTTTTAGCAGTTTTTACAAAATATTATACGTCATTGTGAATTCTAACTCAAACGTGATAAGCGTAATCGTAAAATCATCAAATATGCATATGTGATAAAAGAAGATATCTAAATTCAATAAAAAGCTAGGTAAATTTATGTACTACAAGAAAAAAGTAATAATATGAAAAATTGACGAAAACATACATTGCTTAATTGATAATTTTCCTGATCTGAAAAGATCATAAATTTTAGTTTCAAATGCTAAAGTGATAGTATTTTATGAATTAAGAATTAAATTTTATTTTAAATGAGAAGAATGATGTTTAAATTGGAATGAAAAAAATCAACATTTTTAAAGTTAACTTTAAAGACTTTTTCAGAATTTTTTGCATGAAATGGAGGAATTAGTGGTTTCATGCAAATGAAACAAATTTATCTACCATTCAAATTTTTATTTCTAATTATTTTGATAAAATATTTTGATTTTGAATTTGATAAAATTCGATGTATATTGTTTAACTAACAATGGAAGTTTATGAAGATCAATCGTTGTATCATTGGATGGCTTGGGTATACCACAGCGTACCAATCCCTTATCAATATGTTCTTTGATAGTACAGCAACGACGACAAAATGTGCTTGTTAATGTGGTCATAATAAATGGAATCATCTGCAGTGGATGATTAATGATAAAAGCTATTAAGATTGTTATCATTTGAACACAACTACTTTTTCATCCCTTTCCTGTTATTTATGATAAGGTATCAAGGAATATTTCTGTGCTTTTAATACTTTAAATTACACTTTCGTGTGCATCAAATGAGATAACAGTCTTAACCGATTTATGATAATAATGTGTAAAGACTGTTTATTGTTCTTTTTTCTCACATTTACTTTTGTTTATGTAGAAGTAATAAAAATTTTATCGCTATTTAGCAAATCAAATAATGAAGTATAAACATTCCAAAGATCATCGCTACATCATACTTCCAAGTCAACGTTAAAGTTCAAATTATAAAAACGAAAAAAAAAAAAAATTAATTCAAAATGAAAACAAAATTTGTACTTTTTCTCCATTTGGTAAAGTTTTCAAACGTTCTTGGATGGAATTATGATCACCGTCGCTCAAAAATGCCGAACGGATACGTGAAAAAATTAAAGCACTATTAATGAGAGGTTTTTCCTGTTGCCAAATCCATATAATTGCAGCATCTACCGCATTAATCTCTTTTTCGACGTTTAAATCGCATCTGTCATAAAATAATTTTTTATTTAACGATAATTTAGCAGAACAACAAAAACAGTAAAAAAAAAAAAAAAGAAAAAACAAAAATAACAGCAATGAAAACAATGACAAAAATAACAACAATAGTGACGATAATAACAAGGGAAAAATAGTAACAGTAACAATAACAACAACCAACAAAAATAAAGACAACAACAATAACAACTATAATAACAACAATGAGAAAAACAATAAGAACAAAAGTAACAATAATAGCAACAATGATAAGAGTAACAACAAAAACAACAAAAAATTTTTGAAAGAGGTCTGATTAAATTTGTAAAATAATTCAAAAATATTTAGGCGATTAGGCGATTAAAGAATATGCAAATGAGGCCTGAGAGAACTAAAATATAAATTCACTTCTATTTTTTGTTTTTTTTTGAAAACCAAAAAATAAATACCTTCTTTTAATTTTTGCCCCGTTGTTTTGATACATTAGAAAAGTTATGAAATTGTGAATGTCACCTTATTGTATAAACTTGCGCACAATGAATTATTAGTAAGTTAATGCTTTTGAATTTATCAAATTTATTATTTTTCATAAAATATATAATTTGTCACATGTCACTTGTCAACATATTTCACTCATACATACTGTATTTAAGTTTAAAAATTTTTCCACCAGATTTACTGTTTATTAAAAAAATTAGCATATTTTAAAAAATTAATTTTACCGTGCGATAATATTTGCGAAAATAATTGGTGGTATATGGCCAAAAAATCTATGTTGCACAATATCATGAAATTTTGCTGCTGCAATTTTTTCAATTTTTTGACGAACATTTAAACCACTATAAATTGAGCGTTCGCTTCCTACGATAATTAGTGCTTGGAGAAGTGAATCTGTTTTCTGTGATGCCATTTTGACAAGAATCTGAAAATGATAAATTAAAAAAGAAATGAATAAAACTGCAAATTTAATACAAACTAATCAATTCATTATTACAGTTTAGAATTATAAAGGAAAGAAAAAAGTTTAATCAATGATAAAATAAATATAAGTCTGGCAATATATTAAATATTTTGTATATTAATAATAATTTTATCAACAATTTATCAACAATTTAATTCTCATTAACAATATTTTCATTTTATTTTTCCCTTTATATATATACTTTTGTAAATTAATAATAAGATAATTTTTTCTTTGAAATCATTCAAAAATTTAATTTTAAAAATTCACTTTTAATTTTCTCATTTTCAATTGAAAATTTTGCAACAATAATTAAATGAAATATTAACATTTTTTTTTTTTGTTTTATTGATAAATCATTTCAATTTTTAGGAATTGAGGAACGTGTATAATTCAAAATGCTTGATACATTCCCATGCCAAACAGTTATTAATTTTCACATTATCAGAATATTTTAAGTTAAATTTATTTTTCTTTTCTTTTTTTGTGATTTCCAAAGCGAAAATCTAAAAATGCTAATCACAAATGTGAAAAAGGAAAAAAAAAACAATGTAACAAAGATAAATGAAATTTTTTTCTTCAAAAAGAACTTATCAACTTTTTCTTATCATGATAGTTATTTCACTCAAAGATAATTGCTAATAAATAGTTTATTGCATATAAATGTATCACCTTTTTGTTTACTGTGAAATCAATAAAATGATACTTAATGTAAATCGGTAATCAAATGATTGTGTTAATATTAACTTCATTGCTGATATCTCCTTATCAATGAAAATTTAGGTTTTTAATAATAAATAGCTAAAGTGTAATTTAATATTTCTTTCATTTGTCTATAAATTTTAAAATAATTTATTGATGTTTTTTTTGCAATATTCCATTGCTAAAATTTCAATATATAGCGAAATGAAAAATATATTTCGAATTATTATATGATATAGAGATTTAAACTGTTAAGTTTAAATTACAACAAAAAAAAAAAAAAAAAAAATGAAAAGTAGTGAAATATATTTTAAAGGCCAGTATAAGAAAATTGATGAACAATAAGATATTTATTAAAAAATAATGAAATATATTTAAAAAATTTTAAAAAATTTCAAAAATCATACATTTTCGAGTTGTTTGAGTAAGCCAAGCATAAGTAATGATCGTGATAAATCGATTAGATCAGCTAATGCATAAAATGATAATGTGATATTTTTTTGATTCTCATTCTGGATGTATCCTACTAATGCTCTTACAGAGTTTTTATCATATGCTGATAAATTGATATATTTTGGTAAGCGACCAGTTTTCAATAGCTTAAATTTTGAAGAAATTTAAGATTTAAATTTAAACACGCAAATATTTGAATGTTTGTGAAACGAGAAATAGATTTATCAATGCTTATTATTATTATTATTATTAATGCTATTATCATTGTTATTATTGTAGTAAATGTCAACAATTTTCCAATTTAATTCAACCACCATTAAATGCTTTTTAAATTATTCGTGTTTGATTTTCACAAATGAATTTTCCGAGAAAATGTAAAAGTAAGTTATATACTTACTTGCATAAAATAAGCAATAAAATTTGAATAAAAAACTGGTTGTTATATATTTTATTCCATATGGACTAATTAAAATACTAACGAAATAAAAATTTATATAAGTTTAGAATAAAAATAAATATTTTTAACTGTTATTTTTCTCTGAAAAATTATAAAACTTTTGTTTATTTTACAAAAAAAAGAATGAGAAAGAGAAAATTGAAGAAAGTTCATAAAAAAAAAAATATTATGCAAACAGCAACTTTTTCGTTTTTTGTTTTTTTAACAATTCTTAAATGTAATTTAATGTTAGATGAAATGAAATTTCGGCAATATTTGTAATACTTATTAGCTTTTCAAACATTTCTTCTTTCTTTTTTTTTGCATTTTTGAAACATTCTTCTAAAGAATGAGAGAAATGAGAAAAGTGAATAAAATGAAAGAACGAAAAAAAAATTTAGCTCATTTTTTCATTTTTTTTTTTTTTTGCTCTTAGAAAAATGAATAAAAATACACTGACCTTTCGAATTTTCAACGAACAAATTGTAAATTGTTGCAGTTTAACGCGATACTTTTCTTCTGATGCTATCAATTTTATCTTTTTGTCAGTACTTTCATTACGTTTTGAGCTACTGCTATAAACACTTGATAATTTAACAATTTGATTATTGCTATTACAAACTTTTTTTTTAATTTCAATTTAATAACTAAGGGATAATAATTCCAAGAACATTTTATTTATTTAATAAGTTATATATATATGGATGTAGGAATAATAGTGCTATAAATTAAAATTTATGTATTATTGTATTTAATAAGTTTAATACATAAATATGAATATTATTTTAATTTTATTACTCTTTCAATATTAGTTTACTTCTTACATTACATAATGATAGCATTTTCTTCGAGCTTTTCTTTCTCTCTCTTTTCCTCTCTTTTTCAGCATAACAAATTTTGCAGTGACTTTTTTTTTTTTTTTTTTTTGACTAGGAAGATTTCTGTAGTGAAGCAACTTCAAACATCCATGATAAAGGGAATTAGGAAAGCCAAGTCTAACACTTTTTTGAAATTAAAATTTCTGTTGTTTTTTTTTTAAAAAAATATATATTTTTATCTAATTTCTCACCTTGGATTAAAATTAATTCTACAAATGTTAAAAGTTTTCCGATATGCTTTCATGCTTATTTAATTTAATTAAAAAAAATCGCGCCAATTTAATCTTAATCAACATCAACAATTCAATTTTATTTTTTTTAATTAACAAAATTTTTATGACAGTATGAAGAGATTAGAAGTGAGCGATTATTTTTATTAAATATGTAAATTGTAATCAAATGTAATAGAAATTTTTACAGCATTTTTTCTTTGTAAACTTATAAAATTCTTAAAATCATTTAAAATAAGAAAACTGAACTAAATTTAACTCATAAAAAAATATAAATTTGCTCAACAAGTAGCAATTTTTTTAACAATTTGTTTTTAAGTATTTACAAAGAAAAAAAGAAAACTCATTTTTAACGGAAGGAAAAAGCAAGAAATTATTCCATTCATAACTTAAATTATTTTTGCTCAAATTTTTTGCCATAAAAAAAGTGTTATTAAACAATTAGTTCAATGAAAAAGAAAAAAAAAAGAAGTATCAAAAAAAAAAAATAAAAATAAAAAAAACAAAAATATTTAAAAAATTTATCATAAACTTTGCTCATTATTTTTTCTTTTCTCTTCTTCTTCTTCTCCTTCTCTTTTCTTTTTCAAAAAAATAATTTAGCAAAATAAGTACCCTTAAAAAAAAAGCAAAAATGAAATAAAAAAAAAAAAAAATTAAGGAGAAAGAAGACATTTTAGGAAACAAAAGAAAAAATGTCATACAGGAAAAGTTCAAATTTTCTGCTATTTTAGGTCAAAAAAAAAAAATATATGAAAAATAAAATAAATAAATAAGTGATAGAGCAAAATTTTTAATGCTTCTTCAAAAAAAAAAGAATCATTTTTTAGAACAAAAAAAAAAAAAAAGAAATTTCGTTTTTTATACTTTTAATTATACTAACACAACAAATATATTTAAGCATTAGTAATAAAAAACTTTAGGAAAAATACTCTTTCTCATTCCTTTCAGAAAAACGAAAAAGAAAGAATAGTAGAAGAGAACTTTGTTGTAAAAATAAAACTATTTATTATAAAAAAATAAAAAAAATTTGGTCCTTTTTTTATTTTTTTATAATAAATAGTTTTATTTTTACAACAAAGTTCTCTTCTACTATTCTTTCTTTTACTCTTTTTAAATATATTTCTTCTTTTTTTTTTTTTTACATTTCTGTTGAACTTTTAATACTATGCATTTTCCTTCCCTTTTTTTTATTTTTTTACTATTCATATACAAAAGTTTTTTATTTCCTTCTTTTTCCTTTTTTCTTTTTTTGTTTTCGTTCATTTTTGATTCGTTGAAAAGCAATTTAAAATCGAATTGATAAAAAAATTTTGAAAAATTTTCCGTAATATAAGTAAAATGAAAAATATTTATGCTAGGAAAAAAAAGAAAGGAAAACCAAAAAAAAAGAAAAAAAAGCCAAGAAATCTATCAATAAGGGATTTTTACTTTTTCTGGACAAAAAAGATAACACTTTTTTTTAAAAAAATCCTTGTGACAAAGCTATTTAAACTTTTTCAATCTTTTTTTCATTTTTTCATTTTTTTTTTTTTTTTTTTTTTTTTTTGGATGAATTGAGTGAATAAAGCAATCAGTCATCTTATCGTAAAAGCCTTATGCTTTTATTTATTTTCAGTTTGTTAAAAAAAAAAAAACTTCCTTCTTTCTTTTTTTGTTTAAATTATTGTATTTTAAGCCAAAGGTTAGTGTTCCCATACAATGAACTTGCACAAACAACCATTTTCAACAAACATTCGCTATGTTTTATTAATCATTTCAAATTAAAATTTCATCATTGATTTCTAAATTTTAGAGTGTAATTTTCCTACAGGTAAACACTGTTAGTGAAATGATTAAAAAAATGTATAACAGTTTAGAATACTCAAATGCTCAAATGCATTTAAAGTGTACAGAATGAAAAAAAAAAAAAAGATTTCCGCTTGTATTGATAAAACTGAAGAGAAAAGGAGAGAGAAGGAGAAAGAAAAAGATGGAGGAAAAAAAAAGAAAAATTATTTGAAAGAAAATTTAACACACGGAATTTAATTTATTGGGAATTTTTTTTCCGGAATTTCTTCTTAGACTTATTTTTTTTTTAAATCATTAGTTATGACAAGAAAGAAAAAAAAATCATCAAACAAAAACCAATCAGTTATTTTTGATTTTTTTTCTCCTAACATTTTTTTTTCTTTTTTTTTTTTGTTTTTGTTTAAATCAACAAATTGGCATCAAAATATTGTTTTGTAATTTTATCATTCTTTTTTCTTAAACAAAAATATTGTAAGACTTGACATAGCTAATATTCATTAATTTAATAAATTTTAATTAAAAGTTAAAATGATGTTCATATTATCCTACTAAAAAAAAAAAAAAGAATTTTGGCCACAAACCCTGTTAATTGAAAGTTTTCATCTCATTAATAACATTTAATTTTTGAAAGTTGACTTTCTTCAATTTCATTTAATTCTAATACAGAAATGAAGAAAAAAAGATTTTTTTTTCAATACAAAAAAAAAAAAAAAAAGAGAATGAAACAAAATTGAAATCTATTTATAAGACTACTTTTCTCTTATCGACGAACTCATCGTCATGATTGAATGAAACAACCGCACACTATTAGCTTTTGCAAAATAAACAAAATGAAATATATAGAAATCAAATAATTTCTTTTTAAAAGAAAAAAACTCATTCATTTCAACAATTGAAAAAGATAATTTGAATAAAAAATATAATTTCAATGATAAATTGAAAAATTGTATATGATTTTATGAGAACTAATTTTTTTTCATTCATATTTTTATACATCTGTTGGTTTTTTTCATTTTCTCTTCCTGGCCACAACAAAAAAGGGAAAAGAATCAGAATGTATTGTATAAATAGCCTTGCAAGCCTTAATAATATAAGAATTTGTTGTTCTCAAATCTTCATAAAATTACTGTTAAAATTACTAAATAATATACAACTGATTGCTAATTTATAGGTAATTAAAATTCTTAGCTAATACATAATTTATAGTTAATGTAGAACTAATTAAAATCGTTGATTATTAAAATTAAATAATCAAAATTAGTATTAAAATTATTAATTGTTAAGATTATTAACTAATTTACAATTTTTAGTTAATTTATAAGCGATTAAAATTACTCTTATTAGATTTTTTAAGTTATTTAAAAAAATATTAAAATTATTAAGTAATTTATAATTTGTAGTTAATTTATAAGTAATTAAAAACGCTAATTATTGAAATTACTAAATCATTTACCATTTATAGTTAATTTTTTAATTATAATTAGTCATTTATAATGAATCATTAAAAGAGAAATATTTCGTTTTTTTGTAAATGATGGAAGGAATAATTTCAACTAAAATTATTATTTATCATTTAGCATAAATTAAAATTATATTTTGTGTGACGCAGACATATGAATGAAAATTTGACGTAGATAAGATGAATTGATAAAATTTAATTTAAGCATAGCAAAAATAAAAAGAATTACGTCACTGTTAATTCACACCCCAAAATTCTTACATAACCTACGCAATGAATGTAAATACTTATTCTACTATACCTCTATCTCCTTCTCTCTCTCTCTCTCTCTCTCTCTCTCTGTCTCCTTTCTCTTCTCTTATTTTTTTAACTCTTTCAATTTTATTCCAAACTATTTCAGCTAATACTTTCTCTCATTTATTTATTTATCTATCTATTCATCTGTCTATCTATCAATCTAACAAATGTATATGTCTGCATGCGTGCATATGCGTGTGCGTTTGCGTGTGCATCTGCGTGAATGGTAATTCTCACTGATAAGTTTACCTTTTTCTTCAATTTTTTTTCTATTCTTATTCCTAGGATTTATCATTCGTTTATTTTTTATTACATTATTTTTCATTGGCTTATTTTTATTAACGATATCAGTAGAATAACAATTCGTTTATTTCTTTTTTTTTTTTTCTTCATTTTTTCATTTATCTCTTTTTCTACAATGTTATTTTGCTTTTTTTTTTTTGATTTTATTGCACACCTTAAATTAAACTTAATTAGGCTTATTTGATTGATAGCTTATTGCGGATTACGCCCACCTAATAAGCGTAATTGCACTTACTTAACAGTTTAGTTTAACGTAATTATGTCAATCTAATATGTGATATTATGATTACACCCACCTATAATAGCTTAGCTTAATTGTGCTTACTTAACAGTTTAATTTAGCGTAATTAAGTTAATCTTATTTTGTGTTTATGCCCATTTAAGGGCTTATTGTGACACTATTTATTAGTAGAAGAAGTGTTAGTAATAATCATTTCTTAGTTATTGGATTTGAGTTAAACCTATGTCAGATATGATCATATTATATTTAACAAATTTTTCCAGTTAAATCTTAATTTTATGTTAATTTTATGAGAAAGGCAGAAATTCAGTTACAAAATTTTTCTTTTACTTATTTTAATTTAGCTAAATGAACTTTTTTTTCATTAATTTACTGAATATACTTGAATACTTTTTGACTTTTATTAAACTAAATCAGGCTTATATCATTTGTCATTTGCATGTTTCTTTTTTCTTTCACAATCTTTTACTGCTTCCTGTTTTCTGATGACGATTTTATCTTCTGCTACTTTATCGTTCTGTTCACAATATTTCAATAATTTTTATTTTCAGATTCCTCGTTTTTCAATATTATTTTGCGATTTCTTTGTTATTACTTCTTCCTTTACGAATGTAGCAATCACTAATGCAAACTGGATCGATAATCTCAAAGAGGTAAATAGAATTTAAAACTAAGGTTTGATTGGAATTCATTGAAATTCTTATGTATTAAAAAAGTGAAAAAAAAAAAGGCCTTGAAAAATCTACTCAAAGATATCAGATTATTTTAAAATATGAGATTAAAAATTTGGAAGCCATAAAAAGATTTTTATGGCTTCCAATTTTTAGCTTTCGGTTGCTAACATTACGCTAGTTTGAATATCATAAACCTATTGCAGTTGAAATAATTGTAAAAAATTTGCAGCTATCATTATGGAAAATCAACAGCAGTCCTATACGACAGCAACAGTAGAAGGTCCTTCAACAGCACCGTTCGGAATAGCATCAGATGCAATCGACGAAGAACGATTAGCCGTCCTTCAACAGGTATCTGTTTTTGTTTGTTAAGGTAAGCTCTAGTTAATAGGACAGTTTGCTTTTAGAGCCCTCTGTCTTACTCTGTGTCATTAAATTAGAAATTAAAATTCGATCATATTAATTGTTCAAATTAAAGCATTTAATATATTAATGATTATTCTTTGTTTTAGACGAATAACTTATACATCTATAATATTATTACTTTATCATTTAACACAGATAACATTTTGAAAAAGATGAGTTCCTCTTATTTTCATGTCATATTTTTTGCGTAATTCGATCATATTAATTGTTCGAATTAAAGCAATGAGTTAAACTTAATATATTAGTAATTATTCTATGTTTTAACGAATAACTTGTAAACTATAATATTATTAATCATTTATAATAGATAACATTTGTAGAGCTCCTATTCTTTTCATGTTATACTCTTTGCTTAGTTATAAATAAGAAAAATAAATATTTTTTTTTCTTTGTATAATAATTATTTCAATTTGAAATTCATTACTACCAAAGTTATCAGCTTTCTGTTTGCAAACTTACCAATAAATTTATTATTTGCAGATTTATCAACAAAAGCAAGTAGAACTCTTGTCACAATATCAGCAAGCACAAACAAACCTTGCCATGCAACACTTTACTTACTTTCAAGCTCTTCAAACATCTCAACAACAAAAGCAGCAGCAGCAACAACAACAACAGCAACAGAAGCAATCTTTGCATGACACCAAAACTTCAGAACAAACAAGTTCCATAAGCACTCTGGATATTTCAGAGGATAGTGATACACAGGTGTCACCTTCCACTAAAGATTGTGCAGGATTGAGAAATAAAAGGTAATTTTGTTATGATGAATTCAACTTGAATTTAACTAGTGGAAAAATGATAAAAAGATTCAAAGATTAATTACTTTCAAAGTGTTTTGAAAGTAAATCTTCAGATCCTATTCTGGTTCCGGACAAACAATTTCTCAGCTAACAAAGGAACGTTTAAAAACAATGATTACTAGTAAAATGAATCGTATTCGCTCTGAAAGTAGCAATGTATCACAAGCAACAACAACAGTTTGGACGACATCTGCTGCATCAAGCACTACAAATTCGGGTATAAAAATTTTTTTTCTTTTCAGTTCTCGTTTTTTTCTATTTTCAGAGGTTAAATGAATGAATGATTTCTTAACTAACATTATTTTTATTTTACTTCTCACTAACTTTTAACATATCTTTATTGGGTAAAATGAAACATGAATGTTGTGGTCATTATCTAGCGCCGGGATTTTGTGGATGTAAAAGAATAGTGCCCAAATGCAATATTTGGAAATGTTATGGTAAGTGAGCTTAAGAAAAAATTTAAAATGGATTATTTCTAAAAATGAATGATTTAATCCATGCATGCATCTTCATCTCATTATTTGGTAACTATTCAATTTTTTGTTTGCTTCCATTTTTTGCTGTCGAAGAAAATTCATTAAATTTTTATTATATATCTTCAATTATATGTGTTACCTATCTATCACTATCTCATGAAATATGATTTATGAAGTAGTAACTAATTTCTTTAATAAAATCTAACCTTAAATTTCGGATCATAAGTGATTAATTTATGTTGGATGTTGTTTCAAGTAATGTAATACTTGCAAAGAAAAAAAAAATTCAGGTAATGTAATATTTGAAAAAATGAACAAATGCTTATAGAAAATATTTATCATCATACAGCATCATGGTCAAGTTGCATGGAAGGTCAAAGCTCACAACAAATGCATACTGCATCTTCAGTACAAACACCGATTGCACTTTCATCACTGCATTTTGAACCGTATTACATTCCTTCAACAATGCATGCGGTGCACGGAACGTTACAACCATCGGATTATCAATTACGTAAAGTAAGCAGTGAACCAAATTTGAAAATGCGAATTCGTGCAAAACTTCTTAATAAAAGTGCTGGTCCATTGCAGTCACAAAGTAGTGCTTTTGCATTCACACAGCGAACCTCTCAAAGGTATTTTTTCTTTAAAACATACATTTTTTTTTTTTTTTTTTTTTTTTTTAAAGCTTGTTTTATTTCATTATAATTTAGTTTGCTTAATTTAAAAAATGATAAAATAATTAGATTGTAGTTGAAATACATCCTTACTATTCATTCTTCCTAATCTATTCAAAATTCTGTTTTAATTTTAAAAGATTGTATAAAATTATTAAAAAGAATTAATATTCATATTATCTGTTTGAAGTATATTTAATTAATTTATAGCGGTGATGCACCAATGGATACTGATCTTGGTGGTAGTACATCATCTGCTGATTCACCTACAACACTATTGGCTGCTTCACCTCATTTAATAATTCCATCGCCATCATTACCAAATCTTACTTCACCAGCCCAAATACCAATGGATATGTCAGCTTTACTTGCACAAGCTTTATATTCCCCATTTTTTTCAATGCCATCACTTATTGCAAGTAATCCATTGCAACCATCATTCTCAATGGTTGATTCAGGACTTAATTCAAATAATACATTAAGTGGTAAGTTAATATTATCATTTTTTCTTTTTTCTAGTAATACTTTTTTGGTTCTTCTGCTCTGTACTTTTTCTTATATTATTCTGTTTCTTTTTTATTTACTTTTTTAAAAACATTTCCTTTTATTTTTGGAGCTAATAAGCTATGTTGTGATTATTTCTTCTCTTTTTATCAGAATATGAAGTTTATATTTTAGAAGGTGCATCACGTAATTTGATGAAATTTGATACTCGAAATCAAAATACACTGTTATCACTCGGTGGTTATCCATCACTGCTGAAACAACAGTTGCGTGATTTGGTACTCAGACGTAAATCTTTAGTTCGTGAAGAACCGGAAGATGATGCAGCGCTTGAGGCGCAACTTTTATCACGCTTACAAAGTGGATCAGTTTTAAGTACACAGTTGAAAACAGGTATTTTGAAAAGGTTAAAAGTTTTACTGTTTATAATTAACAAGTTTTATTGGTATGGAAGACTTATTGTAATTTTAAAAAGTATGTTTTTTTTTTTTTTTTTTAAACTTATATTAAGTTATTATAATTTTAAAAAGTGAGATGTTGGCTAGTGCATTATAGAAGTTACATTACATTAGCGATATTCTAAGTTTGGTTTACTAAAACGAGCAAACTCAGTTCTTCATTCCAGATGATTATAATTTGATTTAAGTGAGTGATTAATATGTAAAAGTGGTAAAGTTTCTCACTTGAATGCTTTAATATCTCAAAAAAATTACAAGAACGCTTTACTTTTGATGTTTAATCCTAATTATTAAAACGTGAGGTGAAAACAATCTATAGGAATTCTTAATTTAACAGTAGTCTGATTTGTATTTGAGTAATTTAATCTGAATTTAAATCTAATAGAAGTTAAATAGCACTCCTAACAACAATTTCCAAGTAGAAAGATTATTTTGCTGAATTATGATAATGTTAATTTTAGGTTTGGTATATGATCTTAAATAGCACTCCTAACAACAGTTTCCAAGTAGAAAGATTATTTTGCTGAATTATGATAATGTTAATTTTAGGTTTGGTATATGATCCTGCAATGGCAAGGCATCAGTGTTTCTGTGGTAATAACAGGAATCACGTGGAACACGGTGAACGTGTGCAATCAATTTGGTCACGATTACAGGAACGTGGTTTGGTTGAAAAGTGTGAACGAGTATTTGCTCGTAAAGCGCCATTGGAAATGTTGAGAACCGTTCATGCTGCAACATATGTTACCTTCTTTGCTGTATCGCCAACGGCTTGCCTCAAGGTAACATATTTTATTCAGCATTTTATTGATCTAAATTCTAAGTAAGATGAAATTAACAAAATCTTATAGTAAGCATACTCTTAATGAGTTCTTTTCTTTTTTTCTTTTTTTTTTTTTGCATTGTCAACTTTACATGTGAAGTTCTATATTCAATTGTTTATGATGACATAATTAAAAAAATATATCTAAACTAGAAGTAATTTCATCCTAAAATAGTATCATTCTAAAATTAAAAGAAAAAAGAGGTATCGTTCTATTTATAGATGGAACCATCACAGTTGCCTGTAAAAAGTTTTGTACAACTTTCTTGTGGTGGTATTGGAGTCGATTCGGATACATATTTCAACGATGCTTCAACACAATTAGCAGCACGTATTGCTGTTGGTTCTTTAGCTGAACTAGCACTGCAGGTGTTTTTTCTTTAAAAATATTTTAATGCATATATATACATTTATGTTTTTAACACTTTATATTCATATATATTCATAATTAAAATAAGTAAATAAGATTAGAAAATTCAATTTTATTTTTATTTCTTAATAGGAGGCCATAAAAGTCATTATTTCTTATTAACATAAAATTCATAAATATATATATTTTTTTCATTTGTCGACATAAATAAAATATAATTTGTAAATTACTAACTAATACAGGTAGCAGAATCAAGACTGCGAAATGGTTTTGCATGCATAAGACCTCCAGGGCATCATGCTGAATATAATCAAGCAATGGGTTTTTGCTTCTTGAATAATGTTGCAATTACAGTCAAATATTTACAGCAGGTATTTAAGAGTAATTCTTTTTTTTTTTTGTATTATAATTAATATAATAATTTTTATATTAATTTTAATTATTTTGAAATCATTAATTTGGCCTTAAAAATTCAAATTTTAGTCACCGTCATACGATCGATGACTTACTACTGGCTTATGAAAGTACTTTTTATTAATGTTGTTTATATATATATATGTATCTATTAATATACGGAGAAGAGTTTTTAAGCGATGTGCCGAACAGTGTTCACGAATAGCAATAATTGATTGGGATGTTCATCATGGCAATGGTACGCAAATTTGCTTTGAAGCTGATCCTTCGGTGCTATATTTATCTCTTCATCGTCATGATAATGGCAATTTTTTTCCGGGTACAGGAGCTGTTACAGAGGTTAGTGATTTTATCATTAAGATTAGTAGGATGAATTTGTTTTGGAATTTCAGTAGAATAATTTTTGCATGGATATTTTGATAGTCATTTCGTTATGTCAGTTTTTTCTTTTTTGGTTTTTTATTATTTTATAGTGAAAAATGAATTTGCAAGCGTACCTACTAAATGTTATTTGTAATAAAGTAGTTATTAATTTTTTTCATACATTTAAATTTCTATAAAGCTAATTATTTTATAGGTAGGTGTTGGATCGGGTAAAGGTTATACGGTGAATATACCATTTTCGGGTGAAATGATGGATGATGCTGACTATTTAGCGGCATGGCGTGTTATTGTTGCGCCTATATTAAATCAATTTAAACCAACATTTATTATTGTTTCAGCTGGCTTTGATGCCGCATGTGGACATCCTCAGGCTCTTGGAGGGTATAATTTTGAAAAAATTTTTTCAAACATTTTATTTGTTAAAAGAAATAAATCTGTGAAACAACGTTGCTAAATAGTTCTAAATAGAATGTTTTACTATTATGCTAAATGCTGTTCAAACTATTTTAGTTTCTTTTTGCAGCTATAATTTATCACCACAGCTGTTTGGTTATTTTACGCTCCAGCTTATGAATTACGCTGGTGGACGTGTTGTACTTGCTTTGGAAGGTGGTTACGATCTTGATACTATATCAGATTCAGCTGAAGAATGTGTTAAGGTAGCTTTTATTTCACCTATTTCGATTTTTAGTTAAAAAAATATTTTGCTCATTCGAATTTAGTATTAAAAAAAAAAAAAAAAAAAAACTTCTGGTTCATTTTTCGCTTCCTCTTGGTATATATGTATAATATATTATATATTCTTCTAGTAAGTTTTGGAGAGAGCAGAATTTTTTATTACTGGGATTTTTTTTTATTTTCTTTTTCAATTAAATTAAAATTTTCTTATATATATATTAAAGTTGTTTCTTAATATTAAAGGCATTATGTGGTGAAAGTCCTGAGACAGCCGGCAAATTAAGTGATGAAGCTTTGAATGCATTTCCTAAACAAAGTGCACAGGAAACAATACAAAAGGTTTAGTAACTTATGAGCTTTATTTATTTTTTTCTTTGTATTTTTACCAAAAGAAGTTTTTTTGTTATCATTGTGATAAAACTGATTACTTGTGTATACTTAAAATATATTGTATATTGAAACTAGTATGAAAATGTTTTTGCATGCTCTTTTTTGATTTAATATTAGATACATCCATTTTCTATTTGCATATTTAAGGTAATCGCTATTCATAAAAAGTATTGGCCATCGCTAACAGCAGCACAGGGCATTAGTAGCAGTGAACTTCAGTGGCAAGCAGTGGCACAAAAATTTGCTTCACTGTCTGTTTGAGTGAAGAAGTGTTTCTTTCGATATGTTGTTCAGGTTTCATTTTTCAAATTTTCAGAAGTATGTTCAATTTTTTTTTCTTTTTGTCATCTGTAATGTGACTTTCACTATTTGAATATATTTAGCAAAATCATTTATTTAAAATAAAACTGCAAATCAAACTTAAAGATTGACATGGAAGGAAAAATTCAGGTTTTTGTAGTAATTAAACTGTAACCAAATGCATTCTTGACTTTTCATTAACACTTCTTAGGAATATAGAGGAATTAAAAAAAAAAAAAAAAATAGGGAACGCATAACCCATGCTCTTCATTTATCAGGACATTTTTTCTTTGTTCAAAAAAATTGCGCTCAAGTCATCAATTAATTTAAGAATTTACAATTTTTTAAAATTTAATTTAAAACTCTATTTATTTTTCTAAAATAAATTATTGCGAATGATAGTTCTAATAGATCTCACGTAAATGAGGGTTATACTGAAAGCCGATATGGCTTAATGGTATTTGATAGCGCTGTTTATCTATCATAAACTTTCTAACTTTTGTCTCATTTTTGTAACAGTTTTTGGTTTTTGTATTGTTGAGATGGATATTTCTGTGCATTTATTTTTCCAGTAAAAAACATCTTTTTTTTCAACTTTTGCCTAAATTTTGCTTCACTATAAACTCACAATCGAAATTTGTAATTTTTTTTTTGAAATAACATTTATTATTTGAGGTTAAAGAAATCGAAACTTGTCAGTAATTTGAAAAAAAAAGTGTGCATTTTAATGTAATCCCACTTTCTTTGTATATGTTTTCCATCTGATTACAAAACGTTATTTTTGTTATGGTGTTGGTTGCACAACGAATGTTGTTAACGAGAAAAGGAGGAAATGTCTTTCACTCCTGTTTCGGTAATCATTAATTTTTCGATAATCATTGATCATTAATTGCTATAAAAAAAATTTTTTTTTCTTTTTTTAAAAAAAAAATGAGTTAAGCGTTAAAACTAATCGAGAAAAGTGGTATTATAATTGATTGTTTATTTAAATTTGATAGCTAATTTGTAATTTCATTTTTAATGAGATGAGTAGGGAAAAAAACTGACAAATTTGTGATAACTTTTAGTCTCTTTGTCCACGGATGATAAGCGGGTGTATGTCTATTCACATAACAGTTATAATAATGCATTTATTTGGATACTATTACTTGTTTGAAAATTGCTTTTCTGTTTTATTTCTCACTAATAATATGAATAATATGACTGAATTATAAAAATTTTCATTTGTAATCAGTGATAAAAGTAATGCTAAAGTTTCGTATTGATAAGCAATGATGATTTGTTTTCTTAGTTCAATTATGATAGAACATTGGAACTTTTTATTCTCCTTCCATTCCAGAACAAAATGATAATAAATAAAGCACTGTATGTTAAAAACAATTTTATAATTGGTCAATAACTGTAACCAAAGAACAAATTTATACATTCTTTAGCGAAACTTTACCAAAAAAAAAAGTACTAAATGCAACATTTTTCTTTTTTTTTTCCTGATAGAAAGTGCTAATTTAAGTTAAAAGAAACTTTAAAAGCAAGAGTTTACTTCTTTCTAACTCTTTCAATCCCTATGAAATCTAGAACATAACAAATTTATATCAAAATTATACACTTATAATGCTTCAATCAAAATATAAGAAGTTATCAATTATTTTCTATTGTGACATTAAGTGATTATTGTAAATTTATGAATAAGAAGGTATACGGAAATGAAGTAGTTGATACAAATTTTTTCCTCTTGATCAATTTTTGATGTTTGTTAAACAAAGCAAAATTTTTTTATTAATGTTTTGCTGTCGAAAAATAAAGGTAGAACAAAAAGTAATTATAATTATGTAGAAAATGATAACTGACCCAGAAAAAAAAATTTTTTTAGAATTATTCAACTGCTCCAAATTTAATTTTCAGTTAGGAAATTAGGAAAAAAAAGTTGGCATCGACTTTTATGCTTTAAAAATTGTTTTTCTCCGAACTGAAGTGAGAATATAGTAAAAATCATTGATAGATGTGAATGAACAATGAGATATTAGTGACAAGATAGCAATATCAGTAAATGTTAAAGAGAATGAAACAATAACTAATGAAATCAGATTATTAACTAAGGTAGTATGATTAACTATTTAATAATTGCATTGATTATTTAATACCATAACTTATATTTCACTAAATGATAATATTATTAATTCTAATTGACATTTTTATTTAACTTTCTGAATCATAATTCATTTGGGAGCTAATGAATATTTTCATGTAATAATTATATTAATGAAGATAATGATTTAAAATACATTTTGCTATATTAATGAAAGGAATGATTTAAAATGCATTTTTTAGGATGATTTAAAATACATAGTAATTATATTAGTGACGAAAATGATTTAAAATGTATTATATATGTATATAAATCAGAATGCTTGAAAAACAGAACTGCTTTGAAGAAATAATTAATTTACCTACCTAGTAGGTAAATTATATAAAATTTTTCTCCAGCTCATTCATTTACAATGAAATATTTTAAACTTAAAAGTTAATATTCGAGAGTTTAAAAATCAAAAATGACGAAATACAGTTTTTTGCAGCTGCTCTATCACTGAATCAGTGGAAATTATTTTTATATTCAATTTATCGAGCTGATAAGATTGATTAATAGTGATAATAAAGTAATGGTGGTAATTATGGCAAAAAATAATTTAAAGTACTGTGAATTGCAGGTTTTTTTCCTTTTTATAATAAATAAAAAGATAGAAAAGAAATCAGATATTGGTTGATTGCTCAATTATCAATCACATTAATGCAATATAAGGTATTCTGTGACAAAATGTAGTTTCGTGATGAAAGAAATCGCATAATCAAAGCTACAGAATTATAATTCATACAGAAAACACGACGGAAATGACAGTTTTAAAGAAATAATGTTTCCATAATTTGAAAAAAGCTTTAAAAAAGAAAACAAAAAAAACAAAATATTCATTAAAGTTTACAAAGCCCAAAAAATGTTAATTACCAAAAAAAATATGTTTAATAATAGGAATACTTGCTGATTCTCCCATACCTTCCTGTAATTTGCCGGTCTTGCATGTAAAAATAAAGAAAGACATCTTGTCGGTAGAAATATATTTTACCCGCAGAAATATTTCATAGATGATTCTATTCTCATATGATTTTTTTAGTTCAATCTATGCGCAACTTCAAACGTTTACTTTTTTTTCCGATTAATTTTACGATTAATTATATGTTTCGGATGCTGCCAAATTGGTCATTATTTCATTTAATCTAACAAAGAGTTTATGCTATGAAACATCGGCTAAAAATGATTGAGGAAAAAACTTATCTGAAAATTTAAAATTTTAAAGAAATTTTATTTTGAAAAGCAATTATTTACTCAAAATTTTTTATCAATATTATGAGAAATAAGAAAAAGACGTTAAAAAAATTGAAATAATTTTACTACATTAATATATTGTTGTAATTACGAAATTTTTTTAAGAAAAAAATGAGGATATAAATTATTGAGTAGAAGATAATAAATGATGAATTGAACTTGAAAAGCTATCAATAAAATAATTAATCTTTGTTTATCCAAATTAAACAATGACAATTGTTTTGTGATAATTTTGAAATTCTTTTAGTCAAATGACAATGATTTATTTGTAATAGTTTAAAATACTGCGAACATCTTTCGATCAAATTGCAAAATTTGTTTATAATTACAAATTATCGCAAACAATTGCACCGCCTAAAGGAAGAACATTTTGATAATAATTATTATTATCAATAACACTAACTTTCACTCTTCCTCTCTCTATCTCCCTCTCTCTCTCTCTTTCTTTGTCTCTTGATTAACAACAATTATTTGTTGCAGTCATTTAATAACAATTTTAATTGACCCAAATCCAATTCATTTGCGGAACTACAAAAAGACAATGAACTTACTCACTAATTATCTCTAACAAGGATATTCTTTAATTTTGCTCAATAAATAAATCTTATAATGAATAAATCTTTCTTTATTTTTTTCATTTTAAATATCAGAAAATTTTCAAATTCAATGAAAAAAAAGTTTTCAATGAAAATTTTCGTTTAAACAAAAAAAAAAAAAAAAGAATTCCATTATAAAACATTTTATGTTTTACTAAATTTTTCTTTGCAATCATTGAGCAAATATTTTTTTTTATTTGTCTTTTTTTAATTTCTTTTTTAAAAATTAAATTATATTTGGCAAAATTCTGCAATATTCATTGGGAATTTTCTAAAAATTATTCCTCAACATTGGATAATTTAAAAATTTTTCCCAAAATTCATGTTATAGTGCTACTGTAATATTTATAATTAAATTTATGTAAAATCTTTGAATCGTAATTTGAAAAAAATATATTGCTGATAAAATACGAGCAAATTATTACTATTATTATTATTTATTATTTATTATTATTATTAATATTATTATTATACATTTATGCTATTAATAGCATATTTTTTATAGCTTATATTGTAAAACTTTTTCATATTGAAATCATACGACAACGCTTATTTATAAAACTTTATGAGAAATCTAAAAGAAAAGAAAAAATAAAAAATAAAATACAAATAAATAAATAAATGCTTTTTAAAAAATATTCTTAAAATATGAATATCATTTGTTTACATTTTTCCCTTTAATTCATATTTTCTTATTGATATAACATAAGAAATTATTCATTTTGCTTTAAAATGCTTCCTTCTAACATTTAGCTTCAAAATAACTTTTAACATTCATTGTCCTGATATTATTAATTTTAAAAATTTTCTTATCAAAAATTATAACAAATTACTATTCATATTATTTGTATCTTATCGGCAATTGATTTCAGTTTTAATACTATTTCGAAAAATTAAAATAATTTCCATTATTTTGATTAATCAGATACAAATGAACTTATATTAATATAATCTAGCATTAAATTTTATTATTAGTTGTACAATATTCTAAATGTTGTAATTCGAAATTATTTTTGAAAAAATAATATATTTCATTATTCATTTATTAAATGTAACACTTTTTATCAACTTCCATTTCGTTAAATTAATAAAATAAGAAAGCAACGATTTTTTTTGATAAATAAAGAATTCATTTCATTTGTTGCCTTATTTTTGATTATCAATGATCAGAAACTTATGCTTTAAGAAAAAAAAAAACTTATCAAATAGGTTCAACATAATTTCGGCCTTCTACAAATGATAATATAATGTTTTAAAATAACAATTTCTTAAAATTAATGCTACAAATAGATGAAACATTGTAATTTGTTTTTTTTTTTCCTTGTTAGATAAAAATAAATGCTAAAGTAATAAGCAAAATACTTCGTTCTATTTTGCTATTGCATAAAACTCTAGGTTAGATAATTATCAATGATCTTGCTTTAGTTGAAAAATGAAATTATTTCATTAGTCGTTAAATTTTTAGACTAATAATTAGAGATTAAAATAGAATATAATTGTACTTTAAAATTAGAGATTGAAGTAGAATATAACTAATAATTAAAGATTGAAATGATAATTAAATTTTAATTGAATATGATTGTTTTTAGTTGTGATAATTTTTTGCTGTACAAAAATGAATTTGAACATTATTCTTATATTTTCCATCATTTTTATTATAAGTCTAAATGCTTGTGGACCATCTGCATTATTAGATCCTAATGGTAAGTTTTTCTTTTTTTTTCTTTTTATGTTTGAGATTCTGATTAATTTATTTTTCAAATAATTTTTATATAATATTTACTAAATAAATCATTGATCTTATCATTTTTTATCTTTCATTTCTTTTTTTCAAATTATATTTTATAAAAAAATCATTAATTTGTCACTAATCTTTTACTAATCACATTATCACTATCATCATTTTATTCTATTTATTATACTTGCAATTAGTGAAAAAAGAAAAACAAAACCTAAAAAATACAGAAGCAAAATGAAAAAAAATTCAAAACAATTATTTTGCATTTTAAAAATTGTGTTCCTCTTTTTTTATTTAAGAAATCTTTTAAATTTTTAAAAAGAATTTTTTTTTCCAAATTTTGTTTAATAATCCTTTGAAATATAACAAAGCCAATTTTTTTCTCACACAATACTGCTTTTGTTTACGATTTTTCTTCTCTTTTCTTTTCACTTAGGTTTTTTCAAAAAAAAATTTTTAACCATTTATGCAAATTGCTATTTTGCAGCGTGTCGAAAATGCAAACAATTCGAAACAAATTTAATAATAAAGAACTCTACTAGTATATTTGTGGAAAATATTACCCTGTCATATGGGCAAAATAATGATGGATGTAATTTTGCAGTGCTACAATGCTCAAATCCTACAGCAAGAGAAATTACAATACAGGTAAATTCGAGTGAATAAATTAATTATATTTAGATGTAAACATATATAACTGTAAGTATTGATGAATTTAATTAAATAAAGATTTAAGTTTTAATTATTTTTAGTGGTATGGTCCATCTGGTACAAATATTGGAGCAACTGGTGCAGTGCAAAATACTCAACAAGCAATTGGTTTAATTACTTGTAATGAAAATTCACAATGGATTTCGACAGAAATTGGTGTCATACGAATTGTTGAAACAGCAACATGTGAATATACACGATAATTAAATGTTTATTATTATGTTTTTTTTTTTAAAAAAAATGTTATAATTTGAAATTTTTAAATGATTGAAAGATGACATTGCTATTTTTAAAAAATTTACATTTAAATTAAGAATGATATGTTTTTAATTTAAGGATGATAATTTTAATGCGTGACAATTTCATTTAAAGACTAATTATCAACTTTCACCGTTATTCTTTTTCTTTTTTTTCCTTTCTTTAAAAAGAAGCAATATTGATGTTATTTTAAAATGAATTTAAACCTATATTTGTGAGTAAAATATATAAAACTATAAAATTCACTCATACACACTTATTTGAAAGTAACGAATAAAAAAATTTTTTTAAAGTAACCGTGAAAAAAAAAAAAAAAAACTCGTAAATATAGATTTAGATTAAATTTGAACAAAATTGATTGAATTCAACTTGAAGGAAACAACACTACAAGAATTTAAGCAAGCGCAGTTTTCATTGTAAATACTTGTCAATGTGAATAACCTAATGTATGCAGATAATTGTTGTGAAATTTCTACTGGAAATGATAAATCACAATACAATATATTATTGAGCAGGAATATTATCATTCATCTTAATTTTCATTTTATTTATAGCTAACGAATTTACGTAGCATTTAATTACTATAATCAATTTTGTCAAAAATACTCAAAATACTATTAACTGTTTATAAATTTATTTCAACAATTCATTTTTCATTTTCTTTTTTTTTTTTTTTTTTTTTTTTTTTTCGTATTTTCTTTAAATTGTTGCAGTAATTACAAATATAATAATATCCAAAAAATTAGATGCAAAATTTTTTTTATTAAATTTTAATCAAATGATTGTTATCACTTTGCAATTGCTATCCTTGATTTACCTATTGTTACTCTGCTCACTTCGTTCATTTCCATACGATCGTCCGTTTTGCATTGATCTTTATCGTCGCTAATGTGAATTCCTATAATTATGAACAAAATATTTAAGAAAATATTAATTCTATGCATAAAATAATCACATAATCAAAGACAGTAGTAGTTAATAATTATTAATCAACAATGATTAATTATTTTACATTATATAATAAAAGTTTAAACATTTGAATAACAAGTTGGTAAGTTCTGGTATAATAATCGATAATGATTGATCAGCAATGGTCGATTGTTTTACATCATATAACAGATCTTCAGATATATGAACAACAGTTATTGACAAATTATTGATAAGTTGTCGATATTTCAGTAACTTATTTAAACATAAATAAATATAATAAACATAAAATAATGAAATAAAATTATAAATAATAAGTTGATTAGTTATTCTGATATAATAGTCGAGCGTTATCATATCAGCAGTGATCGATTATTTTACATTATATAATTATAACATATTACTAATCTTAATCATTTATTCGCAGCTACATTTCTAGTTATGAAATTTGTTTTGTTTTCTTTTATCTGATTTAATTTTATCATGAGAACATCTCTGTTTAGAACTTTTATCATTTTGAGATGATAAAATGTTAGTTATATTAAACATAAAGCATCCAATTTACCCATTACATAATTTAAAAAAGTTGCGTTTTTATAAATAAATAATGAATGAGTACCAAGTGATAAATGGTAGAACCAAGCACCAAATGCTGCGCCAGCAAATGGAACAAAGATTGGTATCAAAAACCATTTATAATTTCGATAGCTGAAATGAAAGTAAAAAGTAAAAAAGATAGCTGAAACTAAAAAAAGGAATGAATTAGAATTTAAATGTAAGTTTAAAAAAAAGTAGAATTTAAATGGAGAAAAGAGAAGAAAAAAAAACGAAGGCACTTATATTTGGATTTCTTAAATTTGTTATAAAAAAAGTTTCATATAGATTAAAATTTTTTTCTTTTGTAATGGAAATGTTTTTTATGTTCTTGCCTGTGCAATTGTAGAAAACAATGAGAAAATCATGAATCACTGTTAAGTTATCTTTCATGAAATACAATATTACTTATTACTAAATGTTACTAAAATCTAAGTATTGATTAATCTGAAATTTTACATTTTTTTGGTAAATTAAAAAACAAACCTGAAAACATCCCAACCATAACCAACAGTGAATGCTACAAGTTTCGGCCCGAGATCTCTTGCCGGATTAATTTCGCCACCTGCATTTGCCGTAACACATACAGCAATTAAAATAATTGAAAAGATCAGAACTACCGGTTGCACCGCTGGTGGAATTTTATTTCGTGGATCAGTAAACATTATCACACAGAATGCTAAGAGTGCTGTGCCAACAAACTACAAATATTCATATAAAAATGACAATTTTTTAATTTATATTTCAAAATTCAAAAAAAAAAAATTGAAAAAAACTTTTGCATTTTTTGAAAAAAATAAATTGCAGAAAATGATAGAAGTACCAAAAAATTACATAATTTTATAAAAATAAAACAATAATAAAAAAAAAATAGAATAGTGCTAATATGCATTTGCTTTTCAATATGATAAATATTGCTGATGAAATATGACTAATAGGAAAGAATTTAATCCATATTCTTGGAAAAATAGTACAAAAATTAAAATAATAACAACATTGATAATAACATTGCTTTATATTTGATATGAAAATTGGATGATATGAATATGATATATTAGTACTTCATAAGTTTATATTTTGTTTGATTCGAAATAATAATAGGAAAAAGAGAAGAATAAAGAATTAAGAAGGAACCTGATCAAAGATGCAACCAGAAATGCTCAAATAATCTTGTGGCCATGGAACAAATATTCCAATTGTTGCTCGTGGACCAATAATTTGACGCTCACCGCCGTCAAAATGATTTATTCCATCTTAAAAAAAGGAAAGAAGGAAAAAGTCAAATAACTTTTAAATAACAAATAGTAAATTTTTAATTATTTTACAAATCACAATTATTAAAATTACTATTGATTATTACTATTATAAGCACTATTAAAATTAAAATGAAATAATTGATATAATTAATATTATTAAAACTAATGGGGAACAACTGATATAATTTTTAAGAAGAAAGTAAAAAAAAAAAAAAAAAACACGAATTTCCAAAAAAAAGTTCTATAATATTAAATTTTTTTAAAAAAAATTGACGATTTTGAAAAAGAATGGAAAATTCTAGTATGAAATATTTGAAATTCTAGTATTTTTAATACAAATTATTATTAAGAACTGTTTTTTCCCTCTTTAACTTGCTTTTGCTAAATAAATTAAAACATAATATGATATTAAAAAGATTTATAAAACTCTTTATTTAGTTGTTTTTTAGTTGATTAATTCTATTTAACATTCAGTATGATCAAAATGATTGATTTTATCTTTAAAAAAAATTTTCCACAATTACTTCTTTTTTTAAAAAATTATAAATAAAAAAATTATCATTAAAATTTCTTGTTAAAAAATATAAAAAATATAAACTAAATATATAAGAAAAACAATGTATAAACATTTCAATGTATAAACAAGTCTTTAGGTAATAATTTTTTTTTAATGTTACCATCTGCTTATTATTTTGATATCTCATTACTTTAATGTTTATCATTTGCTTATCATCGTGATGTTACATTTTATATGATCCTATAATCACTGCAATATAATGATTTTATTATCAGTAAATCATAAAATGATAATTACCATAATAGAGGAAAAAAGTGACCAAACTACCAGCAAATGCGCCAGATATTTGAGCAATTGAATACATTATGAATCTAAACACTGATATATGGCCACAAAGATAAAATGCAAACGATATTGCTGGATTCATATGACCACCTGCAATAATTTCAAAAATTTAATTGCCATCAAATTCTATTACAATTATTAAATGATAAAAATAACCCAATATTACATTCAAATAAAATTAATCACTAAGAGTACAAAATTATTTATTATTTTCTCTTATAGAAGCTATGTAAATAATTTAACATATGTATTTAAAAGAAATTAATTATATGAAGTAAAATTAAAGTTTACTATAATTAATATTAACCTAATAAAATCAATTTAAAAAAATCAAATTAAAAGTAAAAAAAAAATAAATTTCTAACAAATAAATTTTATAATTGTTATTTGGAATTAATTTTTGAAATTTATTAAAGTCAACAAAATTATTTATTATACTTATTTATTATACGATTTGATATATTTAAAATGAGACATAAAAGATATCAGAATATGTCTAAATTTTACTACATTAATTAAAATGTTTAAATTGTAATATTTTATGAAACTGTACCTGATAAATGACCAGCTGCATATGCACCAAGGCCAATTGCTAAAGCCCATCCAAGGACTACGCAAATTTTGCAATTAGCACCTTCGAGTAGATTAACTGCATTTGTCGATGTCCCAGCAAACTAAATAACAATTACTATTGTAATAATAATAATAATAATAATAATAATAATGTTAATAATAATAATGATAATAATAACAGTATTAATAATAATGATAATAATAGGAAGAAGAAGATGAAGCATAAGATTAATAGTGATAATAATAATAAAGTAATAATCAACAATTGGTAATAGAAATGTAATAATAACAAAATAATTTTTTAATTGTTTATGACTAGTTAATTTATTACTGTAGTAACAACAGTAATAATAAAGTAATAATCAATGATTGACGAAAATTTTGAATGAAATAAATGAAAGATTAGGTATTATAATTGAAATTTATTTCAATTATATTTATTAAATTATTCAAAATTAAAGAAATTTATTTATCTGCTAAGAAAAAATGATAATAAATATAAACGAACCGTCGTAGGATTCATTTCAATTATAATTTGATTTGGATTATTTATGAAAAGAAAGAAATGATATAAAAGACAAATGATAGAATTTGTAATTTTTTTCTGATTTTTTTAATGACTAAGTTTTGAGCATAATATTATAAAATAGATTGCTGGAATATTTTTGAAAATAAATTTTGAAGTTTTTTCTTCGTTTTTTTTTTTTTTTTTTAAAGGTGAGATTTTCATTTTGTTTTTTAATCTTATTGCTATATCAAAAGCGAAAAAGAAAGAAGGAAAAAAGAAAGAAACAAACTTAGACATAAACGAAATACTATTGATGAAATGAAAAAAATAGGTTTCTAGAAAATTTATTTTTTAGAAAATAACTTTTTTTTCTTTGAAAGCGTGAAATAAGACATTTCTACTTCTAAAAGAGTTATCGTGCCTCACAAAATTTTATCATCCAAATATAAGTATTTTTTTGATTTTTTTTTTTTTTTTGGAAAGATGTGAAATTTAAAGTTATATTAAATAATTGGAATAACAAAAAAAAAAAGAGGAAAAATAAGTAACAGATGGATTAATAGCAATCATTTAATATAAGAAATTTACGATTCACTGAACAAACAAAATACAAATACAATATATTAACAATTCATGTTAATATATAAATGTATGACAATTTTTTCTTTTGCGTTGTTTGTTAAAAAAAAAAAAAAAAAAAAATTCGTTAATAATTTATTAAAAATAGTCAGATGGAAAATTTCTACCACAAAAAAAGCAGTACTGGTGAATTCCGACAGAATACATCGCATCAAATCATTGCGAATTCGTAATTTATTTCGTACTATGGTAACATTATCCATTATAATTAGTATTCAAAATTATAGTGGTTTAATTTTGTTTTATTCTGAAAATCAAAAATTATTTCCTCTTAATTTCCAGGAAAAAAAAATTAACACTAAAAATTAAATTTACTCTTAGGAGATATGAATTTGATTTAATTTGTTAAAACAAATTAAATTTTTTTTTTGGTATGATATCACATACAAGAAGATTTCCTCTCTCTATCTTCCTCTTTCTCTCCCTTTCTGCCTTTCCTCTCTTTACCTTTCTATTGTTAATGGAATCAAAAATGTAATTTCTATTAATGACAATTAAACAAACTTCTCAACTTAATATATATATTATAAAATTCTTTTGTGATTCAAATTAATTTATAACCAAAATTTTTCACAAGTTTTTTTAGTGATATTAAATAAATAATGTAAAAATTAATAAACGCGCTTTTCTATTTTCTGCAAATTAAATGCCACTAAAAGAAACGAAGAAAATAAACAAACAAATAAGCAACATTATAAATAAGAAACATAAATTTTAAAAAATAACAAAACAAAACAAAAAAAGTTTCTTTCTTTAAAATAACGCTGCAAAAAATATATACCTTTTATAGCCAACAAAAAAATAGAAAAAAAAGCAAAAAAAAAAAGAAGGAAAAAGTTGTTTCGAAAGATAATAATTAATTATGACCGGTTATTAGCAGAAATGTTTTAAAATTGTTACTTAATGTTACAGAACGACGAAGATGAAATGAATAAATAAATAAACTAAACAGGTAATGTTGTCATCTCTTTTTTTATTTTTCATTTCTTTTCATTTTTATTATTTAAAAAAAAAATTGGAAACTGATTACTGTTCTGTTCGAACTGGTTTAATTTCTTTCAACGTTCCATTCATTCCTGTTCATCCCATCAATCCATAATTTTTCTTTTTTTTTTTTCTATTTATTAAATCAGCTGCTGTGTAATGAACAAAAAAAAAAGAAAAACGAAAAAAAATTCCCGATAACTTTTTTCTTTTTATATCAAAAAAATAAAAAAAGTGAAATTAAAATATTAATAATATCTTAAAAATTATCATTGATGTTTTTTAACACAATTTCTATTTCTATTATGTTTTTATTGATAATAACTGATAAATACAAAATAAAAATTAAAATTTCGGGTAATTAATTACTTGTTCGTAATATAGAATATTTATGATTATTTGTTTGATTGTTTATTTGTTTGTCGGTCATTAGTCAACTTTAGATTTATTGTCTTATTTTTGCTTTTCCGAATTCATTATTAACACTGTTCAAAGAATGGTAATTTACTAAATTTCGAGGAGATTAATAACCACAAGAAAAAATATTAATTAAATTACCTTTGTTTTTCTTTTTTTTTTAATTTTCTTTTCTCCATCACTAATAGATTTATCATTATTGGAATTTATCACAAAATTAGTTAATCAAGTTGTATCCAGCATTAGCATAGTTCATCATAATGAAATATTCAATAATTAATAGAATATAGGAAAAATTATGAAAAGTCATTTTAAGTAAATTTACCTGGATTTTTTTTAGTTTTGTAAATAAGCACGATATCTTTTTTTTTTTTAAAAAAAAAGCTTTTTTAAAAAAGCCAAGTTGCTTGTTCTTTGGATATCGACCGATAAATCACCATGTATTTTTATTCATGATAATTGTTTATCAGCTGCTGATAAGACAAGTAATATGCTCCTAATGTCTATAAGTTATTGATAAGATAAACAATAAGTTTTGAATGGAGGAACTGATGAGTATTTTCTTTTTTATAATTGAGATTAAGATTTTACAAAATTAATTTAAGAAATATATTTGAAATATTTTTTGATATTTCTCGAAAAAAACAAGAATTACAGTATACAATGATAAATTTATCTCTTATCATTGTCGTTCATTGTTTCTTAAACAATTGCAATTGACCACTTGTTTTATTAATTGCTCTCTCTGAAGCAAAACATTCAGTTCCGAATATTTTATTAATTATAATAATTGAAGAGAAAAGAGAAAAATAAATGAGCTATTTTATATAATATTATTAGATCATTTTTAATTCATTATAATTTTTTTTTTTTTTTTTTTTTATAGAATTCTAATTTATCCACAGGTGGAAGCTATCTTTTAGCATGTTTATGCTGTCGCATCACTGTATGAACATTTTTCATTTTAAATTTTAAAAGAAAAAGAGGTGACAAAACGAAACGAACATGAAATAACTAAAAAATGAAATAAACCACAGAAATAAAAAGAAATAAATAAATGAATAAAAAATATTGTATGGCGAATGTTTATTACAATAAAAGGAAGGCGAAAATTGCTTATATTTTTTTAGTATATTTGAATATAACTTTTTTTTTAACATAAAAATTTAAAAAACATTTCATTTTAACATTTATTGTTGTCATCAAATATTTGTTGACTAAATAATAAGTGCAATTAAATTTAAAAATTGTATTTACCTATAAAAAATCAATCCTTTCTGCCTTTTCGCTTTTTTTTATGTAAAAATATTAAAAAGAGTAAGAGCAAATTTTTTTTTTAATTATTGCAAGATTTAAATTAGTGATGAGTATTCTAGTGATAATCTTTTTCTCAATGATAATTTCATTTTTGTTGATTTCGCTTTGTTAATTTGAATTTTTACCACTATTTTGTTTTTTTTAAATGATATTTTTTTCTTAATGAAAAATTCACTTCACTAATTTAAGTTTTTATCACTAATTTGTTTGTTTTTTTTTTTCTTTTTTTTTGAGACAGCAATATATGCTATACAATCTTTATGCATTTTGCTGCTTCCAATAATGATTATTTCAACATACACCGCTTATGGCTTACAATTAATGCCTTATCAAATTTAATACATATTATCATTCTGCTTGTGTGGATATTTTAGCATTTTTTGCAATAATGAAACAGTGGGACTTTTCTCTATTTCAGTTGTAAGTTTAAATTTTGTAAATTGATTGTAAGTTTAATTTTAATAAAATTCAGCTTAAAATTATTAAATTAGTTTAGAATTGAAGCTGAAGAAAAAAAAAAGACTAGTTAATAATGCAAAAAAAAAAAAAAATATTAACTTGATATTTAATATATTCTTGATGTCTAATATATATATATATATATATATGTATATATATATATATCAAATATTCAACATATGTTAAAATATTTAATACATATCAATTTTTTACTTTATGCAAAAATGTGATAATTACTTATTAATTAACTTTTATTTATATAATGTTTAATATACGTAAAATGCTAAATTTATTCATTAAATAACTTTTACTAATCTAGTATTTGACATGTATCAATATAATACATTAAAGTATGAAATTAATTCACTAATTAAAGAATGAAAATTTTTACTTTACAAGATTTTAAATTAAGATTAATTTTTTTTTCTAGTTTTTATCTTCTCAAAAATAGCAGATTCTTCTGAATCATTTTTCATTAACAATATGTCAATCATGCATTTATTACAAAATTGCACAAAATGTAATTTGTGATGACGAATGGATTTGGTGTTTGAAAATGTTGGGAGTACGAGATGATATACGTGAGATGTTTACTTCAATGACAATCGAATGTACTGGAAGGAATGCATAACTTCATGAAATATTCTCGTAATTCGTTCTAAAACGAAAAAATGGAACAAAAAAAGAAATCATTTTATAACAAAGTAGCAAAATAATAAAATCATCTATGATAATTGATAATTTTGATCAAAAAGGATAAATCAGTTTGACATTATCGTTTCTTTTTTTTACATTCAGTTCTACAAACAACTTTTTAGCAGTTTACATTGATAAATAATTTACAACAATAAAACAGTACTTTTTCAATGATAAATATAATTAGCACAAAAATATAAACGAAAAGAATAAAGGTATTTGAAAAAAAAAAAGACTAAATATGAAATTTTTTTTGAAATTTAGACATCCAGTATCGGATTACCAATTCTTCTATTTCGTCTTCATCTGTTTTCGTGATGGTGAAAGTATGTTTTATTCATGTTTACATTTTTGACAATATTCATTAATGAAACAATTATGAAAATTACCTAAAACTTTAAATGTCTTTTTAAATTTTAGAAATTGTCATTGTAAAATTTTTCTGGTTAACTAAAAATTTCGTTTTTCTTTAAGCTTTTTTTTTTTTACTTTTTTTTTTACTTTTTTTTTTTTTTTTTGAAAAATTACTATAATTTAATAAAACAACTTATTTATGTTTTACTATATTATCAAATAGTCTAATTATGATTATTTATATACTTGCGCTGGTTATTTCAGTACGATGGTGAAAATATATGATTGGTTTAAAGAAAGTAAAATTTTGATGAATAACTTGCAATTACTATAAAGAATTTTTAATTTATTCTATTATATTTGAGGTTTTTTAATTTCTCTCTCTCTCTTTTCTTAATTCACTTTTATAGGATAAAAAATTAAAACCCCACTAAATTGCTATAAAATTAATGAACTGAAATTTAATTGGTTATTGTAGCCTCAAAGATCAAAAAATTAATGTTTAAACGTTCTTTCATCAATTGAATTAATTGATGACAGTAATTAAATTTTGTTTAATGTTTCAAAACCTGAAATAATCTGTTTACATATTTCGTAATATATCGTTATTGAATGCAATGCAATTTTTTTTCATAATTAAAATTAATTTTTCAAACATTTTCTTTTTTTTTCTCAACCTTTCTATTGTTAATTCAGCATATTTGATTTAAAAAAAAAAAAAAGTAAATAAATAAAAATATGATATAAATAATCTAGCTATTAGTTACATTATAGTAATCCGTTGATAAACAATAATTATTTCTATAACAAATATTTTTATTTGAATAAAGATTTCCAAATTACCTAATTTAAGAAAAAATATTTTAAATGAAATATTTTAAATAAAAGATATCGATAAGTTATTAACATTTACAGTTTCATAGTTAGTGATATAAGAAAAGTATATAAGTAAAATTATTATATTTAATGGAGTAATTTAAGACAAAAAATGGTCGTAATTTTTTCAAATTATTAGTGGATTAGGATAAGATAAAATAAGCAAAATTATTTAAAAACTATCCCAAACAATTTATTAATTGACAAACAATTTAGGAATATTTGATTGTAACAGTAATTAAAATGAATTCATTATCTGAATTGATTTTGAAAAAAGATTTTTCAGTTTTATTTCGATTTAAAAAAAAAAAAAAATTGAAACAATCAAGACTTAATCGTTCTAATCCTTCATATATTTTCAAATGATATATCATAAATTTCATTCAATATATTTTTTTTTTTTTCATGTCACATTTTCTTCAACTTTTGTTATCAATGGATTTATTGATTCGCTTTATTTTATAATCTGTAACAATTTTTATTTATTCCAATTTATACCACTTTAGTTTCTTTCACAACATATTACTACAAAAAAAAAAAAAAATTTTTTTTCCATTCTTTCTCTCTCTTTCTATCTCATTTACTCATCGAAATAATTCATCACAATTTAACATAATGTGTTGATAAAAAATAAAAAAAAAATGTTCCGCTGGTAATACAATTTTACTTTTAATGACTAATTAAATTAATAATACAGTAAAGTAAATGTACTGTTACCAAAATGTTTCACTTCATTTGCTCAATTTACAATTCATCATTTTAAAAGGAATAATTTAAAAAAAGAAAAAAAAAAAGTCATTACAATCGATGACAGTATTTAGTAGAAGAGAGAGGAAGAGAGAAAGAGGGAGAGAGGAAAAAATGAAAAAAAGAAAGTCATTTTTCAAATCAAATATTCATCATCAAAATTTATTTAATGATCAGTAAAAAAGAAAAAAAATATCGGACAATCATTTGTGCAATTTTAATTTAGAATGGATAATAATAAACCCTTATATTCCTAAAACATTAAATTATATTTTCTGCTTTCAAATAATATGATTAAATATACAATCTTTTTTCTTCTTTCAGTTATTTTATTTTTAAAGCTTTCAGTTTTTTTTTTTTTCTAAATTAGTTTATAATTTTGATGTATATAATGTAATTTCTTTTATAACGCAATTTCTTTTGTTTTTTAAATTAGTACAATAATGTAATAATGATGAATGGTAATACGTATCATTGAAATATATTATTTGAAGGAAATTGATGAAAATACTTCGATATTATCAATTATTATTGTTTTCTTATATCAAAATAATGACTCTTTAACTGATATCAGTAACTTTTGATGAAACTACAAATATTGCTGCATTTATTAATTAGCATATGATCATATGTTAATTTAAGATGAATGATGTAATAACATATTCAATACTCATTAATTTTAACGAAAAATATTTCATTTATTTGATTACTTTTGTTTCTAAGACTAATTAATTAATTACGATATTATTTGTAATATATTTATATTAAATTTAAATTTATACAAACTACAAACACTTATGAACTCATACTTTTAAAAAATAAAAAAAAAATACAAAGTATCTAATGCATGTAGTAATTGTAATATATAAAATGAATTTATTTTGAACGAATTAAACGATAACCAATCACCCTAAATGATATTAAAATAAAACCTCAAAACAAAAAAAAAAGCATAGGAAATGCAAGTTATTTATAGTTATACATGTTGCTTTCTGAAGTTTTCAAGACTTTTTAAAGAATTTTATATTGATCCAAAAAAGCATAACCATTACTTGTAATTTTAATATGATTCTGAAGTTATTTAATATTATACAAATTCAAGTAAACTATTAATCCTTTTTTATTTTTTTTAAAAAAAGATAACCATAAGAATAATTTTTAATGTGTAAGTGTAATTTCCTTAAAAAAAGCTAAAATAAATTCTTATTTTTCCATTTATTGTTATATGTAGAGCTTTTCTATTAAACAATTCATAAATTCTTTATTCCAAATAAAAAACAAAAATAAATCTGAACAAATTAAATTCTATTTAGAAATGCATTCAATAATACAAGTGTTACTTATGTTAACAATTTCATTAAAAAAAAAAAAAAAAAAAAACGAAATGAATCCTATAGAATTGAATAATTTTCTAATTAAATAAAATATCGAATAAGACAAATACTGCTAAGGAAATAAGGACTACATTATACGATCAAAATCATATACCATTCATATAGTATTTAATACAGAACGGTACATATTTTTTAATTTTTTATTTTTATCCAATGTAAGAAGAACGAGAACTGTTAATTAATAAAATAATTATCTAATCAACAAACAAGGTATTTTTGCACAATAATTTTATTTCTTTAGACTATTTCTTCATAATTTTCTCTTGCTAATTTATCATCAATTACATATATTTTAAGCTACAATGAAATTAAAAAAATTGAAAGAAATACAATATCTGTGATAAAATATGCAAAGAATATATGCATCCATTGAAAGTCAAACTGAAGAAAGGAGAAAAAATAAGATTAAGAATCATTTTCAAAAATGAGTATTTCCTACATAATAATTATATAACCATTAATGATATATCAATATTTGACACTATCAAAGAGTATGCTTATTTTAATTCTAAAAAACAAGATTTTTGAACATCAAAAGTTGAGATTTTTTTCTCAATACTATATCAAAATGTGTAACTCTTTGCATAAGATATACTCCACTTTTTTTAAAAGACCTTTCCAGATTAGTGAAAAAGCTGAATATTTAATTTCAATCAATAATATCGATAAATCTGTTAATCCTTATTACTACAGTTTTTTAACCAAACCTTCATATTTTTTGCATCGTTGCAACCACATATGCTTCAATAAGTATACTGCCACTGTAAAAATTATCATTTAATTAATATCATCTAAACAATAGCAGTTTTTTTTTTTTGAAAAAGAATCATAGACAAAATAATTTCAGCTCACTATGATATAAAATTTAAATTAAATAATAAGTTTCATGTCGAAGAGCTTAAATCTGTCATAAATTAATAGTGAACTTTTGCGTATATTCAACACTTTGGAAAACATTTTTAGTGCTGTAAAGAGATGAGATAATAAATGAAATGCGTTTGAAATTGATCAAATATGAATAAACATTGAATAAACAAGAAAGAACTAACAAATCATTAATGATTAATAATAATTTACAACAAATTCGAGCTTTTGAAAGTTACGAGTTATATTATTATTATTATTAATTACAAAGTAATCTAAGACTGTTAGCACTATTTTTGATTAAAATAACAAATTTCAATTGCTAATTTTCACCAGTTTGGTAGCAAATACAGCTTCCTTTGAATAATTATGATTAATGCAAAAGAAAACGTACCAAAAGGAAACACAAGTAGAAAAAAGATGCCAAGAGCAAAACTAAAATTAAAGCCAATATTTGTAGCATTAGGTAGTTTAATACTATATTTTCCAGTTTCATAATAATAAGGAATAGATCGATACATCGTTACACCTGAAAAAATGATGAAATTCATTAGACATTATTTATTTTTCATTTTACTATTTGCTTTTTCTGTTGACACAAAGAAGAAAAAACTTTCCAATAATATAAAATAAACTGAAGTTTGGAATATCTCAAAAACATTGTTCAACACTCTGATTTGTTAATAACAAATGTCAAAGTGTAGGAATTTGAAGCTACTATATCTTTAAAAAATTTCTTCAGCAAATAGAAAAAAAAAAAAAAAAATCAAAAAATCTGAACGATTTATGCTATTCTCATTGTATCCAACCATATTCTGCGGCTAATTTACTAATATGCCAGAAAAAATTAAATTCAATGTTTTCACCTACGATACCTATAAACAAACATCCCAAAAATGTTCGGTGAAGGATAAACATAATAAAGAAGCTTTTAGAGACGGTTTTACAAAATGCCGAGATTAAATACTGTAAACTAGTCAATAACAATAATCGAATCAATGATATGCAATCAAAGATAGAAATGCTGAATTGATTGCAAGCTTATGATAAATTAATGAAATATAAAATTACCTTCAAGAAGTAAACCAACTGGATAAAGTAATATCCATGCATTGTATCGTAACCATGTAAGCAATGGAATTTCAATTTTTAAACTGCTTGCCGCATAGTATGGATATCTAAAAAGTAAACATTTGTTTAGTTGAATCAAAAAATTCTTCTATTAACATTAAAAAAAATGGATGTCTATGTCGAGAAATTTTAGTATCGCAAAACTCTGAAATATTGAAAATAAAAATATAAATGAAAATTAAAAAAAAAAAAAGTTGGGGGTAGGAAATACGGTTAGTGAATCCTTCGAAAATAATACTTATACATAAACTCTTTGTTTTAAGCATGTTTATACGTACACTCTTTGTTTTACAGTAAACTTTTTATACATTGTTTCCAACAATGTTTATAGTTTCTACCTAATGTTTCTACGAAAATCATTTTATGATTTCGGCTGTTAATAAGGAATTTTGATACTTAAATCTTTTTAAATTTCCTAATTGATATTTAAGCCTTACATTAATTCCTCCATTCCGTGTTTACGTTATGACTGTTACTATCCTTGAAGACTAAGAAAGAATAAATTTTATTATACTGCTATTTCTGTTAATAAAGAATTTACTTCATATCAAAAAAATCTCTCTAAAGTAAGCAATTCTTTCCCAAATAATATAAAATTCATACAGTATTACTGTTTTGCCCGCTTAATCTTACTAAGATCGACAATTTTTTAATTAATTTTTAATTTGTGTTTAACAGTGAAAACTTTCCTGACATATCGTAAACGTCCCAGGTATGTAATAGATAAAATCCCTTATACTTTTAAAAAAAATCATGAAAAAACTTAGAAGAAAATAGACAAAGAACCAAAATATTCATACTGAAACATAATGTCTACTCATAGGATAGAATTTTCTTTTTTTATAAAAGAAACAAACCGGAAAATTTCAATCGAAAAATATGCAATTATTAAAATGAAAGTTGTTGATGAAGTTTGCACATCTGGACAGCCATCAATAATATATATGAATACTAAACGTCCACAAACCTATCAGAATTAAAAATACACATATTAAGAATTAAGTATTGAAGAAAATATTTAAGAAAAATATTAAGAAATAAAATTTTCATTTTAGTAATAACAATAGTATTATTTCATCTATAGTAATTTTGACTATTCCTTAAAATAAGAAAATATTAGTAATAAATATAAAGCGTATTTTAACCTGTATAAGTCCAACTCGATAACTACCTTTTGTATAGCCCATCAGTGCATGTGCAACATCCATTAGCTGTAAAACTGTTGCAATTTTTATAATGTTGGCATTATTTTGCCAGAATGAATTGTAATATGCTGAAAATAAATTTTTTAAAATTTCATACTTATGCATTAACAAAAAAGTACTATATTGAGATGAAGATAACTTTGTATAGCAATAGGTATTTATATAATTCATCGAAAAATTTTTATAAATCATCAAAATTTTTAATAAAAAAATATCACACCTAAGTTTTAATATATATTTCTTTGAACATATTTCTCTACTAATTGATGTAAAAAATAGGTTTACCATTTCCAATAGTGAAGAAACTGAAGACTAAAGTGAACAATAAGTATACATGAAGTATAAATAATGTTATGTTATATGCACAAAGGTACTGAATCAGCAAATGATTGCATTTTTTAGCGAATTGTTTTACTGAAATGAAATTCATAAATTTTTGATGAAATTTTTCTTTTCTTTAGCTATATAATAACAAAAAATAAACATTCTTTTAAACTAATGATAATAGAATCACAATAAGCAAAAAATTATGACCATCATTGATAAAATCCGTTTTCGTTTTTGACTTAGTGCGGCATTCATTTAAAATACGCTGTGTTATTGCATCCATCTGCGCTTCCGGTGTGCGCTATAAATACTTGAATTTGCAACAAAAATCTGAAGTTCATGACTTAATAAAAAATAATGGAATCAATTTCCTAATACATCACAATAAAGAATAAATACATACTGCATTCATACTTATCATTTCATACTCGTCTTCTGTATCACTTCCATCTGGATCTTGGAATCGATCAAAATCGATCTTAAAAAAATTACACTACCAGTATATAGCACTCAATAAAGTAGAAAATTTAAAGAAAGCAAATTTTCTACTTTTTCCGCTTCCTTTGTAATTAATTTAGAATTAATTCAAAGCTGTAATTTGAACTGAAATACAAAAGAAAAAACTTAACGCTTAACTTCTTTCCTTTAACCAAAATTCCACTGAAACTTTAAAATATATTTTTTACAATTCTGTATGTTCCATACGAAAACAAAGTATAAAGCATACTAGAGTACAAAAAATAATATACAAAAGCACAAAAAAATACAAAATTTGCCTACTCGAAGCCAAGAATATCGACTACCATCATTAAGAATAGTAGGCCACCACATAACATTCGTTTTTTTCAAAACATACAACAATTTGTTTCCACCTCCTTGACCAGCCTAAAATTTGCAAATAAGATTGCTGTTAGAGAACTAAGCTATCAAATTGCAATTAATAATATTTTCTTTTACTTTTTCCTTTGTCAAATAATATAGGAATAAATAAATGATATAATAAATACAAGAAAAATCTCAGGTTTTAAGAATTATAAGGATTATTTTAAATTTTAAGAATTTTGAGAATAAAAAAAAATTACTTTTTCCAGCTCAACATCTGCAAATAATGATAACTGAAATGAATATTCACATCGACCATGTGCACCAACTCCAGTAGCACGAAATTCAAAAGAGTTGCCCGTTATTGCATAACTAACATCCTGAAAATAATTTTGATAAATAATTCCACCCAAATTATAAATAAAAATGATTTCATAATTTGAAAAAAGATTATGAAAAAAAGATGCGAATCAAGTATTAATCTATCATATCTTAAATAAAATAAAATAAAAAAGAAGGAAAACATGTTTCTGTCTCATCGAATCATATAATGTTCACTTCTTCAAATTAATAATAAATCAAAGAGATCAAATCTAGCATAAATGATAATCTGTTGATATTTGAAAAAAAGAATAGAAAAAAGAAAAAAAGATGATTGATCATATAAGATTTTGTATTTAAAGGTAAAAAAGAAATGAAAAGATAAAATCTAACCCATGAATCTTTTAAATCAATCGTTAGGAAAAGTAATCTTTCGTCTTGTGCCCAATAAACAAACGGACGTCGCGTCGTCATTGTCATTGATTCAGCGGTGAAAATATCTGAATATAAAACGAAAATAAACTGAAAATAAGCGAAAAGACCAAAACACTTGTACATTTTTGTAAAATTCTAATAAACTTTTATTTAAATCATAAACTGAAATATAATGGAAAAATGAATAAAACTTATCATACAATTAAGAATCGATTACCAAACGCATAATTAAGCAAATTTTTAGAAATCATTTTAAAACACACAGTGATATTTTAAAACAAAACCAAAAAAAACTCCCAACAGGAACGACGAATGAAATTCATGGATTTTGCTGATTTTAGCAATTTAAACGTTAACCGTTCACGTGAACCTTTCCCACCGTTTCTATTTTCATTTATTTTTTTAACTTAATGCTATTTTACGTTTTTCATTTTATTTCATTTTTTTTTTCTCATAAATGAATTCCATTAATTTGACGCTATTTCTCAAATTTGATAATTTTAATCATTATTATTTGTAAAATATACTCTTTGATTCAGTTTGATTGATAAATTATTCGCTAAATAGATCATTTTGTTATGATATTTATTATTTAGTTAATTTATATAAATTTCTTAAACATTACAGCATTTCTTATCTTTAATAGATCATTTTTGTTTTTTTCTTTCTTTTTTTTTTTTTTTTTACTGGTAACTTTTTCGTTGTTACCGCAATTATTATTTTCAATTTTCATGCAAATATTTCATTTGCATGATTTGATCAGATTTTTAAAGCATTATATCTTAGACAAAAAATCATTTATATCATTTATCATATATTTTCATACAGTGGTAATTTAATTGATAATGCAGTAGTATGTCTTATGTAATTTATATATACATATGAAATTATTACACCTAATTTTTTTAAACTGAAAAACGTTAAAAGAATTCCTTCGAGTTATAAGGCAATTATTTCACTGATGTATATTATCAATTTTTAAGCTGTTAAAAATTCGAAAAAAAAAATTTTAAACAAAAAAAAAAAATTAAACAAATTTAAAAAATTTGTTTAAAGCTTTTATCACTTTGACTGATGAAAAGAATAAAAATTTTCACAGTAAAAAAATTAGTATTCTTTTTTCTCTTTCTGACTAGATGCCTTTTCCATTGTAACTAGATGATTTGATTAATTATTGGATTATTTCACATTGATAAATTTAACTGATAAAAATTAAAACAATTCATTCCTAACTATAATGGAATTATTTCACTAATATTTCAATTCTTGTAAATACTTGTAATTATTTCAGTTATGAATGTTATCATTTAATACTATGATTGATTATACTATGTAATTTCATTTCATTTATCCGAAGGTTTTTATCTAAAGCCTTCTTCGCTTAACATAACGTCAATAATAATTACCACTTCTCAATTACGTTTATGCTTGCAATCACGTTTTAAAAAAATTCAAATCGATTGATAATGGAATATTTGAATAAGTATTTTTTTTTTATTGTGAAGCTAAAGAATTTGGTAAACAAAACTAAATTCTTTAACTTCATAAAAAGTTTTCCAGCCAAAAAAAGATTAATAAAAAATTAATCTTTTTTTGGCTGGAAAACTTTTTATTTTGCAAAATATATAAGCACTTAAAGTCTTTATTTTGTTTTTTTTTTTCTTTTCCTATAATTAAAACATTTAGTTTATATTAAAAAATTTTTTCCTTTTATTTACAGTACTTTCTTAAAAAATATTCGATGAATTTCGAAATTCGTCTTTTTTTTGGCGGAAAGATTAGCTCGAAAATTTTAGTATGAATGAATAATTTTGCGATAATTAATATTAGATAAGTCTTCAAATTCCTTTCCTGATTTGTCACTTTACTTAGGTCTTTTTGTTAAAGAATTTACAAGAAATGAATGGATGATGTTTTATTTAAAATATTATGTAATCTTCAAATTATTGCATACAATTCTAGATAACACTATTCTGGTTAATGATGATTAAACTATTGATTATTTTAAGTCATTTCTTACTTATACATACATATATCAATATTTATGAATACAATTCATTACGTAACTCAATATGATAAGCACGAATGTAAACTTTTAATGATTTTATTGATGAAATTATTTATTACTGTTTAAAATCAAATTTTAATCTTGAATTTTTTGAAATTTAAAAGAAATATTTCAATCCTAACTTAGAAATGTTAATATTAACAATTATTCTCACTCTTTTCACTTCGCCCGTTTTTTTTCTCTTTCTGTTATTGATTAATATACCATACAAATAATAGCAATATGTTAGATATTATGCATACTTTTTTGTATTTCACATTTAATTTACATTACAAAATTTACAAGCGATTCAATACAAATGCTATTTTTCGAAAATTTTTGCTGTTTATATAGAATTTAAAGAATTTAATTACTAGTTTTCAGGTACAGATCTTTTGAGTTTTCGAGAAATTATTGTAAATGCTTTAGCAGCAAAAAAAAAACAAAAGAAAAAAACAAATAAATAAAAATAAAATCATGTCGATTAAAAAAACTTGAAAAGATCATCGAGTAAAATAGATAGCGATAATTTATCATTCTAATATTTATATCATTTCATGTTATTTTATGATAATGCATGTTACAAAAAACTTTATTTTATCTTTTCTTTTTCATTAAATTATTGAATAAATAAACTGTATTAAATTATAAGCTTAAGAGTTTTACATTTATTAATATAATATTGATATTATATAAAAGATAGAAGCATTTTCCATTTTTTTTTTTTTTTTTTTTTATTTAAATGAAATTCATCTTTTCTGAAATATTTTAATGATTGCATACAGTGATTGCAACAAATGAACGATAAATTTTACTAATTACATTGGTGAATAGGATGGATGAGTATTTCGATAATAATTAATAACAATAACAATAATAATAATAATAAATAATGTCAATTATGGCTGCAAAGAATTAACGATTAAAATTGAAATTTTTGCAGAAGCACAATTGAGAATAGATTAATGAAGATGTGAATTTTATGAGTGTTAAAGAATTGTAAATTACAGCTATAAAATTAACACCTAAAGTTGAAATTAAATTAAATTGAAATTTTTGCAGGGATATAAATGAAAATAGTAAATGCATAGATGATAAATGTTAAAGTTGAAGAAGAATTTAGTGAATTATATGTATAATTTACTTCAAATAAATATATCTGTGCGTGAAGTAATAATATCATACTGGGAAGGTTACTTGGAGCATTTTTTGAGCTATTTTGTTTACCCTTACGGACAATATAAAAGTGTAGGAAATGAGTAGTATGGTGGAAAGGCATAAAACTGAGATAGCACTTATTGGTTGTTGTGTGAGTCTTATTTTAAAGATATGTTAGGCGCTTATATTGGGTTATGTTTTTGGAACTCTTTTCAGGTTACTGTAGAACTACTATTATAAATGGATTCTACCTGTATGTCGCTTGTTTAATGACTTTACACGTTTTTGCAACTTGGCCCGTTTCACCTATTTTGCAGCTTTACCTATTTTGTATTTGACGTGTCTTTTGCGTGATATGTCATAAAGTTCGGGTGATTTTATTATAGTTTTTCTTAATTTTTTTTTTTTTTTTTTTGAATTTGAGTGATATTTGGTTTTTTTTTAATTGAAACGTTTTTTTGTCTTCTTTAAAATATAATTTTTTGAGTGATATGTTGATATTTGGTTTTTTTTTTAATTGAAACGTTTTTTTGTCTTCTTTAAAATATAATTTCAGAATTAAAGTAGTACAATTTTTAAGGGACAATTACAAATTGCGAGTGGAAATAGCATAGTTTGCAAGGAATAATTGTGAAGGGTTTACAAGAGAAATTGCTAACTCATCTTAATATTAACTTCTGAAATAGATCAAGTTTGTATATATTTTTGTATATATCTTTTTTGATTTTGTATATGTTTTAATTATGAATTTAGAGTAGTACCTTTAACATGTTTCTAGAAAGTGTTCTTCGTTATGCTGTGAATTGTATAAGACAGGTAGTACTGTGAAGTGATTAAATTATTTGTAGAATTTAATTTATGGAATTAAACACGGAATTTTTTTTTCTTTTTGGAATTAGACTGTATTAAGCCTTCTAATGTGATTGACACTTTGCTGAATGATTTGCTAACCTTTTCCATACCACGAAGATTTGATTCCATTAATAAACTAAAAAGATAAATGATATTATGCATTTAAACAATTCGAATTTGATATTTTCAAATTAAAATAACAAAATGGAGTAGTGGGAATTGTTTCAACTATAAGTGATGGAAGCATTACGATGAAAATGGTAGTATTTGGCTGTAAAAAGAGATAGAGGAATCGATTGCAACTAACTGACATTTTCTGTTGTGGAATTGATTCTTTCTTTTCTCTTTATTTGCATATTTTATTCAACATTTTTTTATCATATCTTTTGATGTTTTTAGAATTTTTAGCAAAAAGTTGTTACTAAATTAGCTGATATTCGATATCATTTGGATGATTTTTTTTTTATCATTTTGAAGCACAATTTGAATTTTTTTTCTTTGCTACTAATTATGGATATTGTAAATAAATTTGAATTAAAAAGTTCTGATTGCATTAGTGTTTTTTTTTTCTTTAAAAAAAAAGAAATATATATATATATATAGGTTAAAAATACGACAATGATTATAAAAAAATATTGATTTGTTAGAATTATAAATAATAGTTTTCAGACATAAATCTCGACATTTTCTGATACACTTTGTAATGGTTAAATTCATGTTAGTTTTCGATTTGAACGGTGATACGAAGGACAAAAGAATGCAGTTATTGTAGAGAAGCATTTCACTCGTAAAAATATGATTTTTTTTTTTCTTTTTTTATTGAAGGCGTGATTGTGAATTGTGTGATTGGTAGTGTGCATACGGTCGATGGGGATGGATGATAATGGCTGTAGTGCTTGAAGGAAGGAATTCTTCCTTCTTTCATTTCATTTGTTCATAAAGTTTCTTCTTTTTTATGTTAATAAATAATATAATTATTACTGTAAGATTTGAAAAATTGGCTTGTTTATAACTCAGAAGATTTTCTTTGTTTTTTCTTCGCTTTGCAAAATATACCCATTAAATTATAGTTCGTTTTTTAGATGAAAAATGATTTTATTCTGTTTACACTTTTTTTTTCGATTTTGCTATACATTGTATTATCAAAAAATCTTGTTAAAAAATAAGCGGAAATATTCCTTGAGGATTATTTTTCTGAGAATTAGTTTGCTTTTTTAGGAAAAAAAGGGAAGGTTTTTTTTTAGTAGAAAAAAAGAAATTAAGAAGTCAAATTAACAGTGTTATGAAATTTAACTTTAAACATGCCTTAGTTATAGAATAAGGTCCGTTTTTAAGCTGAAGACATTACAAGAATGTTGTCTTTAAATTATATACTTTTTTGTAAGTGAAGTATGAAGGAAAAAGGAGTGAAGATTGATAGAAAAGAGGATAACTATTGGAGATATTTGTACTAGAAATTTTGTTATCTTTTCTTTTTTTATTTGTTATGTCTTCCTCAGCCTTTTATTGAGATATTTGTTTGTTAGCTTCCCCGAAAAAATTAAATCTTTTTTAAACTTGTCAAAATCATCTTCTTGTTCTTATTTAGTATTTAATAGTATTTGCAAAGCAATGCTTATTTGCTTTTTAATGTATTTTTGAATTCAGTTTGTTGTATGACTCATTCTTTATTTTTTAATTTAATATTCGGATGATAAATAACTATTAAATAGTATTATAATACTTTGATATTGTAAGTTTTAACTTTATCTGTTAATTTTATTAGGTAAAAGATTAGGCTAATTTTTTTGAATAGGAAATGTCTTTTTTTTTTTTTTTTTTTTTGTAATTGTCCAAGGTTTTTATTTCCTGTATTTAAAATGTTCAAACATATCACACTAATGTATTGAGATATCTGTATGTTAATCTCCTTAAAAGCTGTCGATCATTTCCAAGTTCTAACAGTTTTCTGTTATTATTTTTTTCAGTAAACCAGTCTAAGTGCTGATGATTTTATTATTTGAAATACCATTTCAGAAAAATAATATTTTGGTGTTGTGGTAGAATAGAACTATAAGAATTCGTCTATTTTTTGAGTTTTATAAGTAGTGAAGTTTTATTGCATTGATCAAATAGTGTATGTAGTTCTGCAATAATGAAAATATGGCTCTTTCTAAATTTTTTAAAAGAATATTGTGTTCTTTGAAATATTGCTGTATTTGTTGACGCGATCTTTTATACTGTTGCTTTACTACTTGTTTATTTTAGCTACAGTTCAGGTGAGACAAATTAGATTTGTCGTGAAGACTGAGGAAGCGAGAGTGTAACTTGGAAATTGGCTGAACGCTGAAAACGATGACAGCATTTCCAGGGCAATCGGCAGGTTTTTTTGGCATTTTTTTTTTTTTGATATAGGTTATCATTTGGCCATAATTAATTGGGTTTGTATTTACATATTTTATATAGTTAAATTTCTTTTTCTATACAGAAGAATATGGATTTACTCAGTAAGTATATTGATGAATTTATGGAACAACTTTTATCTTTTTTATCCTTTTATTTCAAAAAAGCTTAGAGAATAGTTATCAAATTTTTATTTTGTTGTCTGCATATGTGTCTTCTTATGAATAAGTATTACGAACTAGCTTTCTGTGATGTTTCTATCTAGTAGTATATATATACTACTAGATAGAACATATATATATATATATATATGTCTGAAAGTAAAAGATAAAAATATTAAAGGTACATATAATTAGTCCATAATTCTTCAATGCATTTTTCGGCTTGGAACTTTGCATGCCTTTTTTTTTTGGTGTATTTTTTTGCGCTGATATTCGATTAGAGCTTTAATTTTTCTAATTTTTTGGCTTTCTAATTTTCTTGCGCTACTGTTAATTTATTTTTGGTCAGGAAATTGAAAACTGTTTAATATTATGAAGGAATTGCTATGTTTATAGTAATTCGTAAGGCTTTATTCTTGGTCGGTTTTTTAATAGTTACTGAAAGATAATTTGATATGTTCGGTAGACAAATTCAAATTCTTAAATCCGAATGCTTCAACTAATACAGTTACTTTCTTGCTATAGGATTAGTTGGCTGTTGAGCAATTAAGACGTAATTTTGAATATATATCTGGAAATGAGGAAAACATGTGGAATGTTGAATAAGAGACGTAACAAGAAAACATATACTACATTTTTTTTTTTTTTTTTTAGAAAAACATATATTTATTGGAATATTAAATTTACGGACAAATTAAAATTCATCTATTTTTTCAAGTATCCTTAAATTAAGATTGCCTAAATTTTTTGGTTGTTAAATAAACAGTATATATACTTCGTGTGAGAATATGTAAAAGAGATAATTTCATAATATTGTCGCAAAATCATGGACAAAGTGTACATTATTTTTCCGTTAATTTTAAGGACTGAACTAATTTTGAAAAATTAAAGAATTTTTTTTTTACTAATTTATTATTTGCTTTTTTTTATTATGAGTTATGTTATATTCTTTTTAGTATGACTGCGATACTAGAGCACTTCAACTTCACATATAAACGTTTATATGTGACTAATATGAATTTGTTAAATTTGTCCTTATATACCTTTTCACTTTCAATACAGAAAAGAAGGAAAACCCATCATCACCTCTCAGGTATGAAAGAAATGTACACTCTATGATGTAATACTAGAAAATGAAAGAAAAAATATATACATATTAGTTAACTAGGAATTTACAAGGTATACGAAATTTGGGTCGAAATTGTGGCATTTAATTTTGTCAGTTTATCATAGCTTACCATATAGTTGAATCATGCTCCATCATGATATAGACAAATAAATTTGGAATGTAACAATTTATTTTAACATTCTTTTTTTTTTTATTTTTATTGAATTGACAAAAATTTAAAAGATGATAGCGTAGCAATCGTTTGCTAATGACTGTGTGTGTGTGTTCATATCAATTTACTGCCTTTTTTTTTTTTATTTAATCAAATAGCAGTCATATTAATCATTTATTTACTTATTTGTCTATTTATCCGTTGAGAAAATGGTGCCAAAATTCTCTGGTACTGTTTTTGATTTTTTTTTTTTTTTTTTTTTTTTTTGTTTTTTTACATTTAATATAGCATTTACGAAAGAAAAAAAGCGATAAGAAGGACAAAGTAACATCTTTTAATGTCGTTTTTATTGTTGGTAAGCTGAGCAAAATTAAACGAATGTGAAAAACTTTGAACTTATTTCGTTCAATAGGACAAAAAAGTGTTTCAAAAAGTAGTCATAATAAATAAAGGATTTTAATCATCCTATTGATATATATAAGTATATATAAAAAATTAAATTTTGAAGTATTTAGAAATAATGATGAGTAAATTGCAAAATGTAATTGTAAATTGGTTGCACATTTAAAAGAATTGACTCCCATCTGTCATTGATTTGAAAATTAAAAAAAGAAAAGAAGCTTTAAAGTTCTTTTATCTACTATTCTTGAAACTTTGCAGATACACAATTTAAATCGAAAAAGAAAATAATTTGTGTTTGCATTTTTGTTCACTCACTGACTCCTCTATTATGTCGTTTATTGTCATTTATAGCTAAAAAAGACTCTCTGTTCTTTGGTACTCGCATTAGCTAATATTACTTATTAGTTTTTTTTTTGCTTATTAGTACTTAATATTAATTATTAGTTTTCATGATTGATGAAGAGAAAGAAACTCGAGCCATGTATATGATGTGCTCTAGCATGAAATTTGTCTTCATAGAGATATCAGTGATAATAAAGACTAAAGATTTTAATTCCTCGTAGAATGTACTTTTTTAATGAAGTTTAATCAATACTAGAGAATTACACATAGTTTTTTTTTTCTTTTTGGAAAAATGAAATTTGCGTTAGATTAGATTTTTCTTATAAATTACGTGAAAGTTGTGTTTCATTATGTGCAACAAACTAAAATTTATAAATCATTTTTGAGTTTATGTACAAGTTTAGTGAAAAAAAAAAAAAAAAAAAACCATGAAGAATATTTGTTTTAATCTAATCTGACTGCTTATATTATTTGAAGCTATTATTTTCATATTATTGGGAAAGTCATATGCATAGCAATAAAATGAAAATGAATTTTTAGTGTTTGTTTTTTTCATCCTATGAAAAGATCAGACCGACATTAGAGCAGTTGATAAATTATTATTGATAACGGTATTAAAGTGATGAGAAGAGAAAAAGAAATACTTAATTGATATAACATTCTTAATTTTTGTAAATATACTACACATTTTGATAAATCAAACTTTGTTCTTCTCGATATAATTTTCGAAAATGAGAAGTATGGTATAGATAGTAGCAGTTGATAGTAGACTGTATAGAATATGTAAATTTTACTGGTTTGTTTTCTAAATTGTATTTAATTTTTTATTATTTTCATTTCTGACTTAAGCTTTTTCCTTCTCCCTCTGTCTCTTCTTTTTCAGTAAAAATCAATATAAAATTAAGAAATAAATATTGTTTTGGAGAGTGTCTTGCTGTGATTTGATTCTAAATTGGGAAAGATATTTTTTTAGTAAACACTGATAGTTGAGATGTATAAATAGTGAATAAATTTTGAAATAGTAGAAGCTGTGTAGTTAACATAGTATTAAATTCTTATGAGGAATTTTTGAGAGAATAGTGATATTTGAATTTCTGTGTCAGTAGAACATTTATTATCATTATGTGGTTGAGAACAAACAGTTAGTATTGGTGTTTATTAGCATTGTTTATTAAAAACCAAAGATCTTTCTTACCATAATTAAATTTTAATTCCAATTGGAAATATTTAAAGCATGTATTCTGGGCATTTATCTCAATTCAATGATGTTATTGTTTCTTTTAGACTTTTCTATTTTGAAAAACTGCTCATTAAAAATTTAGCTGAAATATCTTGTTTCTGCTCATATATTGTTTCATACATTTGAAAATTGGATATGTGTTTGCTAAAACAAAATTAACTGAGTAAATTAATTTGCCGAAATGATGAGTTTAGGAGCGGAGGTTTTTTTTTTTTTTTCATTTTCATCCTTTTTAAATAAATATAATATTCTTTTGACATCTTTCACAGCATTTTCAATTTTTGAATTTATTTGCTTATTACATTGTTGCTATCATGAATTTGCGCAACTTTCCCGAAATACTCTTCGTTATTTTTTTGCTTATGCTAATATTCTAAATGTAAGAAGCTAATTAACCCATGTTATTTCTATTTGCATCTATTTTTGATTTAATTGAAATTCTATAGGAACTTTTGCTAAATTTAAGCGTAACAGGTTGATACTTGAGTACAATTTATGTTTAAATCAATTTTAAGTTTAATACAAAAACCTGCAATTCATTTGCTCTCTCTTTCTCTCTCCCTCTCCTGCAGTAAGTATTTGTGAATTCTAATCGCTTCATTTTTTCAATCTTTTTGATTGTTACCTTTTCAAAGTGTCACTTATTGCATTTCTCCTTTTATTTATTTATATTTCATTAGCTACTATTATCAATAGCAATAGTATATATTATGCAGATGATTCAAAGTATTTCGAAAGGAAGTGAATCCGTCATATTTGTTTACATTCCATAACTTCGTCACTGTTGTGTTGACTTGATTTGTTAGACATCAAATTACAAATCTCTTCGCCATTTACTATCTTTTATATCTCAACTTTTTCTTTTTTCTTTGAGAATATTAAGATTCGCCTGGGTTGTTTTTTTTTTTTTTTTTTCGTTAAGTTTTTTAAATAAATTCGAGTGTACTTGAAAAAAATGAATGCAACAATTTATAAGTTTGAAACATACAATAAATATTAAATTAAGTATTTTTACTTGATGTTTTCCGGAATGCTGAATCAAATTATATAATTATTGCAGCGAAATGTATTGCAATCATATGCGGAGTACAATAAATGGGATTGAGTTGCACCACCTGTATTCATAAATCTTTTAAAGTCTGTTTATCTAATTCTCTTTTCCTCATTTGACATTTTTGTTGATGATAGCCATAAAATTTGTCCTATAATCTGATCGAATTTGTAACACTGCTCAAAGCCTTAACTTAATACCTATTATTAATATATTTGAACAACACTAACTGATGGATATGCATTTCAGTCTTTTTTTTTTTTTTTTTTTTTGATTTATTCTTTTATTTATACTCCAATTATATTCGTTATATAATCGTATATTCAAGTATATTTAAGATTTACGATATGATTTAAAAGAATGTAGGTATCTTTTTTTTTACTCTTCATAAAAGAAGTTTGTTAAATCTTCGTACAAAAAAGAACTGCGTAGTTTTAAGTGTTATGATGTTTGATTGCAGACCATTCCGAAATTAGACATTTGTCAAAATATATTTTTAAAAATATGCTTGAAAATTGAACACCACTTTCAAATATGCAAAAATGAGGAAGTGATAGAAGTGCTCATTTATTTTCTTTTAGTTTGTAAATAGCTATAATTTTTTGAATGAATGAAATAACTGGCTTTTAACCGTATGAAATGTAGCTGCGATAGTTTTTTTTCTGATGACTCTACCGATTAAAGAAATTATTCAAATTGATAAAAAAAGATTATATTAAATTTATATTTTTAAATTTTCATTTGTTTGATAACAAAATGAAGTTCATTATTGCAGAAACTTGATCCCGAATATTTGTTTACACGTCAGGAAAAAATTGGACGTGGCTCATTTGGCGAAGTTTTCAAAGGAATTGATAATCGTACTGGACAGGTCTGTAAAATTTATTATGTTTTTAAATTGATATATTTGTGGTATAGTTCAACATTTCCTAGCTGCTAAGAGATAGTCGAAGGTTAGGGAAATTTGAAAGAATTTGAGTCAATATTGTTAAGTAAGTATTAATTTAAGTCAGTATATGAGCTCTGGGTTTTATCTTGCAGGTAGTTGCAATAAAAATAATTGACTTGGAGAAAGCTGAAGATGAAATTGAGGACATACAACAAGAAATTATGGTACTTAGTCAATGTGATTCACCATATGTCACGAAATACTACGGATCGTATTTGAAAGTTGGTTCGATTATTTCTTTCCGTGGGAAAGATCTACTTCAATTTCCTGAATTTTTTCTTTTGACCGATGATATTCGTAAATGATATCAGTGCAAAAGTACTACTAAAATAGTAAAAGATTCTGGGAAATTAGTGCCGTAGTTGAGGTTAACTTTGAAAATTAGACTGAATTTATGTGGTGTCAAGGAATATTTTATTCTCTTAATGTTTTCTTTTCTAATGAACGTTTATCAGTTGTTGCCATAGATATGAAAAGGTTTCATATTTTAAGTCTGAGATATTTTTAACATTAAACTTTAAAGTACAATGCAGTGTTAATAGACTCTGTTGCATTGATAAAAAAGATGAACTTACCTTGGTATCATTATTATAACATTTTATTTGACTGCAGATGATAAAAGTTTATTGTAGGAATCCAAACTATGGATAATAATGGAATATTTGGGTGGTGGTTCAGCATTAGATTTAACAAAATGTGGTAAATTAGAAGAAGGTCATATTGCTGTAATTCTGCGCGAAATATTGAAAGGTTTAGAGTATCTCCATTCTGAACGGAAAATTCATCGTGATATTAAAGGTTCGATTTTTCATTAATTTATTTTTTTTTAAGCCTTTTTTTTTTCTTTCTGATATAAAAATACTATAATGCAAGCTTTGGAAGTAATTATTTGGTGCTACACTGTAAATAATTTAGAGTCGTTTTCGTGGAGTGAAGCTTAAGAATCCTGTGAAATAGTAAATAACTACGTTTATATCAAAGTGTACGGACATGTATGAATTACTCATAACTGTAACACTGCTAACTCCATTCACTTTTGTGTGATACTTTGTTCTCTGACGAAAAAAAATTTCTGAAATCTTTTCAGAAAAATCTTTCCAAAAAAAACGAAAACTTTTTTCTGAAATTTGTATAACTTTGATTATCTAGAGCTTATCTTTTTTATTCATTCATTCCATATTGAGATTATAATTCATTGATGTCATCATTGTACAAATGATGAATTGCTTTTTTTTATCACTATAAAACTTTAAGATTGTAAATTTTTGAGAAAAAAAAAAATGGATAGCATGGAAATTTGGGGTAAAAAAATTGAGGATTTTACGAGGAACAGCTAACTTTTTATTATATTTGTACGTTATGTTAATCATTTTTTTTTTTTTTTGAATTAAAGAAAAATTCCCTATGAATATTAGTAGTAATTTAAGCAACTGGAACTGAAAAACTGTGAACATCTCTTTGAACATTTTTTCTTTTCACGTAATAGTAAATGCACTTTTAACACGAAATAACTTGAATTAGGTAAGTAACCTTTAATCATTTACCATGAAATGATCTTATGGGTGTGTATTTATTTATTTATTTTTTTAATGATGTTTCATTTTAGTAGGATAGTTTAGCAAATATCTATTTAATTGTACGCAATGATGAGATTATTTTATTGGTACTTTTAATATAGCCAAATTTGTCAGGACCAATACAACATTAGGAATCATCCAACAAATTCCATTCTGATAACCTTAGAAAAGCATTTTAATAGTTTTCATAAAATAATTTCTCTGCAGTTAATGTTCGGATCCCATATCATTCAGAATATATAGTTTTTGTTTTTATAGAACAAAAATCGACGTCACTTTCAGATCCGTTAATATATCAATGAAATAAATCTTTTTTAGCAATTTGAACTTTTTCCAAAAATCATTTAAACATCAGTACTTATTCTTCATGATTATTTGTTCATTATCTCATAAAAATAAATTTGCTCAGGGACAGGAGGAGATAATTGAGGTAACTAACTTACTTTTGGTATACCGATTTTCATGTATCTCTTTATAAGTAACCTTGTCATTATGTGCAATGTTCTTGGTAAAGCAAATTTTAAAAAGTTTTAGTTGAAAAAGCTTACTTTTCTTTTTCCAGCTGCAAATGTTTTACTGTCCGAAAATGGTGATGTAAAAGTAGCAGATTTTGGTGTCGCAGGGCAGCTAACAGAAACGGTGAAAAAACGAATTACATTTGTGGGGACACCATTTTGGATGGCACCTGAAGTGATCCGGCAAGCTTCTTATGATTTCAAGGTTTAGTTTTTAGCTTACCATTCGTCCAGTTTTCTTTCTTTTCTGACCGCTTTTTCATTTTGTTGTAATGGATCGATTTTTATTATTATGAAATGGGGTTTTAAAAAAATCTTTTCACATCTAATTTCTTGCCTTCTAGTTTTAGTATTCTTGAAGATTTAGGATTTGGTTAGTGTCCTTTTTATGTTAGTTGTTTGACAGATGTAATATCTTGTAAATCATTTCGGGTCATTCTCGAGTTTATTTAACTAAAGTTAAATTAAATTTTGCTAATTAATGTCTTATTTTTAGGCAGATATTTGGAGTTTAGGCATTACAGCCATAGAACTAGCGAATGGTGAACCACCACATTCAGACTTGCATCCAATGCGTGTATTATTTTTGATACCCAAAAATCCTCCACCACAACTAAATGGATCTCACTGGTCTCGTCTGTTCAAGGATTTCGTCGAATTATGTTTGAATAAAGATCCAGAAAATGTTAGTTGCTGTTGTGCATGTCATAATTAATCTTGTATAGGAAAAATAATGATAGTTGATGACATTATCCATTTATTCAGTGGTGGTTTGTTGTAGAATCTCATATACTTTAAAAATCCATTTAATTTATGGTAGTTAAGTAGAAATGTTAGTTCAATAATATAAAATTTATTTTACTTGAATTTGCAGATTTTCAAAGTTTATTTTAGAGACCTTCTGCAAAAGAGTTACTGAAGCATCCATTCATTCGAAGAGCAAAGAAAAATTCAATTCTAATGGATTTGATTGAGCGGAGTGCGGACTATAAAGCAAGACTTGGACCAAGTAGCGATTCAGACCAAGATGAAGAAGTTGATAGTAGTGGCGGGTACATGATTTAGAACTTTTTTTTTCTTTTTTTGAACTTTCTTTTTCTTATCTCAATTTAAGAGAGTTCTTTTGAAGATATCAGTTATTGTTATCTTCTGTTTGTCTTTTTTTTATCGCTGTTTCTTTTTGAACATAGAATAATGTTATGACGATCAAGTCTTAATAGCAAAGAGAATTTTATTCTTAATATTAAAATTTCAAATTCAATCATTTTTCGGTTTTTTTTTTTATGCATAACATTTGATTATTAATTTTTAAAGAACCGATTGGGTGTTTAATACGATAAAAACACCACAATGTACAAATGATGTTATGGATGACCAAAATACTGTACGACTGAAGAGTGATACTACAAGACCATCCTTACCATTATCTTATTTATCGCGAACTCAAGAAATAAGCCCAAATTCTACAATTATTAATAGAAATAATGATTCTGTACGTTATTCTCATTTTAATCTGATTGATCATATTGGAGCTTTTATTTTTTATGTTTTATCTCTAAATTTTATAATTTTTATTGTGAATAATATGCATTTGTATAAGAATTACTAGAGCTCTTAATTAGTAATTTCGCTTCTATTCGTTGCATATCATCGTTCAGGTTCTTTCTTGGAAGATTATGATATTAATTACCAAATATTTTCTTTTATTATTGTTTTCTCTCACAGCATTATTTGGAAAAGTTTGTTTACCAATTTTATTTTTCTATTTCATATAGTAATGGTTTTTTTTTTCTTTTTTTTTTTATAGAGTGTAGCGCAAGTAGCACATGAACTTCGCCAGACATCATTACGTCCAACAAGTTCTTCTACTTCTTACACTAACTATTCATCACCAGTTTATGCTAATACGGGTTCATTCACAAATGATGTCAAAGTGGCACATAATGGTAATGCTACAACGATAGCCGTTTCATCACCAACAAGTTCACCTGTTTGTTTTATTTTAATTTTCAAACTTTTTTCAAGCGGTTAAAAAAATCTTTCCTTATAGTTTCAATTATATATATCTTGTTTTGATAGGTATTGCTTTTACTGATTATGTTTTGATTTGGGGGGGGGGGGGGGGCGGATAAGATATTGGATAGCAGTTGTAATTACTAGTTTCATAACTTCTGTTTCTTATTTAAGTAAGTACCTAGTTTGGTGGATTATATATATATATATATATGAAACAATAATTTGAGTACTTTAGACCTCATCATTAATTCGCCATTCGTTTGCAATCAATGATACTTCGAATATGCAAGGAGCAGTACAACGTGGTCGTGATATGTCCTCACATACTAGCAATGCATCAAACATTCGTACTGCTTACCGAACATCATCAGTTCATCAGAGTAATCATCTTTCAACACAAATGAATGAACCATTATATGAGCAACCAAAGAGAAAGGTATTTGCTTTAATATTTTACCAGTTTATTTATTTTTTTTTTTCTGATATTTAGAATTTATAGCTTGTTTAAGATAATTAGAAAAACTGTCGTTCACCCAGATAATGTGATTTGTAGAATATAAAGTTATTTGCATTAATGAATAAGCTGCAAATTAAGGAATACATTTATAATTGTATTTATTTTTTAATTATCTAAATAATTCAGATTATTTTGTTTCATTAAAACAATGCTACTAAGCACAGTTTTGAAGGGTGTCTTGGAATATACATTACTGCCAGCTTTGGATAGATTAGCACGTACTCGTCATTCGGGTACTGATTTGAATGCTGTAGCTGCAGCTTTCAAAGAAGCTGAAAAGAATTGTCCTGGTATATGTGACGAATTTTTGGTTGAATTACTAACTGCTGTTGCATATCCTCAGGCAACTGAATCTGAATTGCAAGCAGCTGTTGATCGTTTAACTGCGTAAGTTCATTTTATACTTAATTCTTTCTATAGAGTTGATGAAAATAATTGTCATAAAGTTTTAAAATTTTTTCAATTATTATCAAACTGGCAAGCATAAATTTTAGATCTGACTAACTTTCAAGGACAGAGAGCGTTAATTTTAAACTACTTGATATCTCTACTTTTTTTATGTGATGAAATTTATTTTAGAACATATTGGAATGAGATTTAATATATATATCTTGTACTAAGCTCACAGAATATTGTACTAAGTATATCTTGTACTAAGCTCACAGAAGATTATAACATTATAGATGTATGTTTTAATTTGTTTATTTTAGGCGATCACTGTGAAGATCTCCGTTGATTAATTGGAGTGTTAATTGTTGGTCTTACTAAATAATGCATTAGCGTGTAATTATATTAATTTTCAATTTGTGTTAATTTAGGCGCCACCACTTTGTTCTTTCTATAATTGTTATCTTTCTTTTTATTCATGATGATCAGACTTATGCTTTTGATGAATAAATTTAATCTATAAATTCGTTACAGCGATTTGTATACTTCTGTTGGAATTAAAAATATTACCATGCCGCTAATAAATCAAAATCATTGATAAATATTCCTTTCATCAAATTGAAAAAAAAAAAAAAAAAAGTTAAAGGAAATGATGCTTGATAGAGAATTATAGAAAAAGACTGAAGTCTTGATGATTTCATACCTAAAAGCCGAAAAAAAAAAAATTGGTTGTCATACGATTTTTCTTTTTTTTTGCTGAAGTAGTGTTTGTTTCACAATTTCTAATTCTAAAATACGTGCCATGAAAATTTTTACTATTCTGAAAAATTTATCTCAATTTGTAAAGAAAGTTATGTCCATAATTATTCTTAATTATTACTTTCATTAAGAAGTGCGATATTGTCCAATATTCCGTTTTCATATTTGCTAAAGTCGGTGCCCATTTAATCAAACACTTTTTATTTGGCTGAATCTATTAACAGCCTATTTTACCTTTCTGTTTGTTACTGAAATGTTTTGAAACACACAAGAAATACCCTAAAACAAAAAAGTACGAAAAGCTTATAGGTGGAGTCTTTTAAATTTCTTAATTTACTCAAAAAAAGTTCTTTCAAACTCGATTTTTGCATTCACTTCGTAAAGCTGTGATGAAATTTCTACAAAAAGAACCAAACTTTCTTCAGCTTCTTTTCACTCCCAAATCCGAATTTTACTGTTCGTTATATTTATGTGAATTTTTTGTTTCTCATATGACACACAGTATTTATTTTTTGCATTTTAAATGGTATCATTTTTATTAAAAATGAATAGTTATATGTTATTCAAAGATTATGACAAGAATTAAATACTGTTATGCAAATTCAAGAAGTTACATTGATAAGGAATCCAGATTTAATTTATTTAAAGTTATTATTTTAGATCATTTCAGAGCCAAATATTCCGATTTTCTGAAAGTAATAATACTTCAATGAATAATCTCTATTTAAACTGTTTGCATAATAAGTGTTTCTTTACTACAAAGTACTTTGGAAATAAGATTTTATTATGGAAATCTCTTAAAATTTTGGAAAGTTATAGCAGATAATAAAATGTAATGAATTCGTAAAAAATATTCAGGTTGTAGAAGTGGGATATTATACCTAATTTATGCTCTAAAATTAATTTTAACATCGAAAAACATGTCAAAATATTCCACAATTTAACTGTAGTACTGCAAAACATTTTATTGGGGAGAAAGTATTTGCTATGGAATATATACCCGACAACAATGAACATACGAATAGGAACAGAAAAATTTCTTAATATTTCTAGAAAGAAAAACCAGAATATATTATAAAATATGAATGGATAATAATAGTAAGAGTAATATAGTAGTCACAATAATAATGATAATGGTAATAATTAATCTAACAATGATAATAATAAAATAATGGTAATAATATAATAATAATAATCTGCTTATAAAATAATTTTTTTGTTTATTAAAAAAAACAAAAAGGATTAAATAGATGAAAAAGACATGAAATTGTTTCTTTTTCCACAGAAATTTAATAACAAAAAATTTACATTCACGTTTTCAATTTGCTTCTTCCTAATGCAGCATAAAAGTACTATTTGTAAAATGTTCCTAATTTGTATTAAATATCAGTATGATTTATTTGCTTCCTCTTATTCCTTTGATTTATTTGCTTTCTCATTTCTCAAAATATTCTAACATCAAATAATTTAGACTTAAATATAAAACCTTATTTAAAACCCGCAAAATTTGTGCTAAAATATTTGGAAGTATAAAATTAAAAAAGAAAGATTAAATTCTTAGACCGCCAACATCATCATTATAATGCTCAATACGATGAATATTACGTGTCCGAAATAAACTGCACAATTCATCTACCAATGTTTCATGACGAAATGATACACGAATATCAGGTACGTTAGTACGTGAAATATCATTTCCCAATACACCTTCCTCTTTATAATTTGGTCCTAACCAGTGTACTTTCACCTAAAATTCATTTTTTTTTTTTGTTTTTTTTTTTTTTTTTATGACCAGAAATCATAAATTATTCAAATGATGGAAATAACAAAATTAAAATGTAAAAAAAAAAAAGAAAACTTGGAAATATCTAGGATGACAAGCTTGCCTTATCCTCAAAACCACTTTGTAATACACTATTTCGAGCTAATTCACACATATCACAACTGCTGAGTTTCCAAACTTGCGCAGCAATGCTATATTCTTCCATTAGCGCTTCCTAAATGAATAACTGACAGTCATTTTTATAATATCATTTAAAATGATAAAATTATTTCTTAGAATTTTAGGCTGTAATTTAACTCCATATCGTTTTGCATTCATTTAATAAAGAAAGAAGAAAAAGAGGTAAAAAGGAAATTATAAAATTTGAAATAAATATTTGCCTTGGTAAAATGAAACTGCAAAGGATCATCTGTTGATAGTGATACATTTAGGCCTTTCATATGAAATTCTGGTAATGGATTTCGATGATAACTGATAAATAATGAATTATTACTAAGTGGTGACATTGCAATTCCAATTTGCGATAGATAAAATAAATACTGTAAAACAGGTACCTGGAATTTTTTTTTTTTTTCGAAACAAAGTGAGTTATGAACAAAAAAATCAATTTTGAATTCTAAAACTTAAAAATATGAAGCAATAGCTAACTTTACGAAGTAATAGACCATGTGCAATGCTTTCAGATGTCAAATAACCCGTGACAAGATGGCTTACGTGTCCAGCTTCACCACAATGTGGTCGTAGTGAAAAGGTATTTAAGCCACGTTCTCTAAAATAGCTCATTCTTAGATTAAAACTTTGATTAACTCAGTTTATTGAGCTAAAAAAGTACGAAAAATTCTGTATGATGAGGATAGAAAAAATACACCACCATTCAATAGAAAGAAAGAGAGGGGAGAGAGAGAAAAGAAGCCAAGAATAAATGAAATAAGAGCTAATCTGAAGAATAAATGAAATAAATAGCTTAAATTAGTAATAGCTGAAATTTTGGAAAGGATAATTTGAGCTTTTGAAAACTATTAAAATGAAAAAAAATCCCACTTGAAGAATTATGGCAGAAATAAGAATATATATATATACTAACGTTTTGGTTTACAATAGAAATAAAATAAATTAACAAGAAAAAAAGTAGCTTACCGTCTTAATGCATTGAGTGCTACTAAATTTGCATACATATAAAATAAATAATAGTCATATGATGGATTTTCAGCATCGCAGTAATCTTTCGGCTCCGGTGTTAAGCGATCAAACTGCAATATTAGAAAACACTTTAACCCAATTTTACATATTTCAATAATTTTGTTTCTTATAACATTCCTATTTCATCCCATCGTTTCTTTAGGTTCAAATGAAAGAGGTTGTAATTAGCTGGAAAAAAAAACTGCAATTATAGTTATGTTTAATTACAGAAAATTAAACAACAAATAAAATAGTAATAAAGAAAGACAATGACAAATATCAAATGTACATTTCATATGACTTCATTGAGATGAATTTTAAAATTAAGTAATTAATATTTATCGCATTCTCATTAAAGAAATAAAACATAACATTAAAAGATATTATTTTATGACAAAATAAGTTAGGCATAGAATAAATAGCACTATAAATTGGTTTTTGATTATCAATTTTTTTTCCAACGTATCGTTTACTTACTTTTATATGTTCAAGTTTACTTTCATCATCGACAGAATCAATGCCAGAAATTTGCTGCAAAAATCGGAAAAGATGTGGATGAGACTCTGGATTATTAGTCACTTCAAAAAGTGGTGTAAAAATATTATCCAACATTTCATCGAAATTTCTGACCATTTTCTTTGAGCGATAAACATCACTAAAATATGTTTAAGCACTAAGAATTTAATCCAGAATTTTGCAAAAAAACTAGAAAATACAGAAGATTATAAGTTAAGTTTTTTTTTTTTTTTTGTGATTTAATTTTTGAATATCTGCTCCTCTAATTTATTATAATAAAAGTTAGAATATGCTTTATTTAAATTAATAAGATAATAAGAAGCAGTAAAAACAAACTATAAACGAGGTATCTGAATTAACCATCGTGCATTCACTGAATAAACATCATTTTCAATTGCCCATTTAGCCAACTTATCCCATTCCTCTTTATTATGTCCATAAATTGACAAGCGTGGTTCAGCATGTTGATACTTACTATCTTCCAAATCAGATAAAACCTCCTCAAACAATATTTAAACTCATACCTTTATAGACCAAAAATTTGAAAAACAATTTCTTTTTTTTTTTAAGAAAACATAAATTAAATTAAGATGTAAATTACTTAAAGCAAATTTCATGAATTACAAATATGAGAAAAAAAACTATGACAATTAACTTCATTGAATAACATTGAAAAATTATTAGGGTAAAATGGAAAATAACTCACTTTTAAAACATCAGCAAAATATTTCCCACCAACGTAGTTATCAGTTTTGATGAAAATTTCACGTAACGTACTTTCACCAACAGGATTATATTTGGTGTTAAATTTATCAAAACGATGAAAAGTATTTCGATCTGCATGCACATCTAACATATCAACTGATAAATCATAAGCACTAATGCCAAGACCTGATAAAAAATAAATAAATAGTGAAATGCGGAAAAGAAAAATGGATGATATTGTATCAATCTTATGAAAAAATACTTAGCATTTTAAAATACCATGCCTACTTCTTCATTATGTATAAAGATGAGACCAATAAATGTAAGCAAAAAATACTACTAAAAAAAAAAAAAAAAAATGGCTTCAAAAAGGGGAAAAAATTAACACTGAAATTACTGTTGTTTTTATTTAATATATAAATAAAAGAAAAATTATATCCTTAAATAAATATCTAAAGACTTAAAAGAGTATCAAATTAAAATTAAAAAAACCGCCAAATTTATGATAAGCAAGAATGTAAGCAACTAAAATCAAATTTGAAAGTAGTCAGAAGATTTTCCAAAAACAAACCCTCGAAAACTTGCTCCAAAGTAATTTTCATACCATTCTGAAAAAAAAGAGAAAAACTATTCTTCATAATGCAAACAAAGCAAAGAAATTTTAAAATCTCAGTTGCTTTAACTAAATCTTAACTTCATATCCCCTAAGTAATTTTAATTTGAAACCTTCCAGTTCAAAATATCATCTTAATTAAACTAAATGACCACGTATTAGCATATCAGTAATAGCTAACAAGAACTAGAGAAAAAAAATGAACCCTTTCCAAAACTACTGTATCCTTTTCTGTTTTCATCTTTTTTTTAATAAAACGTAGCAAATGTTTTTGATTCATCGAACTAGCAGCATGTATATGTGTATCAACCTGCAATTTTATTAAATTAAATTCATTAGTATTGATTAAGAAAGGTATAAGAAAGGTAAAAATTATAACTTTATGTGTTTATGACTTAATTTTCTAAACACTTGCCTTTCTAATATTATAAAAATCACGATGTGGCACAGATTTCTGTTCATGTTGCTCTCGAAGTTCATTCATCAATGTGTGTAATTGGAACTTATTTTGCAAGAAGCACAATCGTCGATAGCAAAAACTTTTTCTAAAAATGATAACTCTACATGAGATTATCATGGCTATCACTTATCAGATCGATTACAGCTTAGTAAAACCATAAGTGATAAGTAAATACAAATAATTATAGAATTATAATAGGAAGTAACAATTTATTATATTATTAATTGAAGCAGCTTTAATTCAAAAATAGAATGCCATTTATGAAAATCCTTTGAAAACTTTTTTTTTTTTTTTAAGAAAGAAATAGACTAATAATTAAAAAAGAAAACTGAGCCAATATTTTAATCCTTTAATTTCTTAAGTATCACATGATAATGAAATTTATAGCACTGTCTAATAAAATCAATCTGACAAAAATACCTTTTTTTTTAGGACACAAGAAAAAATCGTCGTTTTAAATGAGAGATAAAAAAAGAATTAAGAAATTTTAAGAACAGAATGTCTAAACAAAACGAAATTAGTTTTTACTTACAGCGGTCCATTTACAATCATTACTGAAAGCCTTTCTAAATCTCTTAAAAATTTCTCCTTTGAAATATATGCATGTCGAAACTGATGTGGTACTTCTTCATCTTTATCTAGAATTTCCACCTGCAATTTTCTTTTTTTCGTTGTTGTTGAAATCTTCAATTCTTCAAATATACCATTAATTAATTTGGCAGCAAAATTATACCTATTAAAAAAACCAAATAACTATTAATAATTTAAAGAAAAACAACTTACCATGCCACGATTTCGTTTCAATATATAAGTTTTTTCATATTTTGGTAATGGTATATTTAAACCCCAATGGTCTTCTGGTGGAAGAGGTGGATTATATGATGTTTGTGCAGCTGAAAATTAGAAAATTATTTCATTAGTTTCTTCACTGAATCAAACTTTTATCTTCAAAATGCATTAGTTAAAATAATTCAAATTAAATGCATGCAAGCAAAAGATAGGATTTCATCTAAATTTAGACGCCCAAATGAATAGTAAACGTGTAAAATATCTTGAATAATATTCCAAAAAATAAAAAAAAAAAGCCACAATAACCAGAAAATAAATTAATCGATGATTTGCATATTATGAAATGATTATTCAACATTTATGAATATTGCTATCATATAGCTCAATTAAATTTGCATATGAAATAAAAACATACTAGTTCATTCGGACATCTGAATAATAAGCTTAGGAAACCATCGCTTTAAGAATGATATATCTAACAGAAATGCATTCCAGTGAAGAAAAAGTAAAATTACAACAAACTGTTAATATAAAAGGAAATAAAACATTACTCGCCACTGGTCAATAGTATTTGGTCAAATTTAGCATATTCTTTTATATCAATAATTTGTTTTTTAAACATTTTGTAATTTATCAATCAGTCTTCATGGCATATAAATAACAAAAGTTGGCTAATATCAAAATATGAAGATGACGCATTTCTAAATTCAAAATTATTTTAGACAAATATACCATCAAAAGTATTACTGCTATTGTACCACGAAAAATGGTAAATCTAAGTTCCTAGTTTCTTTAAAATTTTTTTTTATTACATCCTAGTTTCTTTAAATTTAAACAAACTAAGGTAAGCAATATAACATCAAAAAGTGCACACTGAATTCACCAGACAAGAGTCATTGTGAGTGTAATTTAAAAAAAAATTAATATTATAAAACAGGAAAAGTTGAATGAGATAAAGGACAAAAAGCAATTTCAAAATTTTAGATGAAAAAAAGAATCAAAGAAAAAAGATAAAATTTGAAAAAAAACAAAAACAATTATTATTAAAAGATTTGCTAAACTATAAACTGTAATAAGTCAAATTTAATGAGAAGAAAAACAGCGAGTTAGTTCAAAAATACTACTCTAAAACACACTTTTCTAGTACAAAACTCTAAATGTTATCCTAACATATTAAAACTTTAATGTTATGATATCATATAAATAACTCACTTTTTTTCTTCCTTTCCTTCTTCAATCTTTCCTTTTATTTTTCTTGCTATTTTTGTTAGGTAATTTTATTTGTTTTAATTTAGATACATAATAATCCATTCCTATATTGTTTTCGTTAAAAATACAAGAAAAATAATATTTGACGTTTTGTTCTCAAGAAAATAATAATCTATATTTATAGATATAAATCGACTGAACAAAGGATTTGATCCGAAATTTAAAAAAAAAAAAAAAAAGAAAAGAAAAAGAAAAAAAGATTGCAATTTATATGTTAGCCAAAAAAAAACCCCAATTCATGCTGTTACTTCTTATAAATCACTAAAATCTTTTTTATTTTTCTAACCTAAATTATATTTATTACCTTCCGGATGCCTCTCCTTATCCAATGCTGCTGACATAGCATCTTTTGAGACGTCATGTGAAGACTCTTAAAATTTGCAAAAACTTAAAAAAAAAAAAGAAAAGGAAAAGAAAAAATTTAATAGTGCTAATCATATTAATAGCAGTAACAAGAAAACAATTATAAAAAATGATAAGAAAGTACATTACAACCAATAATTAAGAAATTCAATTGTAAAGCAACTATATTATAAGAAAAAAAAAAAGAAAGAAAAATTAAAAGCAATATCGAAATAAAGAACAAGATGAGGGAGAAAGGAAAAGAGAATGAAATAAGATCTAAACTAATTAAAAAAAACCTACATAAAATTCCAGCTGAATTTTGCAATTGAACATGACAGCATAAATTGTAATGCATTTGAAAAAAAAAAAAAAAAAAAAAGAACTGAATCATTATCTTTTTAAAAAGAAAAGAATAAGTAGTTGATGCAATTGAAGTGTTTTTTAAAAATTGACTAAAGCTTTGGTTTATTAGTTGCATCATTTTCCCTCACTCTTAAATATCTAATTATGATATAATGAAAGCTCTACAATTTAAAACTTAAAACTATGTGATTTGCTGTTAAACGATTATACATAAACAGCTGACTTGTATGAACTTCAAAAAAGAAAAACTTTTTTATAAATTACAGCGTATGAAATAAATCTAAACGCAGGGAAATTACAAAGCTTAAAAAGTAAACGGTGTGCTCTTAACAAAATGAATTTATATGCGTCTTAGGTTTGAAAAAAAAGTATGTATATATAATAATATTATTACAAAACAAACTCATTTCGATGTTTTTTCGTCGATATTTTGGCAAATTTTTCGGATAGTAACCAGCGAGAAAATTTTTGGTTGTTAACGGAAATTGATTTCCAATACGCTCCATATATTCCTTACGTAGCATCAGTGCTTCAGTTAATTCCCGGGCCGATTCTTTTAAATCTTCCAGTGGTACCTGAAAAAAGAAATTCAAGTTCATCCATTAATTTATACAGAAGCAAACTTCAACATTACAAGTAAATACACCTTACATTGCTAAATTTTCATTCTTCTTTCATATTTCATTCGCTTAAAACTGTCAACAACAACAAAAAAATCAAATATGGAAAATGAAATTTTGATAAGTAAAAAATAAAAAAATAGAGTTCTTTCTTTTTTTTAAATTTTAATCAAACCCCAGAAAGCTCTTCTCCGGTTACGGCCATTCGTTGATAATTAACATCAACAGCATCTCGGAATGTATACATTTCAACATGTTGTGGTGATCGAGCACGAAGCTCCAGATTTTCATCCATTCCATTTAACAATCCGAGTGAATTAATTTGTAGAAGTGAAGAATCACCATCATGTTGCGCTGATTCCATTCGAGCTCTACAAAATAAGAAACGAAAATAGTGATCATTAGTTTGATTTCTATTTCAAAGATGCATAGAAAATTTTACCCTCCATTTAAATTTTCAACATTATCAATTACTAATTTCAGATGTACAAGAAAAGCATTTTTGCTCTCATCTAAATAATTCATATTTCAATTGCAAATCTCAAGTTAATATTTTCATGTGTTTTAGTATATTTCAAATAATACTGCAACTACTATTAACGATTAGGTTTATATATACTAGTTAAGTATATAAAAAAGTATACTAATAATAATTATGTTAATAATATAATATTGATACTATAAAAAGAATGGTTATCAAGATAAAATCAGTAAAAATAGCAGTAATGATAATTAGATAGTATTAATAAGAAAAAATTCTATGTATGAATTCTGAATTGAGGATATTAAAATGACAAAATTTCAACAGCTTAAAATCTCCACTAGATTGTACATGAATTAATGCAAATTAGTGATGATCGAATTATCTTATTCTTTTCGTTTATCTTTTAGAAAAAGATATATATTATACTAACTCTCAAATTATGATTCAAAATGATCGTAATGGATAGAAGTGAAATGTTTAACGGTAATAATAAAATATCTATGAACAAGCATTCGAAATAATAAAGAAGCAAAAAATGGTAACAACGAGCAAAATGCACGATTAATATTAGATGATGGAAAAACGAAGAAACAGAAATGATGACGCAAATATATATAATTTAAACAGGTATAATTCATTCAACTCCTATAAAATGGTCAATTTATTTATTTGGGATATTATTTTAATCTAAGCATATTTTAGTTTAGAATGAATAATAAATTTAATCATTAAATATTTTTTCGGTGCAAAATTATTGAACACTTTGCATAAAATGTATGCAATTAAGAAATATATACATATAATAAAACATTTCAGATAAAACTAGATCAAAATTAATTAGATTAAAATAACAGTCATGCAATGCGCTAACAATGAATAGTGATTAGCAAATGGTTGACCTTAAAGATAATAAAAACATAAATTATTTAAAATAAGAAGGCACCATTTTGTACGATTGCATCTAGCATGCATATCACAACAATTGTAAGATGCAGTTGCACTAAACGATCGAAAAGTATCGCATTTTGTCCCATACAATATTTCACATTCATCGAAATATCATATAATAAAATCAAATTTAGTGCATTCATTCGTTTATTACACTATTATTGGCAATATCAGTTGAACAATGAAATAAAATTAAAAAAAAAAATTAACGAGTAAATTATGACTCACTGCAAAGAATGACGACGTAATTTTCCAGAATTTCGACACCTGTAAATTTAATTAACAAAGAGGTTAGTTTTGTTATTGTAACAAATATATGAATAATGATTACCTGCATGTTATCCACTTTACTTAATTTGTACAGTATATGGAAAAAAAAAAGCGAAAGGTTAATGAAGTTTAGAAAAAAGTGTAGCAGAATCTATATACTGATTTTTTCTTTTTTTTTTTTTTTTGCTCTTTGTTTTTATCAGCTTAAAAAAATTTGATGCTTTGAACAGATTATCAAACGAAGTTTAAGTTAACAGTTTTTAAATCATATTGATTATCAATAAGTATGCAGTTTCATGATACTATTAATAACAAAATGTCGCCATATTGAGGTCATTCAGAAAGATGTCCTATTGAAGCAATAATTGAGGTTAACCTGCTTAACTTACAATAATTTCTAGCAAATAAATTTCTTACAGATTGGAAAGTTGTAAAAATGGTAAATTAGTAATTAAATGACCGCCTTTTATTGAACCTTTTCTTGCATTCGATTGTAAAATTCGATACTAGCCTTTTGCTTCTTCAATACAAAGCTAGAACTAAAAACAAAACAATTCCAAGGTGATTTGAAAAGAAGTAAACTATATCGTTTAAAAACTAGTTTTTAGATTGCTTAAATTAGTTAAATTAGTGAGCTCTATTCATCTCTGACTTTATTAAATCCATCGTCTGGATTAAGTAGAAGCATTTTTTCCATCATCATTTGTTTGAGAAGTTTGTTCATTTGTATAAAGTTCCAAATAAAGTTAAAAATAAATAAGATACAAACAAGCAAAAAGAAAATGAACGAAATTTTCTTGCCATATTGATGAAATACTTTTAAACTGGTGAACTTAATTAGAGAAGCAAAAGTAACATATATTTCTGGACAGAAAAAGTGAACTTCTTAATGAAAGCATCACAAGAATAATTAATTCATAAGTATGCTAAGAGCTAGAAATACCTATTTGTAAGCTGTCGATGAATTGCATCTTTACTTTCTTTTACTTCAATCGGATATTGCGAAATTTCAAAAGGAGGTGAAACCATATGATGATCGGAATCTTCCATAAATCCTACTTGAAATGGACCACAATCGAGGACATCTGAATCGACTGTTTCTGTAAAAAAACTGTCTCTAGAAACAAAATCCGCAAAAATAAAATTTATCAAGCAAAGATATTATTTAAGACATTTGAATTATTGTTTAATAAATAAAGCTATATGCATATATAGAATAACTACTCACTAATTCGGCATTCTAATTTAATCATTCATTTATCAACTAATCTATCATTTACATACAGGTTATAATGTAGTAGAATTTTTGCTATGTTAATTAAAGAAAAAAAATTAACTAACTAGGTTAGACTGGATATCTAAGATTTATTTTTTTAATGTGCTAGAAAAAAAAGGACACACATACAGATTTCATTCTCATTAAAAAAAAATAAACAAAATACCATAATTTAACTACAATAAATAATACTTTCCTTAATGTAGCAAAATGAATAAAATAATTAATAACGATAATCTTAATGTTTCAAAAAAAAAAAAAAAAAAAACAGTAGTTGTAATATGAAGAAAATGAAAAAAAAAAAATAAACTTTTTTTTTCCTTCTGATAAAAATATATGAATGAAAATGAAATGAAATTAAAAACAAAAAATAAATAAATAAATAAAAAATAAACTTACTTAATGTATTAGCCAGAAATGATGTTAACTGTCCATCCATTGTTTGTGATAATTTTGAAATATCTTGTGATGACTGTTGTTGTTGCTGTTGTGTGCTAACAATCTCTTCCGAGAATTGATCACAAATTGTTGCTTTTTCTTCTGCTACTATTGTTGTTGTTACTGCTGTTGCTGCTACTGCTACACTATCATCATTATCAACAACAACATTATCAATATTATCACTATCATCATCAACATTACTATCATCATTACTACTATTATTATCAATAATAGTATTATTTGCAATAAGAAATATATTAGTATCAGCTGTAGAAGGCGAGAAAAAATTGACTGATGGTGGTGTGCCAAATAAACCACTTAGGGGACATTTCCGATGTGCTGATGACATTTATCAACCACTGTCTATTGATCAATAATAATCACAGAATATTCAATCGTTTAATATGCCTTTGCTGTAATAATAAATTACAAATGTAATTTTAATTTAGTTAACGAATGCATATTACATCAATGAATTTTAAGCGTTAATTTCGCTATCAATCGATTTGTAGCAAAAATGAACGAGGTCGAACATTACATTAATGGTAATAGTGCAATTAAAGGAAAAATTATTGATTAAATAATTTGCTGAATAATTTACCTGTATACTCCATCTTAATTATTGTATTACTTTCACTCTCTTTTTTTTGCTCAGAAGAATTGATGAAATTAAAAATGGAGGGACACTGCGACATGCCTAAATATGATTGAAAGAATGAGAGAGAGAGAAAGAAAGAAGGAGAGAGAGAATGGAAATAATGGAGAGAGTGGAAAAGCGAGGGAGAAAGAGGGAGAAAGAGAGAGAAAGAATTATAGAAATTAATGATGAAAACGACAAAAACAACAATAACAACGGTGACAATAACGAAGATGAAATTTGAAAAATGGAAAGAAGACAAATCTGCTATAATGAACCGAAAGTAATATTATTCGCTTATTCCTTCTTTACTGGTTAAATCTTTTTCACTTAGACTAATTGTGAAAATACTTTTTTTCGATTGTGAAAAATAGTATTTTCGATGAGAAAATTAAGTATGAATGTACAAATAATGAAATTATCTTCCTCCGATCAAATTACTAAGAAGTAAGTTAAGCAAGCAAACCTGATCTGATTAATATTCGCTACACGAATTAAGCAAGCAGGTCTGATCTGATTTAAAACAAGCAAGCAGATGTGATTTGATTGATATTTGATGAAACTATTATGCAAGATAAGCAAGCAGATGTGATCTGGCTGGTATCTGGTCAAATTACTACGGGAATCCGTGACTAATTGTTATTGCATATTTCTTTATCGTAACAATGAGCTGTATAACTGTCACTCATGTCAATGACCCTATTTTCAATGATGATCTGTTCCAGAAGTACACATCAATCCATTATCCTGTCAATCATTAGTCATCACCGATGCTGTTTTATTCGTACACATTGAATTAGATCAATTTCATAAGTTAACATTAGCTGACAAATACATTTGTAAACATTTCTTCTTAGTCCAAAATTATTAATTTTTTCTTTTTAAACTGTGCAATGTGATGGCTAATTACTTTTGTTATAAAAATTTATCAGCCATTTCTTATCATCTTATTAAAATCATTTCAATTAAAATATTTAGAACGATGACATGTGATAATTTGTCAAGTATTATATTATGTTAAAGAAAGCTATAACTTTAAAATAAAATATTGCTTAGCTAAAATCTATAATACTGGAATCACTAATATGTGTTCTTGTCCTTACTTTAATTTCTTTGAAATTTTTATAATGTAGCCTAGTTTACTCTAGTCCAGTTTTGTCTAATTTATTAACTATTTATTTATTTATAGTTATCATATAATAAGTATATATATAACTAGTGGGTATTAAACATTTTCTGATTTAAAATTTACTCTACTAAGATGTTGGTTGATTTTTACAGATGAATAAGATGAATATTGGACATATTTCCCTGATGAATTTTCATCATTTGTCCTATGACTTCTTGACACTGCTTTTATCATTATTTATACCTATAGCACTTCATTATTAAATATTATTTGGATTATTGCAAAAAGAGAATAAAAACAAGAAAAGATTGATTATAATATATCAGCATCAGCAAAAATGAAACTTCATAAAATGAAAAAACGAAATTAAAATCTGATGCAAAACATTTCAAAGTTTTCAATTCAGTCGAAAATTACAGTTTTATCGATTTACAATGTTTTATTTCGTTTTTTTTTTTTTTTTTTTTTTTTTAATGACGGCTTTTTATGGCATGCGCTAAAATTATAAATATATGGAAAAAAATTATGCAATGTCTTAGAATTGGAAAGTTAATTAGATGTTATAATATTGAAAAGTCATATTTTAGAATTTTAATTATTTACTATTTGCATTTAAGCGATAAAATTACTGTTAATAATAAAAGTAGGCCTTATAACAAATGAGTAAGTTTAAAGCAAATTCCATGGAAAATCAAACATAGTAAAAAAGTTTATTAAACAAATTAATTTGAAAACAAAGTTACAATTAATCATTATAGCTCTTAATCATTTCTAATTACACTAAAAACCACTGAAAAAAATTTTCACAAATAAATACAAACTAAATTAAAATTGGAAAAAAGAAAAAACGGAAATTTCAAACAACAAAAAATCGTTCAACAACTGCCACACAACAAATTTACCAAAAAAAAGGAACGATAAAAAGCATTTTGTAGAAAAAATGATGGAACAATTCTTTTGCAAATTCGGACGCAAAAAAAAAAAGTTGTGAAATTACATTTTGCAAAAAAAAAAGAGTTTTCATTCTGTCCCTCGTTTCTTTTTCGCTTTTCTTTTACCGTTTCTTTCATCCTTCCTGTTATCAAATCATTGATAAATTAAATTTTGCAAATGATAATCGTTAGATCAAAAAGAAAAAATCTTTAATTGATAGGAAATAACATTTTATTAAATTAAATTGTAGGTTATATCAATTAAATTATTGGAAATAAATTTTTTTGGAAAGAAAATCCTGAATGTTTTTAATTATTAATATAAAATTATGATATAAATTAATTTCTGTTTAAAATTATTGAAAACTAACAATTATTTTATAAATAAGTGATTTATACTATATGTTTCAATTTATTTTACTGAAATATCAGATTTGGCTTATTTTAATTTTTTCTATTTCTGCGTTTTTCCAATAAAAATTAGTTCTTTTTTTTTTAATTTTATCAATTTATTGTTACTGAATTGTTTTTTTTATTGTAAACAAAATTGCTATTAGTTATAGCATATTGCGCTATTGCATCAAATTTTTAAATAAATTTTACTCTTCAAATCAGTGATTAATAATAATCCTTCGTTCCTGTAATTTTAGATCAATCGAAATAACTGCATAAAAAGAGACAGATGGAAAGGAAGACGGAGATAGGAAAATACTGTTTTTTTTTTTTTAAGAAAAGGCCTAAAGTTTAAAAAAAACATTAAAAAAAACTTTCGATATGTTTTGAAAAGAAAAATTAGATTTAAACAAAATTGCTGAGTTGTGCAGAAATGATATTAGACGACAATAAAATGCAATTGAAGGAGTAGAAAGACGAAAGAAGAAAGAAAATTAAAAGGAAAAGGAAAAAGATAAAAAAAGCGAAAGGATTTGTCTTTGATGTAACAATCACATTGGAAATAAAAGTTCATTTTCCTTTAGCAGTTTATCCCAACTATAAATTGTCCTTGTTGTCATCGTTGTTCCCTAGCAACAATGAATAGCATGTTATGATAATAATAATATATGAATGTGAAGACAAATGCATATTATTCTCATATGACAAGTGATTTAGAATTTTGTTTTAAATGGTGATTATTTTATTGATAATAATAGTATTTTTATATGTAATAACAACAATAATTATGATAATTTATTAATGTTATATTTAATATTATTGATAAATTGGAGTGAAATTTTTTTTTCGAAAAAAATATAATTATATGTAATAATCAATTAAACTAATATAAAATTATCACTAGACCTTAAGCTTGCCTTTAAATGATTAGAAATTTTGAATTAATAATGAATGAGAATAATGTTATAATTTTAATTTGAGGGAATATTACTTGTTAAATGTTAAATATTAAAATTAAGCAATAAACGGAAAAATCGCGTTGAAAAAAAGAATTTGAAATGAAATAAATTTATTTGACTATCTTTGTAAGTGCAGTATTTTTCCCATTTTTTCATTGCCCTATAAATTTTCCTTCTTTTTCCTCTTTTTTCTACCTTAATGAAGTTCATTAATTATCAATGGCATTTCAGAAAATGAAAGTGAAATTCCAATACTTCTTAAATATCGAACTTTTGCACAAACGAAGAATAATCTATAAGTACATAAATGATTAAATAAAATGTAAATAGTTATTTCGAAAAAAAAAAATTATTTGTGAAGGAGAAAGAGGAGATTGTGAAAAATGAAAAATGGATGAAATCTGAAGATCTTAGAGAAGAGATGACACAAAAAAAGAAAAAAGCAAAAAATAAATAAGGAAAGAAAGAAAAAAGAAGCGAAACAAAACAAGACGAAATGAAACAAAAAAAAAAAAAAAATCGAAGTGGTAGATGTTCGGATAAATTTTGATAAACAATTTAAGCATTGTGGAATTCTCTCAGTCTTTTCTATCAATGTATTGTAAATAAAATGAATGTAAAATATGCAAAAATCTTTAAAATATAAAAATAATTCTATCAATAAAATTAAACAAAAGAAAATTAATAATATAAAAGCTAACATTTATGCATTAAATTTTAATCAGCACTTTGAATTGATCAAATTAAGTGTTTGTTTCTTTTTTCTTTTTTTTTTTTCTCTTTCCTTTCACAAATATTATTCATTTATTATTTGCATTATTTATTTCCTCGATATTTTTAGCAAATTAAAAAAAAAAAAAAAAATGATATTATTTAAAATATCATCAATTTGATAAATTATATGGTATTAAATTGCATGATCTGGAAATAAATAATTTATCGATTTGCATTGAAATAGATTGGAAAAGCTATCACCAAATAAATATTGTCTTTTACTTATTCTTTTATTTTTTTAAGCTTTTATTTAAGCATTTATTTTTTACACGCATAATCTTAAGCTTTTATAGAAGCTTTTATTGTCTTCTGCTAATCACTTCATTACAATTATTATATTTTGCTTATTCAAATGATTGAAGTGCGCAATTTCATCTATTAATTTCCAATATTTTGGATTAAAAAACATTCCTTACATTTCATTAAAATGTCTTGGTTTCAGGCAGAAAACAAAATAAAATAAGAAAAGAAAAAGAAAAGGGGAAAAGGAAACGATGAAAAATATTGCTATCTTCTACTTTCATATAATTTTTTTACTAAGCGTAAGTTTAAATGAAAAATTTTCTTACAATCAAAAAATTATCAAAATTTGTTCTCAAATAATTAATTAATCTTAAATAATTACATTATTGATGATACATGCATAATCGGATTAAAAGTTAGGTATAATAAATTTTACAATGAAATTATTAATTAAGAACTATCAAAAGATTTAAAAATTTTTCATTGTTCATTTTTTTAAGAAATAACTTTTTATTAGAATTCAGTTCATTTTATAGTTTAAAAAAATCTTAAAATTAATTATAACGAAAATCTCTCGAATTCTACAGCAAAAAATGATACCTTAATTTATTCTTTTAACATTATTAACATAAGTGCACGTGTTGTTCCATAATTAATTTTAGTAAACATAAAATTTACCAATGAATTTTGCCCATTACTTTCTTTCATTCTTTCTCTCTTCCTTTCACTCTTCCTTTTCCCCATTCTCTGTATGCATTCTCTTTTTTTGAGAGAAAGAGAGAAGTGAATTCACCTGTTTTAAAGATCTCATATGCCGTCAAATATATCAAAGGTCCTAAAGGTCCACGAGGCGATCCTGGGCCACCAGGTAAACCAGGTGTTGTAGGACCTAAAGGTCCTCAAGGAATGACCGGAAAACCGGGCATGAAAGGCCCTCGAGGTCCAAAGGGCAATCCCGACAAGGTGAACTGATCTTAAGGTAAGCATACTTTCACTGATCCTCATAATCCTCTTAATCACTGATGAAAAAAAAAAAACAATAATAAAAGAAAAAACAATTTCAGGAAATGAAATTTTCATCCTCCTTTCAAAAAATAAAGAATAAAAAAAGGAGAAACTTCTATTTGATTTTTCACAAGAAATGCACAAAAATCGGTTTCCATTTTTTTTCTGATCATCATAAAGTAAAGTATTGACTGCTAATTTAGTAATGTTATCAGTGTTATCAAACATACATCGTTAATTATTTTTTTCTTCAAAAAATCTTTTTTTTTTTTTTTTTCAGGAACAGAAAGAAATAAGCTAATAACAGCCAATGGAAATAGAATTTTAATAAGTTTTATGATATTATTGTCAGCATTTATTCATATCTTTTGCTAATAATTTTTTTTTCTATTATTATGAAATAATGGTTATCCACAAATAAAAATTCATCTAATCGTTGTAATCTAATTAATGAAGCCAGAAAAGAGCGAAATTTTAGTAATTTCGTAATACTTATATAATTTTTCTTTTTTTTTTAATAACTCTTATTTTCTTAATATAGTTATTTCTTTCACTTTAACAATTTTAATAACTTTTATGCTATTATCAATTAATATCAATTTCTTCTTCTTTTGCTTCCAATTTTTTCTTTTTTTTTGTCATCAAATATTATCGATTGATAAGGAACCGCTACAACAGATCATAATAATTACTTGACTCCTTTCCCATGATGATTGCTTTTCCTTTCTCAATGTCACTACTCACTCAAAAAATCGGTCATTTCAACTTGTTGTTCCAAACATCTTTGTTCTGTTAAAGGATCAGTTCGAATTTACTCATCATTTTTTCAAATACTTTTATTGCACAAATTAAATTAATTCATTCGTGTATTGTAACAGTAATGTTAGCTGTCCTAGCACATGTGTTAAAAACGGAAAAACGGAACCAAATCAGTTTTCATAATTTTAATACAAACCGTTTCCCACTGAACAACTTTTATTAGTTTAATAAGCAAATGTCGTAGGAAAAAAAATTATGCATCGATAATACAGCAAGAAGTTTCCTTCAAACATTCTCATCTTTTTCGATAACAAGAAATTTGCATTCCGGTATTCACTTGTTACCTTCCTCTCTCTCAAACAATCGTTTTTTTTTTTTTTTTTTTTCAATTTTTATTTTATCGTTAATTATTATCATATCATAACATTATATGACTTAATACCCAACAGCAAAAGTTGATAATTTTAAAATTAATAAGCAATCAAGTGATTCAGACGAATAATCATTTCACAAAGATCAAACGAATGAAATTGACCCGAGATGAATAATAAGTAAAAGTGATACCACCATTGTGAATACACCTGAAATATTGATGTTTTCTACAAATTGTACTTTAATAACGCAGCAATAATTTCAGACTATTCGGCTCTCTAATTTTCAGTTTTTTAATGGGATCGAATGAAACCATCAACAGATGAAAGGCAAAATTGTTATTTTTCTGCTTTTGTAAAGTTTAGACAAACCATATGATAGTGGTATAGAGTGATCACCAGGAGGACCGGGATCACCTCTAGGCCCTTGTTTTCCACGTAGCCCAGGATCACCTCGAGGACCCTGAGGACCGCGTGGCCCAGGTGATCCTGGTGGTCCAACGTCACCATCATCTCCAATGAATTCTTTTGGTACAGAAGGAATACCTTCTGTAATGTTCGTTTGACCGGTTCCATTGCTGGGAATTACAAAATCTAGCGATCCGCTGATCTTCTCGGTGGTTTCTGGTGCAACATTAGTCACCACAATTTCAGATTCCATTAATTCGGTAACCCCTTCTGTAGTTACCCGATTCACCCAGGTGTTCTGACACGACGTCGGTTAATCGAATTATGTAATCTTCGGATTCACTGATCCGTTTTGTTGTTTCGGATGAGGTTTTGGTGGTCTGAGTTATAAAACCTTCTGGTTTTGTTGTTTCGGATGAGGTTTTGGTGGTCGATTTTTTCTGTTAGTTACCGGTTTTTTGTCGAAATTTTGGTTTCCCGTGCTTACTGGTGTATTGGTGTCTGCGATTTCAGATTCTACCGATTTGGTAATCTTTTTTCTAGTATCTGATTCGCCAACCTTTCCCGCTTCTGGAGATTCGATAACCGTTTCTGTGGTTTTTGAGGTTTCACTGATCTTTACTTCAGAGCGTTTATACCTCGAAATTTGCCGCTTCGTATCGAAAGCATTAAATTGCATAAAATGCTCAATAAGCATTGACATTTTATGAAAAGTTGTACGAGTGCAAAAGACAAAAGCAATACCAAATGAATTTGTATAGATGGTGTCTGTCAAAAGGTAATGTAATTATCTCCATAGTCAACTATTTCTATAGTTCGTACAACTTTTCATAAAATTTTATATATAGGACTTTGTTGAACAAAAATTTAAGAAATTAAATAGGAAATTTATTGGTTTCTTTATCAATTACCACTTGTATTTTTCAAAACCATCTTTATTGGAGGGGGAAATGGTCGAACTTTTAATTAAATGTTCTTTTAGGAACTTTGATGCAGAAGTTTGGAAGGAATGGTTTGGAGGAATTGTTGGGAAGATTTTTTCAACTGCCAGCTAAATTAAATGTAATTCATACCTGATGTGAGAGTATCAGTGATATCAGCCTACAAAATATCACTTATCAGTTGAAACAAAAATAAATGATAAATTTGAATAATAAATGATAGTGAAATCATTTTGAAACGAATTCTCACCTTTACCATCATCGCTATTAAAAGAGCGGTTATAATAATGGCAGAAGTTTGTTTCGTATCCTTTATTATTCTGCAATTTATTTCTGGTAAAATTGTTTAAAAAGAAAACTGAAATTAAAAAAAAGCTTGCAGAAAGCAAGTCCAATTTGAGAAAATCTCAGACGTATTCCTCATTTGACCATATGGCGCTTTCTGGAATTAACTTTTCGGATAACGGAAAGTTGAGATTTTGTCTAACTTTACTTATACAAGTCCTTGGCAACTAATGAAAAGGGAAAATATGTTGAAAATTTTAACAACCAGAATAGAAATTTTAAACTTTTACTGACTCGCACATTTCACAGGTAAAAAGCAATTTGGAAGATATTGGTTCCAGCAATAATATGCTGTAAATAAACATGTTTTCAATTAAAAGACTTAAACTCTTTCAAAAGATAAAGACAAGAGAAAATAGGAGATTTAATCTCACGGAATATCATGTTATGTCAAGTTCACTTTCCCCTTTATTTTTCCCCATCACTCTTACTTAATCTATCAAATAGGATTAGAATTTCATAGATTCAACAAATCCAACCTTTTGGCTTTACGTGAAAGCATCAAAATGATGTGCGATAGCATTTAGCATTGACTTAAAATGTCTGTTGCATGTTTAATGCAAAATGATGAATGCATGCCATGCAACAGTGATGTTTATAATTTTTTTCTTGCATTTGCAAATTTATCATTGTATATACGCTTAAATAGTAATACATTTTGCATGCATTTGTGCAAATTATTTTATTAATTATTTTATCAAAAAATATTTTTCCTTTTTTTCTTATATCACAGATATCAATCAAGTTTTCATACTTCATCTACGCATAGCTCATCTTATGCTTATATAATTGTTAAACATTATGATTTACTAACAGACGGATGCTTTTCACTAATTGCGCTTAATCATTCACTTTGCACTAATTAAGCTTAGTTATTATTCACAGCTCAGTAATTAATTCTGAATAATTAAAAAAGTTGTAAAAATGAATTATTGAATAAACTATACCGCTTAAAAGATAGTAGTCTGTTCTATCCTTGGATTATCTCCAGTTTTAGTGCTGTTACTTTTGCTGGAACTTTCAAACCGCTTACAGTATGCGTAGTATAATCCTAAAGGGTTGAAGTGTTGGTATTGCGAAGAGATTTCTGGTGCGTTGGGGTGGGTGTTGTGCCATTCCTGGGGGTGATTCGCTTTGAGTTTATTGCATTTGCTGGAAATATTTCGGATATGGGATAGTTTCAGAAGTTGAACTGTCATAACTGTATGAGAATATGAATAAGTGCATTCAATTCGAGGTGTGATTTGTCTTTTATTAATCTTTCAGCTGATCGTTTCAAGTTTGGAAGTGTTTTTATTTAAGGGTCCTTTAAGGGTCGAGTAAAGTAAAGAGTATAAAATATGGCTCGTGGACCAAAGCGACATTTAAAGCGCCTTGCAGCACCGAAACATTGGATGTTAGATAAGCTTGGAGGTATGGTGTCTTCTTTTAATCATTTTTTTTCTTCAAAACCTTTTCTTCATACATAAATGTTTTGTCATTAAGTATGTTATGCAGAAGAAAGTAATAGTTAAGTCCAGATATTACTGGACATTAAATGACCTGCATGTTGAACTACTTTCTAATGATCTATGTGGATTGCGCTTAGACATGTCAAAAATAATGTGAATCAGTCTAGCAGAAAAGACTCAACTATGCGTAGATATAGATGCACATAGTTGAGTCTTTCCTGCTAGGTTGTTTTATTACCATCGAGCTGAAATGACGTTGAATATTCAGTCATATTCCGATGACCCATGTTAATTGTGCAGTTTTATCATGATCTGGGAATGTGCAAGTAATTGTACTTATAATGATATATAAATCGTTACTTTCACTATTAATAAGTCAAGAGAATTAATCGCATTTCCATTTAGTGTAAAATCCTCTCGAAAACTTTTCAATGATATTAGTATGTGGTTGTAATATATTGTTTCGTAACGGTAATTCGATGGGATATCTAAAGTGTTGATGGTCGATTGTCAGTCTCTCTGTTTGGAGGGCAAATCGTTCAGGTTCAGTTCCGTTGTGAAAAAATGAGAAAAAATTGAAATGCAGCAGTTAGTGATGAAGTTAATGGAATTACCGTTTGATACAAGCATGATAAATATTTCGCGGCACTTTCTGAAATTGCTGCCTTGGAAATTTCACAGGTTTTATCCTCAAATAATCGTATGACTTGAAATGTGAAAAAGCTACTTGGACAAGGAAAGAGTCAGACAAGTTCTCATTTGCAATGTAATCTAAGAGATACATTGGAAACTGATGATCATTTGCTTGAAGAATTAGTCTTTATACTGAAATGAATTTTTACAGGTGTTTTTGCTCCCAGACCAAGGTGTGGACCACATAAATTGCGTGAATCGCTCCCGTTGATATTGTTTTTGCGTAATCGACTAAAGTATGCACTGACATATAATGAAGCGCGCATGATTTGCAAACAGCGTTTAATCAAAGTCGATGGAAAGGTGCGAACAGATATGCGCTTTCCTGCAGGATTCATGGGTATATATTTATCCTAGTATTTAGTTTTCATTACAGAACATTTATTTTAGATTCTTATATTAAGACTGGATGAGTGTCACATTATATAATGTGGGATATGTTCAGATGGCACATTACTGTTTAATCATTTCAGATGCTTGATTAAGAGTGACAGATTTATCTTGTTTTGTTGAATATTTTTAGATGTAATCAGGATCGAGAAGACAAACGAGACTTTTCGCTTGTTGTATGACGCAAAAGGACGATATGCTACCCATCGTATCACAGAACAGGAAGGAAATATTAAACTGTGCAAAATAGTGAAAAAATGCGTTGGGCCAAAAGGCGTACCTTTTATTGTTACCCACGATGCTCGAACCATTCGTTATCCAGATCCTCATGTTAAGGTTAGCTGTCTTATTTTGCGGTTTCAAAAAAAAAAAAAGAAAAAATACATGCTATTAGCAATATTGCATTAATAATTAAGTTTTGTAAATACATTATCCGTGCTTGTTAAGCGATGGAACATTAGCTTAAATTTAGCTTTGGGAATCAAAAGATTTGTGATCTTTTTGTGCAATTTTTATCGGTTTCCTAATTATTCAGGCGGCCTTGCCATTGAAATTGTCTCTTTGATCTTCTGTGGTATTATTAAGGTTGCTGGTAATTAGATTTTACACATTTTTTCATCCTTTTATCCCTAAAACTTTTTGTTTAGCGTTTTGCCACTTTTCCAAAATTTCAGGTAAATGACACAATAGTGGTGGATATTGCAACCGGTAAAATGAGTGATTACGTTAAATTCGACCAAGGTAATTTGTGCATGGTAACAGGTGGACGTAACATGGGTCGTGTAGGCATTGTTGGACATCGTGAGAAGCATCCGGGCTCATTTGATATTGTGCACATTAAAGATGCTGCTGATCATTCGTTTGCCACTCGGTAAGTGTAGGAGGACAATCCGGAAAAAATTACTTGTGTCTTTTGAATGAAATAGCTAAGAAAATTTTGAGGTTACAAAAAAAATGGAATTTCTAAAATTCTCTAAGTTCATCACACGCTTTGTTTGCGAAGCACAACATATCCCTCCATAGAGCTGATTAAAGAAGGCCGGGGCCTGGTTGGCATAACCACCGGTCCAGGTTAGTTTTTTTTTTCTTAATAATAGTATGCTTGCGAACAGTATTTCTATTAGGAAATAGACTTCCTTTTGCTGAAGTAGTTTTTAAAATTGATTTCATAATGTTCTGCTAGTTTTCTTTGAACTACTAGTTTGGTTCAGTTTTGTTTTCCAGTTATGCTTGCAAATAATGTTTGCTTCTGCGTACTTTACGCATTATCATACCTCGTGTTTATTTACTTATTTTTTAGGTTAAATAACGTGTTTATTATTGGAAAAGGAACTAAATCTATAGTAAGCTTACCAGGGCCGACGAAAGGTGTCCGTTTGACTATTGCCGAAGAACGGGATCGTCGGCTTGCACAGAAAAGAGCTGCTTAGATCAATTTTGTTGACACTTATGTGATTTAATTGTACTGTTCAATTCGTGATTAAAATACATGTTTGAAATTTCTGCTTCATACAGTTTTATAGCTTTGTCCTACCACTAGTATATTTAATTCCGAGGAGTTGCGCCTTCTAGGCTGAATAAAAACATGTTAGTGTTTATGAAAATAGGAAAATCAAAACAGAAGTACCATAAGAGTTGCATATTGCAATTAATGGAATAGTGGAGTTTGCAGTGTGGTGTATTTCTTAAGATATTCGGAGTTTTCATCCACTTATTCGGTGCGATTCCTCCCAATAATCGTGATGGTACCTTATATGTTGCCGTGATTTTCTTGCGAATAACTTTTGCATTCCATACATTTATATACAATTGGTAACTGTTAAGAAAGCGATCAAAAAAAGTGAGAAAGAAATTATAGTTGAGGAAAGCTGTTCGTGGGGTTGTGGCCTATAATTCCACGCTTGTAAAATGCGCGTAGGTGCAACAGTAACTGATATCTGGAGATCACTACATGGTATTGTCTGTGTACATAAACCACGTGACATGTCACTTACGGCGTTGAGATTACGTCTTATCAATGCAATTTGTGAAGATGCCAACAAGCGTTGCTTACCAATAGAAATACCGGAAATTGAAATGCCAGTTGTTGAGCCTCATCCAATATCACAGGCACCTATTATTGTTGGCTTACGAAAACAACCAAATTATGAGTAAGTGAAGGAAAACATTTTGTTCGTTTATTTAAATTAGTAAATATAATTATTAAATGTTTTCATATAGATAATTAAATAATTTATTAAAGCTATATTTAATTATTTGCATTCTGTAATTTATTTTCTTTCATCATTAATAATGTTATAAAAAATTTATCAGGTCCGATTATCACTCACTCGTTTTATGAGTTATTCGTTATAAATTGTTATAATTTAAAATATGACTCAATTTAATTGCACTATCTCATGTTTATTATGGATTTTTATATTCTTAGTAAGTAATAATAAAAAATTGTGTATTTAAAATTTGATGGAAATTGACAAAATTGAAACAAGTTTACACGCTAATACATTCAAAAACATATTCCATTTTATATCAAAATCTCATTATTTTTGTTTTGCTTTCACAATATTATTAATTTGTTTCAGCTGATTAAACTTTATCAAATGATATTAGTTGTATGTATATGAATAAAATATGTTAAATGAAATTGCTTCAGTTCTTAATATTATCTTTGAAATTTATGACAATTGTAGTATGCTTACATATTACATTTTTAATATTGTTTCAGCTTTCATCCTCTTGTTGTTGGGAAACCATTTCGAAAAGAGGATATTCAAATTGAAGAGTTAGATTATCAGCAACCTGCAAGTTCTGGTCTATGCTGTATGCTTTTATTTCTTTTACATCCTTAGTAAATTGAAAATTGCGAATATCTCTGGAAGTTTCTAATAGCTATATTTTACTTGTTATAAAGAAATTAAATTTTTCACGATAAACATTAAGCATGTTGAAAGTTAATGGATAAGAGATAGAGTTAATTTTTTTTTTAATTACTGTTTGATATATCAATGAACTATCATAGCCTGATTCATTTTGCTTTTTTTTTTATTCCTACCTAATATGTTTTGCAGTGTTTGGCATTAATGACGGCCGCGATATGTTAGAAAGCTTACGTGATCGTATTTGGGTGAACGAATATGTTTTGAAAGGTCAACTAGGTCGTGGAACAGTTCAAAATAAGATTCGAGGAAAAGTAAATCGGGAATGTGACTATGGTCGGGTTTCTTAATGCATTTTTTGTAGTTTTTTTATTCCCAAAAATATTATAAATTATTCCTAAAAAAGCGTTAATGCTTGTTTATAAAGTAATAAGCTATCGTCAGTGCTTATTTGTAGGTAATAAGCTATCGTTAGTGCTTATTTGTAGAGTAATTAGCTATCGTCAGTGCTTATTTGTAAAGTAATTAGCTATTGGTAGATTAGTAAAATAGATAAAACGATAAATTACATTTTGAGCTTTTTTTTTTTTTTTTTTGGAAAATTGTGTGTGACGATGCAGACGTTTGTGACACATATTATGTCGCAATGACTTATTAAGGGTGAACATTTTCAATTTCAGGAAAAATTACTGCTTACCTCTGTTGGATTAGGTTTGAAAAATATTTACCTTTAAATTTTGACCTATTTTAGAGCATATTACTCATCAACACATGTCAAGATTTCTAATGCGATTACAAGCTCATTACAAAAAGTTAGCTTTTGAGCTAGCAAATGTAGATTTAGAAAGCCAAGAAGCATTTGAATTGGCTCGAAAGGTGATTTTTTTTTTTTCGTAATTTATCAAATTTTGTTTTGTTCAATCTCTTTTTGCTTCCTGTTGCAGTTCTTATGAAAAAAAAAAAAAAAAAAAAAAAAATGAAAATGAAATCATATGTTTTTTTAGGGTTTACCAAGGCCTAAAGTTCTTGGTGCACCTGTAATATATTTTATCAAATTGATATACTTTAATTTGCCACATTTTACAATCAATTTGCACTGTGTTTGCAAAGACGACAATTTTTTACAGGATTTCATTAATGAAATTGCATTATCTCTAGGTAAATTTGTTTTTCCTTTCTGAATTTTTAAAAAGAATTCTGCTAATTTCATTTAATTGATTTACAGAAGCATTAAAAGTAATTTTATTTTTGTCACTTTGTTTTGTTGGTCAGATTAAGTGATTTGAAGTTACAGAAACATTAACTTTTAATTACCACTAGATTCTTTAGCTATCAAATGTAGAGTATCTTTTAATGAGCCTATTAATCATTATTACTTGACGTCAAATTTAAAATTTTTCTTTTATATATGCGTAAATTAAGATGTACGGATTTCATTAAGCAATATGTTACATTTTCTATTTACTTTTTATGTTATTTAATATTTAAACATTATATTAGTTAATATTTAAACATGTATTTAAACATAATAGCTAATAATTTAAATTGATATTTAAACATGGTATATATGTTAGTTGAAGATATATGTTAGTTAATATTTAAAACAATCATTTCTGCATTATGATCAAAATTTATAATTCAATATTCTTGCTGTTTTTTTTTCCCTTTTTAACTTTAAACAGTCAAAATTTACAAAAAAAAAAAAAAAAAAAAAAAAAAAAAAGAAACAATTGTTTCTAACAAAGATATTATTAATTAAGGTTCTGTGGCATCATGTCGTCAGTTATTACGAATACAATTAGGACCATTTAATTGTACGCATTCATTACTGGATAAGCATTTTACACTGAAAAATATTTTAAGAAATATGCAACTTTGTGAAAAAATTATCAAATATGATGAGAAAACACCAGATAAAGGGATTGTAAAAGCTACAGCTCAGTCATCTGTTGATGATATACTCAATGATGAATTTATCGAAACGCTTGATGATGAAGAGGAAAATGAAACTATCGATGACTGTTTACGAATTCCATGGGGTAGAACTTATGAGTAATTTTTTTTTTTTTTTTTTTGTTATAAAATGTATGAAATGTTATATTAAGTTATTACTAATTACAATGCTATTTAGTTTATTTACAATTTATCTTAATTTTACATTTATTTGTTAAGTTCATTTTTTTCTTTTTTGTTAATTTTGTTTATATAGCTAATATATTCCGATGATCATATTGTAATGCATAAATTTTCTCATTGTTTTTAATAATGATCGTATGAAATTTTTGAAACGTTATAAACTACGACTTATGATATGTTTTTTATAATCATATAAATAAAGTTTTATTGAAGTGAGTACACTTTTTTGAGACCAATTATATCTTACTGTTTTCCTTTACTAATTAAAAAGCACATAGTTTATTTGAATTTTAAAATAGGTGAGAAATGTTCACATCTAGGCAAATATTATTTGGATTTCTAAAATTTTAGGTATATTGAATAAAGATGCTATTCTTATTGTTGATTACGCATATCACTGGCATAAATAATTGCTATTTTAAATGGAATTAATTTTTGCTAAAAATTATTCAGTCAAATATTGTCTAATTTGTGGATTGTTTTGGATTATCACTTATTATGAATACAGCTTTACTTGCCAATTAAATATTGAATTTTATAGATACAAAAAATTGTTACTTGAATCTTTTTATGCTTTCAGTATTTGAATTCTATAAAATTACCTCTATCACCCATATGCACAGCGCTAATTTTAACTCATAAACAATAAATACATACGATAATCATCTTACAACATTTTGAAAATTAACCTCAAGCTTTTTTTTTTTCTTCTATGGTTATATTATTATTAAATGATTATCATTATCATCAAGAAACGATCGAAAATGTTAGCAGAAAAGGAAGACGAAGTGAAATCTTGAAGCAGTGAAATTTTTCCACAATTTTAAAATATGATCAGTGTAGAAGTAATAATTACTGAATGTATCAACAGAAAACTATTCAGAATCTTTTATATCATTTTTTTTTTTTGTTTTAAAAAAAAACTTTTTGAACAAAGTCAAGATGATATAATACGGTATTTACTTTGTTTTAAAACGAATAATTTTAAAAAATTGCCATTATTTTTTTTTTTTGAAACTTAAAAAAAAACACAACATACCATTTGTAAGTACATAAAAAAGAAAATTCCTAACATTTATATTCATTTATTCATGCAAAATATTTTCAAATACATTTTAGTCTTCCATTAGCAGCCTGCTTTCTATGAATTATCAATTGAAATAAATTAAATTACTGTTGACTTTCAAATATCGATTTTAATTTCGGTATATTTTTCAAGTAATCGGATTTGTGTCATTCAAATGTTTACTTTTTATATCCCTCTATTTACATAATTAGCTTAGAATGGAGAACTTTTTGCTTTTTTCTCTAGAAGCATGCTTTCCTTAAAAAGAACTTATGGCACAAAAATTTGTTGCATCTTTTCTTTACTTCTACTTTTTCTGGAATTATAAACAAATTCCAAACATATTTTAAAATAAATTAAAATTTGCCTATTAATTTAGTGGAAAAAAAAAGTAACAAAGGGAGATCTTATGTTGACAGTTAGTATCATTTCCAGAAAAAAAGATATTACAGTACGGATAGTCGTCAATAAAAAAAAATTGTAGTGGAAAGAGGTAGTATGACGACAGATTAAGGGGAAGAAAAATGATTTGTTAATTTGATTGGTTTCAATTAACTAAATTTTAAACAAGTTTTTTTTTTTTTTTTAATTTAACAGATATTATTCGTTTCTTCTTTCCCATTCGTTGTAACTATTTCAATAAAAACATTTGATATTGTTGCTGGTGTGTGTATATATTCTGTGAATAATGAATATTAATGTATGTTAAATTTCAATTTGAACAGTACAAAATAGATTGTACTGAAATATTTTGAAAGCTCACTCATAATTATGGCAAATAAAATTTGAAATTAAATATATTAAACTTTAACTGCAATTTACTGTCCTCATAATAATCAAATCAAATCAGAAGTTACACTTTCAAATGTTACCAAAATTATATTCTGACTTTTTATAAAATTTCCACCAATGTAAAAAACATTTCATATTTTAGAAAAAAATAACAATGAAAAATGAATGATCCTTACTTCATGTTACTAAAATCAAAAGAAAATAAATACAATTATTTGATCAAAAAATTGTAGTAATTATTAGATAATAATAAAGAAATCTTTTCAATCTTTAAAACTTCAGGAAACAACAGTAAAGATGAATAGTGATAAGATTTTATTAATTAAATTCTGAGCAATCACAAAAAGGAATATGCAAATTTGACACTGATAGAATTTCAAAGCAAAAAAAAATGATTGAACTAGTGTAACATTTAGGGAATGAAAACAAATTCGAGTTATGTTAATATAAATACTGAATGTAAATGATTGAACTACAAAAATAACGAAAATCATAATCATAGGAATATAATATTCAACAAGAAAAACAAGAGGAAAAATGAATGAATGGATTTACCATTATTCTTAAAATGACACACAAATTGGGGCTTTTAGAAAATGGAATTTAAACTATAAAGAATGCAAGAGGCAAGTTTAACTTGAAATATATAATAGTAGAGAAAGCAATTTAACTGAAAGTTTTTTTCTTCTTTTTTTTTGAGCAAGACAGTAACAAATTTTTTAAATTGATTACCTCAAACAATAAAAGCAAAAAAAGAGAAGAAAAAAGCAAAGTTTAATTAAAACGAATACATTCAAAGAGAAAAAGCAACATCATTAGAAATTACCTCAAAAGCAACAACACAGACCATATTATGAAGCTTTATTTAAGGTAATATTAGCTTAGTTTATTTGAAATTTGTAAATCTTATAAATTTAAATTTTAACAAATTAAAGAGGAGCACTACAACTTAGCATGCTTAATTTCACTTTTTTTTACAGTTCATTAATTCATAATTGTACAAATACTAAAATAAATTAAAAAAAAAAAATATTCCCTTTTTTTTAATACTTAGCAAAAGAACAGTAATAAAAAAAGTAATTTATAGACCTAAATTAATTTTAGGTTGATACATTTTAATAATACATTATAACTGGTCTATGGACTAGTGGTTTTCTTCTGAATATTTGTTTCCCCAATTCAAAATGAAATTGAAGCCAAGACAAAGAAATAGAAAAAAAGAAGGAAAATGAATACAAACGAATTCAATGAATGGCAAAAGAATTGACAAAAATTATAGGAACAGTAAAAAATTACACATTAAAAAAACGCTTAAGACCAAAATGAAACATAGTTTTTTCTGAAAAAAAAAAAAAAAAAAAATTAGTGACAATGAAAAAACAAATTCTCTTTGCTGACTAATTCTAAGATAAAAAAGAAAAAAAAAAGACATAATATGGTCGGAAGCATGACCTAATGTCTATTATTCTAATCAACCTTAGCACTGAGTTAAATATTAAGTAAAATCTTGGATCAAATATTGTGATCGAAACTAAACCGATCAATAAATTAGGAGGGATAAATTGCATAAATTTTGAAACATGAACATCTTCCAGAAAAAAAAAAAAAGAAATTTTAGATGAAATGATAGAGCCATATAAAAATCTAAAAATGCTTTAGAAATAATTTTGATTATCTTATTTTTGTGCAAATATCTTAAAGCTATTTTTTTAATAATAATAAAGTGATGCTTAAAAATTATATGCTAAAACTCTATGGATATGTTTAGAGTAAAAAATAACTATTGAGAAAACAATAAGTGGCAGATGCACAAACATTCATAGAATGCAGCACCAAAAGCAACATTTACAATAAGACACCTAAAAATATTCGTTCAAAGTGCTGACAATTAAAGCATACAGAAAAAAAAAAAAAAAAAAGCATAAACAGAAGGTAGTATTTTAGAGTTTTTACTGATTATAAAAAAAAAGAAAAAACATCACCACAAAATAGTTATTAATCGATTTTTAAGCAACTTTAAGGATTTTAGTTTTAGAATATTGCGTAAATTATACAATGCTAACTTATTAAAATTTACTTTATAAATACAATAGAGACAGAAGATACAAAATGTACTACGTTAAATTTTAGTGAACATAAGTTGAGGGAATAAAAATTTTGGTAACCTCTATTAGCTAATGTAATTAATTTGCAAATTATTTTAGATGTAATAGTTAAATAATCCAAACTATCTTTTGTATTTCTAATTGATGCTAAAATGAATGAAGAAAGTCTCCGCACACTATTTTGAAAAAAAATACAGAAGAGAAGAACTGGAAAAACAATAAAATCAAGTCATCACTGGACTGAAAATTTTTGAAATTTAAAAAAAGCTAATATACTACAAATTCTTACTAGACATCTAAATATAAGTAATCACTTCAAAAAAAAAAAAGAGAAAAAAAAAGAAAAGACAAACTAAAATCATAAATTCGTATTTATAAGGCTTCTTTCATTTGGAATTATTACCAGTAAATAGCAATTACTCTATTTTCTTCGTCCTTTTTGTATTATTCTTTACGATTGCATCGATATTTTCAGATGATGCTGCAGAGGATATTTCATTATCTGATTCCTCCCTGATATCATCAATATTACCTTTTACTGATTTAAGTGCTATTTTCATGATTATAATTGTCCAATAAATGTGTAAAATCAGTAAAGAGAGCAACATCAGAGCAAATAATCGTGGGACTATTGGAGGTTGTCGTATATTTTCCCATCGATAATCTGCCTGAAAAGTTTAATCATTGTGCAAATATCATTTCGAATTTATTTAAGTTTACCACATGATTATTACTATATTTGAAATATTTTATTAACACAATGGTTATGACAAATCACACTATAATTCTTCATTTGTTACCGAAAAATTTGTGTGTCAAGAAAATATATGAAAATTTTGCATTCTGTTTGACAAAAAAAAAATCAAATAGAGACTAAATTTATGTGCAAATACATGAAATAAACTACTTATAGAATCAATAACATTAAAAAAAAGTAATTATTTTTACCTGTATTAAAGCAGGAGCGTCGAATAATACCGATCGAATAATGAAAAACGGAAAGTAAATGAGCCGTGTGACAATCCATACCGTCATGAATGTTGCAAAAACACATGTTAAAACCGTTTTCCAACCAGCATATCGACAAAGTTTACCCAATTCACTAAAAAAAAAGTGCTAAGCTGCTTAAGAAATATTAGTTGATGAGTGAATCCTTATCCTGAAGAGAGTTAAAACTTAATTACTTTCATGAACTCAAGTTTTTAAGATATGATTAATAAAAATCAAGTATAGTCATTAGAATATAACCTAGCATTGCAAATTACATCGCGTATTGGTAGTCGATCATCCCTTAGTTGTCATTATTACCGATAAATAATCATTAAGTAAATTTTGTGAATAAATAAAAACTTACAGAAAAACATCAGCGATATCATGGCTAAAAAGAATCAGTGTACCAATTCGAACCATATTCATTACAAAACTTAATGTAAGAAGTAGAATGGTGATTATATGATGAAATGTCATCTGAATAAAATCAGCTCTTCGAATGTCAAATAATACTGAACTAAAAATAGATAGTACGAAGATATTTTTTAAAAAACATTTTGGTGAATATATTTCCAATTCAGAAGCCATTATTAAGGTAGTATGAAAATGCAAAATAAGTGTTTATCATGATTAAGCTGCTAATAATTAAACTTTTACCTTATAATAAGTGAACAGTAAAATGATGTTTCAATTACGTAGTACCACCAAACGTTATTCGTCAACGGATGACGAGGCCAATAACGCCAACATTCCGCGACATCATAAAGCTGAGGCTGATCAGATAAAACATAGAGACCTAAAAAGAAAATCTAAACTGTATATAATTGCATAATATATGGATTAAGATAAAACGCTAATATTCAAAACAAGAATATGAAATTACAAATTGGTAAAATAAGTAACCAACAAATTCGTTTTCAAAATAAGAAAATAATCCATTTTTTCTTTCCCACAGTTGTATATGGTGTTATTACAGCGCAAGTAAATGCAAAAGACAAAATAAAAAAAAAATAATAGAAGGAAAAAAAAGACATGCCGTATAACCAAATACATAAGTAAAACAGAAATCGCCACGCAGATTCTGATACCCGTTTGAATTTTCCTTTATTAGCTTGACAAAAATTTAGATGTGCTTTGATACGTAACCCAAATGGTTCTTTAATCATACCAAATAAACAACCAATTGGTAAAAATACGAAGCATTCAACAGCAAATCTAAGCAATAACAGTAATACACTATATCTGAAAATTTTATTGTTTGTAAACTGCTAGAATAAGATGTAGAGAGTGGTCAGAGTGTAAGTTGAAATGACCATTATAGTGAAAAAATCACTAAATTTGATACCGCAAATGAAATTTGTTAATAGCGTATGTTGTCTTTGCATAAACAGGTATTAAATTAAGAAAATTCTTCCATTGATTTCTTTACACTAAAGAAAAGAAAAAACTGGTAGAATCTTAACAACAGCCTTTAAACTTCAAATATAATAAGATTACGAAAATCTTTAGTTATCAAAGTGAAGTCGTTAGCTTTGACAGGATCTAATATTATTAATAAAAGTCGTTTTAAGACTTCTTTTTCAAACTAAACGTGAGTACGATTTACGGTTTCGAGATTTACGAGAGATACGACTTCAATATTATTAAAGCATTTAAGAGCAAAAAGTGTAGGAAGTTCGACGGACATAAGTCAATTAGTTCGAACAGCAGATGAAGAAAAACAAATGGACAGCAGGTTTTTTTTTTTTTCTTTCTTGAGTATTACATGCTTATGTTATATTAAAGAATTTTAAAGCAAACTTTATTGTATTTAGAAAATTCAAAAGCAAACTTCATAGCATAAGTTAATTGCCAAATATCCGGATAATGAACAGTATCATTAGATTTAAGGTCATTCCAGGTGAAACCTCGTGGAAGCCAATACTTTTCATCCCAAAACATTACTCCGTTCGCCTGAACCGCACTTGATCTACACCAATATTACCTGAAAAATGATTTAACAACCAAAGGACACTAGAAGAAAAACAAAACAAAAAAAAAAGAAAAAAGGGAGGCGTGAAAACGCAACCTGTCAACACTTTCATCCACACTAAACAATTAATTTTAAATGCACATGAATATTACAAAAATTTTAAGTTAAAATTACATTATAATTATAAAAATCTTAACGAAAGAAAAAATTAACTGCGAATAATTGTGAACTAATCTATTAAAACTGTTAATCACTACTGACATGTCCGTGGTAAACAATTTTGATTACATAAGCAGCTGGGTAAAAATGTTCAGAATAAAAAACAAAAACAATACCAACACCGTTTCGTCAATCAAAAACATAAATAACACAAAAACAAGTTTTTTTCTTAAAAAAATACGAAAAACATTCCACATTCCTAATTTTTTTAAAAAAAAAAAAAATGATTAAATCATCCTTATAATTATGACGCATCAATAATGAGCAATCGTTGAAAATAAATGCTATTACAAGGAAACAAAATCGTTCGATAAACATATCAAACTAATGGATTGAGAAGGAATGCACACGTGTAATTCATGAATTATCGCATAATCATCCATCATCAAATTGAATGATTATTTATAAATTTTTCCTCTCTTTTATTTATTCGACCATCATGTTTCCTAAAATCAGTGATGATTCATTAATGATTTATAACTGTTGGCACAAAAGTAGAATTACATTTTATACTAATAAATAGAGAGATCTAACTAAAGCAATTACATGATAATAAATTAGGTATAAAGTTACTAATATTACTATTATTCACATAAAGTTATTATTCTTGAACACAGTAAAAAAAAACATCAAGGTTAGATATAGCAAAATGAAACGTAATCATTACATTAACATAAATTCTTAATGATGCCAGAACTCAATGTAGAAAAATTATGGAAGATCTGTAAAAATGATTTTATACTGAAATTTCTATTTCTAGAATTAAAAGTTATCTAAAATAATTGGACATTACCAGTGTCTTATCATAATATTTGATAGTAAGAAATACTTTTGTGAAATCGATGAAATTAAAATTAACGGTTTAAAGAAGAAATGAAAATTTTTATAAAACTTTAATGGAACTATCATTGATTTCTACCGGATTTAACAATGGAGCAATGTTAGGCTAATAAGGTCATTAATCAGGTGGTAGTAAACATTTTCATAAAACCTAGTCGAAGTGACATAACAGACCATACAGTAGCCCAAAGGGATTGCTACGAATGTTCTCTAAATTGGTAGTGGGAAGTTGCAGTAGGGTCAAGTTTTGTCTGAGGTTTCTCGAAGTGTGGAGGCAGTTATGATTGGTTTCTTATCAAATTTTTGTGATATTGTCGTATTAATAGCTTTTAAGACCATATTTAATTGTCTTTACTACAGTATAATTTATTTTTCTTATGTGTATTTGTATATTTTACATAGGTAATGCCATTGAATGTTTGAAAAAGCTATTATCAGTAACTAATTAATGAAGAATAATTATTTGATTGTCTCTCTCTCTCCCTCTCCTTCCTTCTGCAATAACGAAATAATTGCAGGAGTCTAGACAATTATTATACATTCGACCGGAAATATGGCTGATGTTGCAGTACAAATGAAGGACGAAGAGCAGAAGAAGGTTTTCTTTTTAATGTTTGAATTGCGGAAGTTTAAATTCCTCAATTTATAGGTTATTAAGATTGTTAACCTGGTAAAAGCTTGAGTATTTTACAATAGATATTAAAATTATATTGAATACGATATTTTTTCTATAACTGAAATATTACTGTTGAGGTAGTCAGATGTGAAAGAAAAAAAACTATATATTTGAATAAAGTATCCAGTTTTACTTCTTAATTTTATTTGTCATAAAAATTGTGGTAGATTGATACTATAAACGGAAAATGCAAATTATCATTTGCTAATAATCACGAGATAGCGTAAATGCGGAGATTAGAATTAAGTCCAAAAAACAGTTTGGATTGTTGTGAGTTATTTCTTCTTGTCGCTGCTAACCTATTATATATATATCGTTTTTTAAATTATCATGTAATGGTGAAATGATGAAACAGTTTCTTATTAACACCAGCTATTAGAAGTTTATTTATCACATCATTTACAACATATTGGTTCAGGTAGCAACTGATGACACGTCTTCTGGTTCTTCTGGAAATGAGGCTGGTGATGAAAACGAGCTGAAGGGTTCGGATAATGAAAATGATGAAAATGAGGGCGAAGTTACGGAAGCTCAGAAGAAGGTTGCAGAAGCTGCCGGATTAGCTGATCAGGTCTTTTTTTTTTTTTTGTTTTTCACATTGCCGTTATAGTTTATTCTCATCGTTTCCCTACTCATTTGTTTCGAAACAGTTTAGAATGAAAAATTATTAAGATCTATTTATTCGGTTTCCATATGTTTTTGTAGGTGTCTGGGGACAAAATGAGCAAGCAGTCACGATCAGAAAAGAAGGCGCGTAAATTGTTCAGCAAATTGGGTCTGAAACCGGTCCACAATGTCTCTCGTGTTTGCATTCGAAAATCAAAAAATATTCTTTTTGTTATAAATAAACCGGATGTGTACAAGAGCCCCGGCTCCGATACCTATATTGTTTTTGGTGAAGCTAAGGTGTTATTTAAAAATACTTTAAGATGATTTTTAATCTCTATTTTTAAATTTGATTCCATAATTATTCCACATGACTGCCAAATGTGCTTTAGCTATGAAATAGTACAGATTTGATCTGCATACTTTCTATGCTTCCATAATTGTACAGCTGACAATATTCTGATTAATGTCGTATGTCCTTTGTTTTCAATTTTATTTTTTTTAAAGCTGTTTCAAATACTAGGTCTGAAACCATTATTCATACCGTTTTTATGATTTAAATTTTTCACAGCTCATGATTTCTAGATTGAGGATTTAAGTGAACATGCGCGATTTGCTGCGGCAGAAAGGCTAAAGCCAAATGATACACAGTTAGGTGGTCAAGGTGGACGTATGAATGTTACTCGAGCCCAACAAGAAGAAGAAAGTGGTGATGATGGTGAAGTCGATGCAACTGGTATTGAAGAGAAAGACATTGAACTAGTATGTTTTTTTGCTATTCATTGAAAACTGAATTATCGAGTACGTCAGACAGGGCGGTTTAAAGGTTCTTATTCAAAAGTACCGATTCGTAAGTACGAATTCTATTCGAAAATTTATGTATGATTGAGACTGCCCATTCATTCAGTTTAGCGAATGGTCCTGTAGTTTTACATTGATACTGTTCATAAAAGTATCTGCTTTTCTTCACACTCAGAAAAATGGAGGTGAATATAGCCAGGAATGCATTTGCATTCGTTTGAATGAAATACTGATTTAAAAAATTTTTTGATTCTTTTTTCGACTTAAACATTGTTCCTGTTATTTTCAGGTATGTTCCCAAGCCAATGTATCACGTAATCGAGCTATCAAAGCATTGAAGGAAGCTAACAATGATATTGTCAATGCGATAATGGAGCTAACCATGTAGTATGGTATTGTTCGGGTATTGTATTGATGAAAATATAAATCGATAATTAATGTCCTTCTGTGCCCATGCTTTTCTAAACTATACTTTTCAATCTGAAAATAAAATCTCAATGAATTCCTCCTTTTACTTCTTCATGATACTTAAAAAATTATAGAAAAAAAAAAAAAAAAACGTCACACTCCTATTTAGTAATTTTTTCCATCCATTTGGAGAAATCCCTCAATTATACTGTTGATTTTGAGATTATGCGTGACCAAATTAGGATTAATTGGTCACTAACCATTACCATTGCAGTGCAAACAGTAACATTAGCATACCGACCAGGCTTTAAAAAAATCGTAGACGCGTCCCAAAATCACGCAATTTGATTTTCATTCGAAAAAAAGAGAAATACACCCGAGGTCGAAATCCGCACAGCAGGGAAGAAATCAGTTGTATTGAGAAAAATCAATGCAAGACAAACGTTTAATTCCCAACTTTCATTAAAATGTCAGACACAGAAGTCTTCATATGCATTAAAGATTCCTATTGAAATTTCATCTAAATGAATACAGTCCATGAAATTCCGTGCTAATAAAGACCTTCCTTTCTAACATCACAAGTCACCATACACAGTTCTTACCCTAAACGTTATGGCATAATGTGTCCTCCGATTTTAACGTTCGATATGGAACCTGACAACAAGCCGTAGTTCACTTCCCATGAACATCATGCATCCCGACTGTGAAAACGTGGTCTTACCATACTGGGCTACAAAAATGTGAAACAAAGAGCTTTGTCTATGCTTAACTTTTATAACAACAAATATAGAACAAAAAAAGGAAAGATTTAATAATCGCCACGAGCCAAAATACGACGCTGCTTCTTTTTGGATTCTTTCTTCACTTTACCAATATCATCTGTTGGCTTTGTCACCACTTCCTCTTTCTCTGACAAAATTACTTCCACATGGCATGGCGATGACATATACGCTGGAAATCGACAAATTTAATAAGCATGAATCTCAGTCATTTTGTAATTTGTTAAACTGAATCAGTTACAAAAGCCGCTTTCTAACTGGAATAACATATTAGAGTATTAAAGTAAGTAGTAATTTTGTTGAATTTAATCAGCCATTGTCATTTCAAAACTTGATATCATTTTAGAGCAGTCAAAACGCAGCGAATAAACATTGGATAACATGAAATACGAAATCAATTACTAGAGGGAGAATATTAAAAACATTCAATACTATTCTATTTTTTAAAAAGGAAAATGACTGAAACAGCAAGGAAAAAGAGAATTTAATCGTACAAATTTCACTTTTTTTTTTTTTTTTTGGAAGTCCAGATTTGCATAACTAGTCCCAAAAACACCTTTACTACCAACTAGCCCATAACTACGAAAGGCCATTTTGAGATTTTTTGATAAATATATCAACCAAATTCCATACTAAATTAAAGTTGTTGAAATCTAAGAAAACGAAAGCTAACGATTGATTCTGCCATGGGCACGATATGTTCGTCGACGTACTTTTGGAGCACGCTGCACCTGAATGTGCTCAATTACAAGATGGTCTGTATCCAATCCTTTATACTCAGCATTACTTTCCGCATTTCTAGAAAGAAGTAATTACAAACAGAGTAAAGACTGCACAACAATTTTCCATATAGAACTGTTGATATAGGTAGTATATTTTCCCTGGTAATATATTGTAATCTAACTCTCGGAGTAAATCTACATCACCAAGCTTGATAATTTTATAATTTGATTCTCACTCAAAAGCACCATTTATCCGCATAGCTAAATAAATTGTGAATTACAATCTGTCACTGGAGTATATAAACTTGCTGAAAATATTTCAAAAAAAAAAAAAAACACTGAAAAAGATCTAAAAAAACTACTAACCTCAAAAGTTGCAACAAAAATTCAGCTGATTTCTTAGGCCATCTACCTTGCGTATGTCCCCAGGCTTTCGCTTGTGCTTTACGACCAACACGATGATTAAATTTCCGGAATGGAACAATCTCTTTCTTCTCTTTCACATTCTCCAGGAAACGTATTGCACGTTTTAGGGGCATATGTTTGATAGCTTGAGCCGTTTCATGTGTATTCTTGAAATGTACTCGAAGATCGGAACCACGTGCTTTACACGACTTTGTGCTATTTTCTGGTTGCTTCGAGTAATGTATCTTTCCCATTTCCACTAAATACAACCCACTTCACTTACCTATAATAAATCATTCTTTATAACATGATAATGAGAAAAAAAAACCAGAAATATTAATAATACATTGTCGGACATATAAATTGAAAGAACGACTGCAAAATGTAACTATTCGGAAAGCATCCCTAATTTGACTACAAAAGAAAAAAAGCATATACTATGACAAGCTGGCAATGAAATCGGGAAACTCTTCCACCACTTAAATATATACCAGCCTATACTTCTTGCATGTTTATCACTCTGCTAGCCCGGAATGCAATTTCTTGTCTCTCTGTTGGTGTTGATTGTGAAGATCATTAAATTTGGAGCGATGGATATTTTCTTGACTGAATGGTTGAGTTGAGATGGATTCCGCGGAATTGGATCTGGTTAAGTTGGATTGAATTTAGCTGAGTTGAATTGAATCTGGCTGGTTTGAATTGAATTTGGTTAAGTTGAATTAATTCTGGTTGAGTTGGATTGAATTTAGTTGTGTTGGATTGGATTAAATTGAGTTAGATACGTGTAAAAGCTTTGTTCTCTTATTTGTCATATTGCATGTAAACACTCATGAGACAATGCAATTTATAGGATTGAAAATGAGTCGTATAAATCATCAAAGTAATAGTACCATTACAACTACAGTAGTCGAAGAACCCATCAATACAACGGTTAGTTTCATCATAACTTTTGTTTCTAAATTAAATTCTAAGTTTCCAGTGTTTGTGGAATCAGCATACAGTTTACATTTTTTTTTTAATTTTTGTAAGACTGTAAGAATGGGGATAAGATTGAAGGAATATGTAAGTAATTCTGTTCATGATATGTTATAAATATATTTACATAATTATAGTTTTTTGCATTGATATAATTATAGTTTATAATTTTAGAGACGGTACTATTTGATGGTGCAATGTCTTTTTATTTTTCACTATTTTTGCTGTCTTTTTTTTTTTCTTTTGCTGCATTAAAGTTGTTGTTGGATTACAAGTTACTATAGTAAGTAATTAAGCATCACTCAAAAGATTTGCATTATTTTTCAAAAGATTGAAATTTGTGCTTCTCGGGTCTAAATAGTTTGAAACAGCTGATGGTACAGTTAGACGAATGCGAGTATTGAAGTTCTTATTAGATTATGATTTATTATTTGATCTTTGCTAGGTTATGTTATTGTAGAACACTTTATAATTTTTAATATGAAATAATTGAGTACTGTGTTTTATACTTTTTTATCATTTTTATGACACACATTTATTTTAGATTGCAGTACAACACCTTACTCTCTCTCCAGAATTATCACGTGAACCACGGTAATTTTTCTGTCTCAAAAGATTAGTAGGCTTCAAAAATGAACTTTGAGATCAAATTCAACTAATAGATAAAAGGTAATTTAATCAATTTCATTGTCATATGCTTTTAATTTCAAGCATATCTACAACACGAACGTAATTCTTTGTTGTTGAAAATAATTTATCTTTATAGCGTGCGTTGGTCTGCAGATACAATAGATAATGAATTCTTGGGTAGGTATAAATCGAAATGTTGTTGTATTTACAAGAAACCAAAGAAATGGAATGAAAGTTCTGACAGCGATTCTGATTCTGTATGTTTCTTTCACATTTGCTTACTTACTGTAAGGCTGTTTAAATTTATAATATCATTTGTAAGAACGGTTATTTTTGGTGGTTGAGTGATTATTATAATTAAAATTATTTATGAATCCCTCTCTCAAATGCTCAGTAAATGTATGAATAGCATTTATTGAAAACGATATTTGTTTTTAATCTCTCTTTGCATTTCAATATATTAATCTCTTTCAAAATTCTCATCGCAGAATATTTTGTTAATAGAGAGCCACACTAAAAATTGATATTGAAAAAACTTTTTCCAAAATAAATAAATAATATTTTTTGAAAGATATATATATATATATCATGAGTGCATATGTTTGAACAACACAAATGTTTGATATTTTAGGATTGTGAAACGGAACATTGTCGAGGGCATGTTGAGCAACGTTTTCATCCATTAGGTGGTGGTGATGGAGGAAAATAAATTGGTTTTTAACAAAGAATTTTTCTATTCCAAAATGGGGTCACATCTTATTAATTTACAAATTCTTCTTTTTCGGGATTAAATTTAATGTTAGTTAAGAGAAATTATAGCAGTTCAACTATAAAAGTTTCATAGAACCGGAAAAACGAACAAAAAATATTTTTTGATTTGTGAGGACGTGATTTGGAATTACTGCTTAAGGTGTGAGATGAAATTGAGAGTATGATTAGCTTTTGAAAAGTGATATATCAAATGCTATGTCAGAAATTATTTTAATGACTACTTTAAGGAACTATTGATATAGCTGTTGTAAAAAAGTAGAGCGAAGGATGAGAGTTAAAAAAAATAGCTGTTTGAAGTTTCTCTAACTGTGGTTCACTTGTATGTAATGTATATCATCCCTTTAATAACATTTATTCTGAGAATGATTCAAAAATTATGCAAAATCAGTTCTTTAAATTGCTGTTCGTAATAATCTATAAAATTTTTGATTGCTTTTTAGTTTAACTATAAATTGTTTGGTTATTAAAAAACTTTCTACTACTTCTTGTATGGTAATGATGAAATTTATGTTGTGTAAATCGTTTTTATTTGAAAGCACTCTTCTTTTTGTGCTAATATAAATTCAACAAATATTTCATTATTACTTAATAAGAAAAAAACTTATTTAACGTCAAATATTTCATGTAATATTTTTATGCAAATCATTATGTTGATGAAATGATAAGGATTTTCTTTTTTAACTTTTTTCTCCTTCTCTTTGTCTCTCTCTTCCTTTGTTATCCTTATTTTCTTATTTTTAAATTATTGTAAAGGAAAGTGAGATGTTTAATGCATGAAATATGCATTTATATAGTCATAAAAGAAAATGATAAAAATCCGAAGAGTAATGAATTAAAATTAGCAAATAATAGTGAGTAGTAAATCTTACTTTCCTAATTATAAAGCTTAAAAAAAATTATCAGTAAATTTTGTTTGCAATAAAGTGCAAATGAAATGGCTGAAAGGAATGATTCAAATATTAAATTCGTTTCTTTTTTTCCTTTTCATTACAATAAATTTTATGATTTCATTTTAAAAAACTGTATTATATTATTTTATCATATATTATATGTATATTTTTATTTTTTTTATCATATATTTTGTTATTTTATTTTTATATTGTCTGATTCAAATGTGAATTTTTTTTTAGTTTTAACTCTCATATAAAATCTGTAAGAAGTAAACATTTTCTTCCATGACAAATATTAGGTGCGATTTTAATTATGAAATTATTTGAATTTTGAAATGAATTATATATGACAAGAACTATTTTCTTAATGATTTTAGAATTTTGAAATGTTTAACTGAATTTTAAAATTTTTTGTTGAATAAATTTCTATGTTTTTTGTAAATTTTCCATTTTTTTAATAATTTTTCTCAGTTTTTTGTAAATTTTTATAGAATTTTATAAAACCAATAAGCAATGCAATATTTTTTTTTTTTTAATACAGATGCAAATGTATTTACTATTAATTTGATAATTTATCATTCTTTTTATCAATGAATGTGAAATTTTCACTAAGCAACTCAACTGTATTATTATTAAAATTGCAATAATATTGTTGTAAACAAAAAAAAAAATAATAATTTGCTAAGTAAAATTATGCTTTTTTTTACATGTAAACAATATATATAGCAAAATGCAAGTATATAACAAGTTGCAACTTATAAATGGAAGTATATAGCAAGTTACTGTAACTTGCAAAATACAATTTCCAAGTTGCAACAAAACATAAACAACAATCAAATGAAAATATAAATCGATAACAAACAACGTTACATAATTTAACATTTTCATTTCTCTATCAATAGGTGACACATATACAAGTGACAACCTTTTCTTTTTCATATAATATATTTATAAAAATATTTCAAAGTATATTTTTTTTATTTTATACTTTATTCATAAACAGTTAGATAATAAATATTTGTAAAATTTAATTATAGCAATTGTATAGTATAAATCAACATTATCTTAGCTATTTATAAGCAGTAGTCTAACATAGCTTAATTAAGCTTTTGCTTATATAATAAAATGATAGAAAAAATTTTCATCATTCTTCTAATATCACACATATATATTTGGAAAAAATATCAATTTCAAATGTTTGAAAAAATTTTTAGTAAAATTTTACCATAAAGGATCAATAGTTAATTCGTTGCTATTTTGCAAAAGCCTTAACCTGCATTATGCAGTCATTACTAATATTATGATTGTATAATAAAACCAAATTTTTTATTTTATTTCATTATCATTTTAATATGCTAATTAAAGATATTTTTTTTTTATAAAAAAGTAAAAAAAAATTTTTTTCTCTAAAAAACGAAATGTTATCGTAATTGCTATTTTTTGTAAATACAAATAATAATAATAATTATGGTAAAAATATTATCACAAATATGACAGTGATATAAAATGAATGAATATGACAGTTTTTAGAGAAAAATCTTAACAATGTCTAGCATTAATATGCTATACATTTAATTTATAATTGATTTAGTATTAATTCAGAAATTTAATTTATCATTGATGCCATTTTTCTACATCTACAAATTCAAATTTTATTTCATTCAATTATTACATTCCATTTTTTATTTTGTGCATAATAAAATACGTGAAAAAAGGTATAATAATAATAATAATATTAATAATAACATTCGATTATTAAACCGTGTTATTTTATTACATAATAAGAAAATATATGCATAAAAAAATACATTTATGTTTATTTATTTATAAATTTTTGTTTGTTTTATTTGAAATTAATGAAATGTCACGTAAAATGATCTCTGTAATTGAGGATTAGCATTGATGGAATTAAATTGAATTTCACCATTTTCCTGTTTGATACGTCGATTCTTCCTTATATGAGTATGCTTGTAGCATAAATAAATTTGTGTAATAATAAAACAAGAAATAAACATTAGTAGACCACAGGTCATAAACATGACCACTGCAATAATAATTGATTCAATATCAATACCTATGGAAGTTAATGGTAGTCTTGAATTCATTTCTGAAAAAAAGGTAATGAAATAAAGTGAATTAACAATTAAAATTCGTTTTTCTTTCCTTTTTTTATTTACTGATTATTTCTATTAATGAAAAAAAAAAATTTTTTTTTTCTTTTAAAGTTAAGTATAACAATATTATAGTTTGGTTTATATTTATAAATAGCCTTCATTTGTTAATTACTTGTATTAATGCAAAAGGAAGAAAAATCTTTTTTTAAATTAAGTATAAAAATATTATGGTTTAGCTTATATTTACAAATAATTAATATTTCCGTAATTCAAAAAGAAGAAGGAAGAAATTTTAGATGAAATTTTAGTAAATATTTATTTTTGGAAATTTATTCTAATACTTAAATATGCATTTTGAGATTGTAAAATTATAATCCACTAAATGAAAAATTATAAAACTATATGTATAAATTGTAGTTTATTTAATATCATATTGCACATAACCTATATAATTAAGTGTAATTTTTTTCTTCTTACGTAAAATAATTTCATAAAACTTACTTTACGTGAGAAAAGCGTCAAATCACAATTTGTGCAATAAATACTTTTATGTTTGAGAAGAAATGAGCTGCTGAAAATGTCGTGAAATTTGATGTTTTTTGTATAGCAAAAAAAAAAAGGAAAACTGGTAGTCAACTAATCTCCAATTTTTTTTCTTTTTTTTCACTAATTCATCAAACAAAGCTGTTTGAAAAGAATTCATTTATTTATTTCTGTTAATTTTGTCTATTCCTTAAAAAAGTCATTGATATCATAATAACGATATGCTAATTTCATTGATCAGATTTAAATATAGAAAAAAATTAGTGAAATTCAAAAAATTTAACAAAGAAAAAAGGGTAAAATAATTGAATTATTTAAAGAATATGATTTATAATTGGAACACTGTAATTTAAACAATTTTCAAACAATTTATTGCAGTGTATCATTATGCTATCAAAATATTTTGATATGAATTTACTTGAGTGGTTTCTAAAATGCTTAATCTGATTTCATTTTAAATAAATTGTTTCAAAAAAATAGTAACTTTAAAAACAGCATTCTAAATTGGCATAAAATAAATGAAATATATACTGAAGATAAATTATGATATTTGATATTAATCAAATATATCAATGAATAGTTGAAACGATTCATTATAGATTTGATAGTGTATCAATGTTATTTTAAAATACAAAATTTGAACATGATATATATGATTTAAATTTGAAATTTAACAAGCTAAAAATATGTTTTGATCGAATATAGTTTTGTTATAATTTTAACAATAAATCAAATCAATTAATTAAATACACTTGCGTCATTTCACACGTGTGAAAGCAAGAAAAAAATAGTAAAATGATAATTTTTTTGAATAATGAAATGAAAATGACGAAAAATATAAGAAAATAGAAAATGAAAAGATAATCGAATTTTTTTTTGGATTTTAGTAACATGTCATTTTATGCCAAAATCATTAAGCCAGATTAATTTTTTTTTTTCAGTATAACAAATTTGCATTAGGCATTGTGAAATGATAATGTCATTGTAATTAGCATTTGAATTAATGCTCTTATTGACAAAAAAAAAAAGTTAATTCAATGGATATTCCAATAATTATTATAAAAAATGTCAGAAAAAAAAATAAGAAATAAATTTGTATTATAAATGGAAGAAAATTGGCGAAGTTAAAGTGGGTTTGTTGTGTTATCACTGGAATGACATATTATTTACTGTAATGAGTTTCAAATTAAGTTGAAATGATTTAAAATTTTTATTTTTGGACGCTTCTTAAACGAATTTTTTGCATGAAACATTGTGTATTATACACTGATTAAAATTATTATAAAATAAAATTAAATGATGCAATTTAGTCAGTTCAAAAAAAGGATTTTGTGCGTTTTATTACATATTTCAAACGATTATGACATTTCATTTATCACAAAAATTGTATGTTTCAGTTTACTTTTAGCGATTTTATAATAATATTTTATTTTAAGGAATGTAAAAGTGATTAGAGTAAGAGTAAATACAATGAACAAACATGCTATAAACTTAAACAACTATTATTATCAGCTTACTTTGTTGTGTTTCATTGATTATTTTGAAATCCTCAACAATAATAAATGGTAAGCAAAAACTTGTTTGAACAAAGAACAGTGATAAATAGGTTAAAGAGCAGTTTTTTGGGAGAGCAAAAAAAAAATCCAATTGAACTAAGGCATATCTATCTCCAGAAATACGTATGCTGATAATATTCCGCTGAAGAGAGGAAACCAAATAAACAACAGCGTAAACAACAACAAAAAAAGCAAGACGACAATAACAATAAAAACAATCACTAAAACTAAAAATTATAACATTGTATTATTGTAATAAGAAAGAAATAAATCATTAAAAAAATTACTGCTTAGGAAAAAAAAAATTTAAATTCCTTTTATATTTCTAAACATCATAATACAGTCCATTAAATTGTTTTAGAATATTCAGATAATTCAGTTTGTAATGGAAATATTCAGTTTCCACTTGAAACTCAATAATTTTATTGATGTTTGTAGAATTTTAAAAATTTCATATAAATGTAAAAAATAGTAATCGATTAGACAAATAGATAAATGCTTAGTAAAGTGAGAAAAAAAGAAAGCGAAAGGGAAAATTAAAGTAATGAATGAATGGTAGGATGTGTGATATGATAAGGGATAAGGTAGCTTGTTGAGGAATGAAATGATTTAATGTTGAAATGAAGAAATTTATGTTTTACTAGCTTTCAAGCAATTGCTCTTCCGCTTAAGGTCCACACCTAGTCACTCAATTGTACAGCTATGATAAACAGCTGATACTTTTCATTTCATCTATTTTGTTAGCATTTCACATTTACACAGCAATACTATTAGTAATTTATGTTAGCATAAATTACTAATGAATGAAAATGATTCAAAAAGTAATTAAAATGATCTGAAATGTAATTGAAATAATTCAAAATGTTTAAAATTATTTAAATTTTGAGATTTTTATTATTATTATTATTTTGGTTATTTTTTCTTTTTGTTTTTAGCGAAGTAAAGCAAACAATCAAACAAAGTATCTGTCTGAAAAAAATGAAAACATTTGTGATTAATTTGAATGAAATTAATTAATTACAGGATCAATTTGTTCAAAGTAAAACAATACTTGAAAGGAATCGAAAAAAAAAGTAATTAAAGGAAAATTTTTTCGAAAAATTTAATTTGTTTTTTGATAAAAATTTTAGTAGCTGGAAAAAATTAAACCAAAATTTTTTTAAATGCATGTTAAATTAAATGGTTTAAATGTTTAATCTTCAGCACTTAAATGAAGAGTGAGGAAGTTTACGAGAAAAATTGTCAAATTAAGGTTATAAAAAAAGCAATTAGTCAAAAACAAGCCGTAATTAATTACAGGATCAATATTTGTCTTTTTATTTTATTATTCTTTCAAAGTTATATTTTCAAAAAATATAATTTTAATACGTTTCAAACATTGTTTTTTTTTTTTCAAAAAAAAGTTAGCATTTTTAATTTTTGATAATTTTTTTGAGCAAAATATGAAAGTGAAAACAAAAACAAATTAAAAAAATGACAGAATTGGAAGAGCTCTTTAATTAATTATAATTTATTATGAAATCATTTCTTCATTGAATAACTTTTAATAAGAGACATAAAACTAGAATTGGAAAATTTTTAAATGAATTCTAAAATGAATATAAAATGCAAATGCATGAAATTCCTGGAATTGCTGCTGTAATCAACAAAAGATAAGATATATGATGAGGTTATTTTATCACTTCTCTTATGAAACTGCTTCTGTTTCAGCAGATTAAAGCACAGACGATTTTATATCAAAAGCACATTTAATGTTTTTAACTTCTGCTAAGAAAAAAATGCTTTAAATTTTGTTATTTCAAAATTTTGAATATATGATATAAAACATTTAATTATAAAAAAAAATCTTGCAGTCAAATTTGCTGAAAAACAAAATAGAAAAGAAAAATGAAAAGATAAGTAACAAAATAGATCAGAAAAAAAATTTTTTTAACTTTAACCCATTCATTCTTCTCTTTAACCGATTCCGGAAAAGATTTATAAAAAAGAAACAGGGATATAACATACATTCTCATTTTTTAATTTCCTATTTGATTTGCAAATTCGAAAACAAATCATTTATTCATATGTAAAAGAATAGAGTTACTTAAACATTATACGATTGTTAATTTATAATAAAGATAACAATCAATTAAATCATTTCTGAAATCTGTGCATTTAAAATGACTTAAAATATCCAAATCTGATATACATTACACATTATGCGATTGTAAATTTATTACATGACTTATAATCAAGTTATGGAAGTATTTTTAATTTTTAATTTCCTCTTTGATTTGCAAATTCAAAAACAAATAATTCATTCATATATAAAAGAATATAATTATTTAAACGGTTTATTTCCTATTGCTTTAGCATGAATAGGCTAATCAGGTTGATGAGTTGAAATTTTTTAATTTATGGTTTCTATTAATGGCATGGCAATGTAGTTTGTTTATCAGGAATTTGATGATTATTATTAATTTTAAATAATAAATAATTACTGTTGCTTATAATATTTCATTTACTTTACTTATTCTTTTACGCTTGTGCTTTGTTTTTTCCACTTATTTCTTAACGTACTTCTTCACTTGTTTGTTTAAAACTCTTTTTTATTATTAATCAGTTATTTATGTCTTATATTAATAAATCTATTTATGTTTATTTCGTTATGAACAAATGAATCTTTATGAATTTAAATAACTCTTTTAAAAAAAAAAAATTGCATCCATCCCTTTTTTTTTTTTCAAAAATTTTATTTATCAAAAATATTTGACAATGAAATTTGCATTGCTTTTAGGAAGTTTATTTGGAATCGTTTATCAAAGCTTGCCATCATACACATAATCATATCACTAAATTGTAATTTTTAACTTTAAAAAATTTTGCTGTAATCTTAATTGAATTCTTAATTTGTTTGAATTACTTAATCAATAATTTTCAAGTTTTAAAAATTGAGCTAAATTCTTAACCTGATTAAATTACTTAAGTACAATAACAGGGCAATTAGATGTATTCTGTAACTCTCAAACGAAGTAATATAACAAAAAATCTGGTACTAATATAATTTGTAGTTGCATTTTTCCGAGATATCTTAATGAGAATACTTTAATATTTCACTCATTCCACCGAGATATCTTGATGAGAAGAGCTAAAACTTATTTCAATAAAAAAAGAAAAAGAAATTTTTTTTTGGTAATTCGGAATAACTTAAGTATGGATAACAATTACATCTCATACAAATTCAAAATAACAACAAAGATTAAAAGAAAAATTTAGTGCAATTATGCTTGGAATGTAATTGCATTTAACAATGTCAAATATTTCAAACTGAAATGAAATAACCTTTGATGACCTTAAAAAGATCAAATAGAAGAATTGAGAGTAAAATAGTTAATAGTTGAGTAAATGCAATTTTTATATTAAAATGTTTGAAAGGTAAGTGTTTAAACTTTCTTTCTTTTTTTTTTTCGACAATTATTTTGTTGTTTAATTCTTACAGTTTTGACAATTTTCATTATTTATTATTGTTCTTTTGCGTCCATGATTAGTTATAATAATGATTTAAAATATTAATATTTTGTTTATTTGCATTAATTTGTTAAATGTTTTTTTTTTTTTTTTTTTTTTTTTTTACATTTTCCGACAATTTAGCTATTTCAGTTTAATGTTTAAAATTTCTAATTTTGTAGTTGAAAAACTCGTTCAGTTTGTGAAATTTCTTTTTTTTTTATTCTTTATTTTTCAATGTGTTTTTGTATTTTGTTTTTTTTTCTTGCTTTTCATTATTCTTGATGTGTTTATTTTTTGTCTTTTCAACACTTTTAATTTTTTTCCCGCATTATTCATCAATTTATTTTCATATCACAGAATTATTAAATGAATCAATTCAAATACTTCATATTTTCTCATTTTTTTTATGCTCTAGTCATATTAGCATACGATTGATTGATTGATTGATTTATTATTTGAAGATATCAAAAATTGTGATAGCAATGAAAATTTATGCCAAACGGGCATGCAGCAATCACCAATTATCATTGATGCAAATACAATGGAACGAAAAAATGATTCTAAAAGAATTTTTACTTTTATTGGTTTCAACCATCATAAAATAATTCGTTTTTATACACTCAATTTTGGTCCTACAGAATGTTAGTCTTTTTTATAAGTTATCAAATAAAAATTAACAATTCCTTTTGCACTGTTCGACATAAATTTCTTTTTCTTTTAATTTGATTCATTTACTTAATTTAAGTTATTTAATAAAATTAATAAAAGTTATGATTAGTAACAGTTTTCCATTTATTTTTGACTTTGAAATCAAGTTTAATTACAAATTTAAGCGTTGATTATTGTGAAAATCCCATAGTTTGTGTCAGTTCCTGTTTTAATTCAAATTATTTACTTAATGATATGAATTTTATACAAATTTCTTAATTGATAATAATAATAATATAAATCTGCTGCTTGCTATCTGTTTAATTTATCGATGATTTAAAACCATCCAATTGTAACATTTCTATTAATTTTTTTTCCTAAATTATCGCTGTTGGATGTTAATTTTGCATTACTCAGCAGCAGAGAAAAAAATCAATAAAATTTCATTAGAAAAAAGAGCTAACCAAATGTAATTGAATAACAACGAATAAATAGTAAAAATACATAATACCAAGTGCTTTGTTATCTTTTCAGTAAAAATTTCAAGTTGATAAATTATCATAAATAAAATCAAATATTCGCATATCATTTTTAGTTTATTATCAAAATGTTTTATTGATAGTTTTGCCAAGCATTTTAGTAAGTATCATTGTAAAACAAATGAAAAATATTCTAGAAATTAATAAGAAATAAAAATAAAAGATTTGCTACCTAAACAAATTTAAATTTTAAAATTTCAGTATCGATAACAAGTTTTGATCGTGGACCATGGTTAGAGTATAATGAAAAAACATTTGCTTTGTATAAAATCCGATTCATATTTAAATATGGCATAAAAGGTGGCTTACATCGTTTAATCAATTTTGGCGCAATGGAAAAACCTGTTGGAGAGGTTTGCATTAAATGAAATCTAAATTCATTTTTTATTAAAAATTGTAAAAAATTTTAAATGTTATATAATCTGATAAAATAAAAGAATTATTCTCTTTTGTTGTTTTAAATCATCAGTTTATTAAGATTACATTTCTTCTAACTAGAATTTAGCTTTAAATATAAATGTCTTGACTAGCTATTTACTTAATTTAAATTATTCTATCATTAAGAAGTGCGATTTATTTTGGAATAAATGAATTTAAATATTAATTCATGCTATCTTCTAAAAATATTTAATGATTCATAAGGATTTACTCATTAACTATACCAGATGTTTAGCATCATCAATTCTAACTTTATTTATTAATTAGATATTAATGGAATTTGAACAATGCCATAAAAATCCTAAGGAAAAGAAATATTTTTTCGTTTCAACCATTTTGATTCTTGCTAATCAAACAAAATTGAAAATGGATATCGATATGAGTGGCAAAGAAATAATTAATTTTAATTATATGTTTGATGGTATTCCAATACCAAAATATCCAATTGATAAAAGTTGTTCATTATTAAAAATACTCCTTTATTTTTTTCCATTTCTATTTACTTCTATGATAGAAAAAGAAAAAGAGAGAGGCAGAAAGGAAAAGAGAGATGGCAAAAATATATTAATAGAATCTATATGAATAAAGTAAACTTAAATCAAAAATAAATGAAATGGACTAAAATTGTTTTTTCAAAAAAAGAAAATTGAAAATAATACCTTGAGAAATTAATGATTATGAATTAAATGATTTCTTGGATGGCAAACATTTTCAAGGTTACTAAAAAACAAAACGATAAATGCATTACTGATAAACAAAAATAGAAATGTAAGAAAGTGGAAAGAAATAAATGGAATATTTAATGTATAAAAATTTTTACAAGTTTAGCTATAACTCATACTTTCATTATTATTATTATTATTATTATTATTATTATTATTCCTAATCATTTATTCAGAATTATCGTCCAAAAGGATTCAACTTTTGTTGGATTTAAAACATTTCATACCAAAATCATTTACTGGCGCAATGTCATATGTTGGCTCATTCTTTGAGGGAGATTGTCGAGAAGGAGTAACATATCTGATTTTTGATACTCCAATCGCCATAGAACCTGTTTGTTTATTTTTACTTTCTTTATTTTGATGAGAAATAAATTTAATTTTAACATCTGAAACTGTGGATTAAATTTTTTTTATCGTTTTGTTGACAGTAAACATAATAAAAAATTAAACTATAGTTTAGGTTGAGCATCTAAAAATTTCAAACATTTAAAAAGCTAACAAAATATTGCTGAATGTAGATTATTATTCCTCTGATCTTATTTCAATCAATACGTAAATTATTTATTTCATAATTAATCCTTCGAATTTTTTGAAAGGATAGAAATAAGAATGATTTAATATATTTTTAAAATATATTGAAGATATATTTAAATAATACAGTGATATCAAATGACTTTAGAAGAAGTAGTTATGATTTTTTACAGTTATTTTTTATTTTTTTTTTGAAGAATTTATGCAATACTAACATGACTCTTCTTTTTTTTTGTCTTTTTTCCACTTTCTTTTCACATAGATAATTAAATTTGATAAATCATATTACTGATAATTTTTAGGGATTACATTTGACAAACTTTTACTCTAAAAATATTAATTTAACACGATCAATACAAGATGAACGACAAGCACAGTATTATATGTCACCAAATATTGAATTTGTTGAACGTGACCATGAAAGTAAAAAACTTTGTGAAAGTGTTACAACTCAGATCAGTGATAAAGTTTCTGCAAATGCATATTCAGGTATAGCAAAAAAATAAAGTTTTTTTTGAAACTTATACATTATTAGCTAACAAATTAAATGCAAGTGATAATTATTATTAATTTGAGCAAATTAAAATGCAAATTAAATTAACCGTTTATCTTCAACTAATCACTTTTCTTATATTTTCGTTACATCTCTAAACAATTATCAGGTAATTTATTTCGTTAATCGATTAAACTGCATCATTTTCACTTCATAAATTAAGTAATCAAGAACTTTTTTTCCACACCGAAATGAAATCATAATCAAGAAACAATTAGTATTTAAATAGAAAAAAAAAAAAATCGACTGATTATCTTGCTTAATATATCCTTTATTGCTAACGGCATTAAAAGAAGAAAAAAACTGAAATTCATTAAGTTGAAATTTTCTTTTCTCTTTTCTAATGTTAAATAAGAATTTCGAAAATGGAAGTTTCAGATGACTTCCAAGACTTTTTCGATCAAAAGAGTCTGGATGAAACTATACAACCAAAATTACCAATTGTCGTAGGTGCGGGAAAAGAATCATTCATTTCATCATATTTATTATTACTCATTTTTGCTATTATCGTTTATTTTTTTTAATTTCTAAAATAAAGTAATGTTTCACTTTGTATTCTTGAAAAGAATGTCGACAAAAATTGAAAAATAAACAAAAAAAGGAAGAAAATGCTTATGCAAGGAAGATTATTTTAAGGAGAGGAGAAGAGAGGAGAGAATATAACTTTTTTTTTTCAGTCAATATGAAATGTACTCTAAAGTGTCGTAAGTATTTGATGACATTTTCCATCAAAAACAAATATACAACAAAATCATGTCAGTCTTCCAAATTCTATTTAATTACTATGCAAAACATAAAGGTGATTGAATTACTAATTTGCTGAGTTAATTTAAATAATTAATTAAAGCTAGATAAAATCACTAAACAAATTCATATTTAAGATAATCAAAAAAATTGCAAAAAAAGAAGACTTCTATTGAAATGTTAACAGCTGAAAAACTATCACAATATGCATGGATTAATTAAGTGCCACACGTGTCATCATCCGTTACCACTATCTGCCACCAGTTTTGCAACAAAGCATTTGCCGTACCATCTAGTAGTATAGTAGTAGCAGTGGCAGTAGCTCTTTGGTAATTTCCAGATGGACGGTGTTATGAAGTGATTTGTTTGCTAAAATTCCAATAGGATGTTGTATTGAGATTGAGAGTGTTACAACTGATCTATAGTCTAATTCTTTCTTTTCATCATTTAGGAAAAGTAAAAAATTGATTTCCTCTAAATAATTAAAATTTAAATTATGCAATTAAAATTGATAGGAATAAGGAAACGATTTCAGATATTTTCAGTTTTAATGATCGTATCATTTTATTTTATTATAAAATGCTGATTTGTTTTCTTTCTTTTTCTGCTCACTTGCAGTAGAAATTTTCTAATTTATGTTTTCAAGTTTTTGATGATGTAGAGTATAGTTTGTTATTTGAATTTGAATTTAGTATGATGTTCTTTTTTTTTTGAATTTTTTTTGAATTTTTTGATTAATTTTGATGGATTTTTTTGAATAATAGTATGCTTATATTGCATCACAATTTTATCGTACTACTTTTATCATTAAATTAAATTAGTAATATGGTCGTAACATTTTTTTTTTTCTGGATTATAGTTGTCTGTGTCTGATTTCCATTTTAAATGATGCTCAATTTCATTGAATTTTAATTTTATTTTCAAAGAAAAAATGGATGATTTGGGAAAAAGCGAAAATAACACTGTTGGAGATGTGGAGGCCAATGATCAGAATGATTGGAATGCAGACAGTGCGGGACTGTTTCAGAAATTGGTTTGGGAATACGAATTGAGCCGAGGAAGATGGATCAAATATGATAATGTAGTCAACAAAAAATTAAAGTAATCCTCCATATTACTTTTAGCATACAGATATATTGGATTTGTAGAATATTTAATGTTGACATTGCCATAGAATGTCAAGAGCAAGTATCATCCGCAGTACATTCCATCTGTGGAAATGTATAGTTTTTTGAAAATATCGAATGCAGTACGACTAAAATTGTTCCTTATTCCATAAGTTACCTCTTTTCGTTTCTTTCATTGCTTTTAAATTCTCTAAGAATCTCTGAAAGATGCCTCATCAGCAGCAGAAATATTTCGTTCGCACTTAATTATAACTCAGAAACTACTGTTCCATATCACTTTTCACTAAGATTTGTTTGAAATTAGCTATCATTTAAATTTATCGAAATTAGTAGTTTGTATTATAGTGATAACATAACACATGGTATTACGGAGTTTGAAATGGATGAGTCTAAATTACAAGTTGATTTCAATTCAATGAAACAAAAAAATTTGGATACCGGTTTTGTTCGGTCTATAAGATGCGCCATTCGAAATGACGAAGGTAAATGACCACCAAATCAGTGAAATTTTTCTCTCATAGCTCAAGTTTTAGCATATTTTTGAGAATATATTTATTCGAAAAGCATATTTTGTCGTAGATCTTTATCGTGTTTGGGAATATCTTGATCCGAAAAGACGTTGGCGAAGTGTGGATCCAGTATCTGCCGTTACATTAGAAAATGCCTTCGTTAATGAATCTGGAGATGTTAAAATACTGCTGTCAGGAATGAATTTTGTTGCTGATTTTAACACAAATCTAATCAGAAGTGACGACGGATCGACGGAATATAAAGTGAGTAGAAATCATCTTTTTTTTTTTTTGTTAAATCTTTGTGAAAAAAATTCTTTTATAGATCTATAGAGTTTTTTCTTAGTTAGGAAGTTTCATTAGTAATGTCAAATGCACTGTCAGATTCGTTCGCACATTTCGAATGCGGAGCCATCAATGTCATCAAAACCAGTCCCAAGAGTTGAACGCCTTCGAGCAGCAAAGCGTATTGCAGCACGAACCGATATACCTTCGCTTGAAAGTAAACAAAAGGTTAGCTATGAAGGATTTTAGTATTTGTCTTACAGCTAGTACCATAGACTGTGTAGTTGTACTGAACAAACCTGAAAATGGCACCTATGTACTGCCAAACGATAGTGCAAAAAAAAAAAAAAAATTTGAGTAAAATCGAAATACCTCTCTAAGGTACTACCCTATGATCGATTATTTTTTGCTTAAAAGTGATGCATTTGTTGCACTTTTCAATGCACTATTACATACTTTCCAGAAAGCTTTTTAGTATCATCAAGAAATTTTTTAAAAGGAAGAGTTTTTAGGAGTACGACAATCATTAAATGTGGTCAGTTGTACTCTAACTAAGTTATGAAATCAAAAAAATTTTTTCGAAGTAAAAAATTATTTTATATGTAATAAAATGCGTCCTCAAATGCCTCTATCTTCAGTTTGATGGATCATCGAAATTACAGCCAACAGGGAAGGAGGATGACAGAAATGATACCAATGGAGATGATGATAAGAGTAAGAAACAAAGAAAAAGTCGTAGAAAAGGAAATGCTAATTCTGAAAATCAAAAATCAAATGATTCGAGTACTGGTAGGATGTTTCTGAGGAGCATATCAAATCATTAAGCATTATTAATGATGTGATGAAAGATGTAGGCATATCGAGAAAAAATATGCCTGATTAGCTGTACTTTGAGCGCGATCGCATTGTAGGTGAAATGGAAATTCATTGCGGTTAAAACAGTGCTTAAATGCATATTCTTTTATTTCATTTCTTTAGTTTGTTTGGTTAATAAAATTATTTCAGATAACAAAAGCGATTTAAAAAAAGTTATACTAAAAGGGATTGCGGCTGTAGATCCTGAATGTCATGAGTTAGTTGGCACCACACATGTTTATACTGAATTCAACAATGTTTATGATGCCTTATTGAATCAGGTTGCATAATTGAATTGCTTCTACAATAATATATTGTGTTGGGTCTAGTTTTAAGGAATAAATGATGAAAATGTGAACTAAATTTTTCACTTTCTTAAAGGAATCATTAATTCTTCACTTACTTAGACGGAGCTAATACAGTTTTACAGTTTTTTGTTTCAGACCAGTGCACAATGCAATAAAAATAAATTTTTTATCATACAGTTGTTAGAATCTGATATAGAAAAGCGCTATTGGGTTTGGTTCCGTTGGGGGCGTGTTGGCTACAAAGTTTGTTTTTATGGATTACTTCCGTCATATATGTTTGATTTTCAATTCATGCTTATTTAGTGATATATCAGTGCAGGCGATATCCATTTCTTCATAAATTGATATCATAGTATCTTGAAGTTTCATATCGAGTGAGTTTCATATCACTCGTATCACTCAAAGTTTTTAAGAAAGCTTTGATTTTACACTTGGAATTATATAATTGCTTATTAAGTGATTTCGAAAATCTGGATGAATTTTTCTCTCAGACTGTATGTTCAGGGACAAACTAGTTTGAATCCATGTGGTACGAACTTAACATTAGCAAAGAAATTATTTTGTGACAAGTTCAAGAACAAAACGACAAATGAATGGGCCGAAAGAGCTAATTTTGATAAAATATCTGGCAAATACGACTACTTGCCTGTTTGTTTCTTTAAATAAAACTATGTTCAATGTTTTAAAATAAAGTTTTTAACAATTTGCAAAAGTTCTTTCTGGTTTTAAATAATGTACTGTACTTTTAAGAGTGATTATTCGAAAGTAATAGAGGAGGAAATGAATGAAAATGAAGATAAAGAGAAAAAAGTTAAGTCAAAATTGGATCCCTATTTGCTGCATTTATTAAATATTATTTGTGATATACGAACAATGGAGGAAACGATGACAGAATTGGAATATGATGCTACTAAAGCACCACTAGGTATAACACCTGATTATTTGACTTTTAAGAATTAAATTTTTTATTTTTTTGAATGCCATAGCAGAGCATCTCAATTTTCATTATTTTTCATTATATAACAAACAACATCATACTGTCATCATACTCCATTAATGAATTTGACTATTAACTATTTTTTGCTACATATACTAGTCTTGTAGCTATTGATCGCTTGGTAAGTAAAACAACTGTAAGTAATGTATGAACTGCAGAAATTATATTTTTAGGAAAAGTAACGGATGAACAAATTAAGGCTGGCTACGCAGCGCTAACAAAAATTGAAGAGTATATTAAGAAAAAGGATTTTTCGTCCAATTTTATTGAAACTGTCAATAATTATTACACAAAAATTCCTCATTTTTTTGGGTAATTATTCCATCAGAAATGATACTTCTAAAATTCAGTGCAACAAGTCTGTCAGTAATTTTCACTTACAACACGCATAAGCATTCCAGGACATTACCATCTTTTTTGATTATTTCATTTTCTTTAGACTATGATGGTATTAAAATTCAACATTGAATGTTCAGTGTACTATGAATTATTGAATTCTTCATCACATTTGCAGGATGCGTCAGCCACCAATGATTAAAACAATGGAACAGTTAAAAACTGAAATTAAATTGTTGGAGGCATTAAATGGAATTGGAGTAGCTGTACGAACCTTCAAGAAAGAGGGAGATGTGAATATTCATCCAATTGATCGTCATTACATAAATATGAAATGCGAAATATCACTCCTTAGTGTAAATGATCCTATTTATCAGGTATTTTTATTCAAGTGGCTTTAAAAAAAGATTCAAGACATTAAGTTTAAATCATATTCAACATGGAAGGTGAATGAATCTATATCACTTTCTCACTTAATGAACATCGAATCACCGAATATGTGAAATGGCTTTTCAATTGAAGAAGAAAACAACCCACGAGGACAATATCGCGGTCTTGTTATTTATCTAACAAATATGATATTACAATCTGTATGTCATTTTTTTTTTTCTTTTTATAATAATCCAGCTTGTGGATAATTATCTTCAATGGACACATGCTCCAACACATATTATGTATCAAATACGCATTCGTAATTTATATGCAGTAAATCGAAGCGGAGAACGAGAAGAATTTATGTTCGATATTGGTAACAGGTTTAAATATATATATATTTTAGTTTAGTGTTGAACTAGTCATAAGTTTCATTTTTTTTTCTTCGTTTTGTTATTTATGTTTTGTTATTCTTGCAGTTTTGGAATTCTTAATAGGTATTAAAGCACATTATTACGTTTTAAAATCGTTTGTTAATATGACATTATAACGGAAAAAGCAGCAAAACATTCTATTATTTAGTAATAATTTTCTGTCCATTGCTGTTTTTTTATCTTTTATTTTTTAAAATTTCAGTGCTTTCAAACGTTCCCAGTGAAACAGAAATGAGATTATTTTGCTATTTTCTATAGCTTTGTTGAAAAGCTTGTTTTTATTTTCGTTGAATAATATTTATAGCTCAGATAAAATGTTAGTTTTTTCAAAGGCGGAAATAATTTTTAGGAAGTTATTATGGCATGGATCTCGACTTACAAACTGGTATAGTATTTTATCTCAAGGTCTTCGAATTGCCCCGCTGGAAGCTCCTAAGGTAAACTTTTGAAATTATTTTCTAGAGTTCCATTATTTTTTCCTTCTATTATAACTTAAAGTACGTTTTTAACTTTTGTTTCAGACAGGCTACATGTTTGGTAAGGGTATTTACTTTGCTGATATGTCAACAAAATCAGCCAATTACTGCTATCCACAAGAAAATAAGCCTGGTTTTTTGGTATTGGCACAAGTTGCATTGGGAGAAATGAACGAATTATTACAAGCTGACTTTCAAGCCAGTAAACTTCCTGAAGGAAAGAATAGTACTAAAGGATTAGGTTTAATTGTCCCCGATCCGACTACATATGTCACTTTGTGAGTTTTTTGATTTCTTACCATTATTTTTACTGTTTTTCGCTACAACCCAATTCGGTATTTTTTAAGTTTTAAAATATGGTTTCAGTAGTTTATTTGGCAGTGCAATATGTGCATAATTTGTATAGTATTGTATTCACATCTTCCCCAAAAGTTCAGACTATTTTATGTGATTTGTCTTATGTTTGGACCGTATTTATAATAAATGATTTTACCACTAAATTCTAAATTTCATGATCTATTTGCAGAGACGATTGTGAAGTGCCATGTGGTAAGCCGATCACATTGCAACCAAAAGACACGATATTTTCCCTTGTTTATAACGAATACATTGTTTACGATGTGAAGCAAATTTGGATTCGTTATCTGGTTGAAATTGATTTCATTTTTAACTAGGTTTTGCGTATTTATTCACTTATTTGTTGCTGTCAACTTGTTTGTTTACACCCATTTTATTTAGGTATTATTTTGAAAATTGTTCCATTTATTTCTCGAGTTTTTAGGTATCTCATGTTTTTTGGTCATAGTTTTTTGTATTTCTTTATTTCAAATGGTGTTATTAATTCCAATATTAATGGCCGGATTAAGGAACTAGTGCTTCAATTTACTGATTGCTTAGCATGATTTCGAAAAGGGTCCATACCGAATAGAAAGATCCCATCAATACTAAGATTAAAGATTTATTATTTGAATCGGGGAAGAAAACTGTGTGATGATGACAACTAAAAAAGGTAAAGTTTGTTTCTTTTGAATAAGATATTTCAATAAAATTATAATTTAATGTTCAAATACGATCGATACGACGTCCCGTTTATCTGCTACTTAACTCAAGTGAAGTTCTTGGACAAGGAAATACTGAAAGATATAAATGTGTAATTAATCATCTTAAACATTATGCAAGAAAAGTCTTCATTTGTACTATAAATAATTGTTCAGAATCGTTTGTGTTTGAATAAATTCATTGAATCTTTCTATAGCCTAATTGATAAATGAATTGTTATTTCGAATGAATTTTTTAAATTACTTAGAATGATTTGATTCATTTCGTAGTTTTGGAAATTTCTCGAAACAAAACGAAAATGCTTATCTTACCCGTTATTTTGTTAGCATAAATGATTTCTCTTGCATTTTTCAAATTTCTTCTGTCATTTTATTGAATATAACATTAACTGCATATAATTGTTACGCTTTTTTTCTTTTTTTTTTAAATCACGTAAATATAAAATACCGTACGATCATACGACATGTGATATTGATTATTTCTATAAAGTTATTTTACTACGTCAACAATGCTACTTTCTTGTTTAGCTATTTCGTCTCATGCAGTTAATGAACAAAAATACTTTTTTGTTCAAATATTTTTCTGCTGTCTGAAATTTACAGTTTAACATTGATGAATTATTGAATTATACATATATGTTAATTTTTAGGTGAACTAATGGAAAAAGAAAAAGGAAATATGGCTGATTTTGATGATTTTGGTTTACTAGCACAAATGGCTCGTCGAGAATTAATTCATTTACTTGAATCGATACCTGAAGTAAAAGATTTAGCAGTGGAGTTAAGTTTAATGCGACCATTGGATAAAATAGCATCAATGTCTGTTTTACAAGAACATAACTGCGCTCATGTGCAACAATTTTTGCATCATTCAAATTTAAAATGGAGTGAAAATGCTATACATCGTGTATATATTATACGTCCAACGCTTGCTGCAGCAAAATGTATTGCTGAACATATTTTAGCTGAACCGGAACGAAATTATTCGGTAATATTTGTTCCACAACGTTTGTATATTTGTGAAGAAGAATTTGAGCGTTGTGGTATATATGGTATGATTGATATTCTAGAACTTGAATTACCACTAATCAATATTGATAAGCATTTATTCAGCTTGGAACATCATGAATTTACAATGGCAACATTAGTAGATCATAATTTTATTCATCTTCGTGCAGTTGCTAAATCATTATGGCAATTACAAACACTCTATGGATTAATACCAATTGTTTATGGTATTGGAGAAAATAGTATATATGTAAATAAATTAATGAAAAAATTACACAATGAATTTGGTGAGCCACGTTTATCATCGGATCAATCAATTGATTATCTATTTCTATTCGATCGAAGTTTAGATTTGCCAACTGTTTTTCTTACTGGTTTGACATACGAATCAATGGTACACGATACATTTGGAATAAGTTGTGGTAAAGTGATATTTGGCGATGAAGTAAATAAGCGTATAAAAAATGATAATATAAATCGTTCTAAAATTACCACATTGGATAATAATGATCCAATTTTTTCAGCTGTACGTAATATGCATATGACAGCAGTTTTTCCATTTTTAAGTGCTAAAGCAAAATCTCTTCAAGCAAGTTACGACAAAGGTTCAAATCTTGAACAAGTAAAAGATATGAAAGAATTTGTATCCAATGAATTACGAACACTGAAACAACAGCATAAATTACTAGAATTGCATATTTGCGCTTGTGAAGTGGTTTTGGAGAAATGTAAAGGAATTTCAAGTCGACTTACACTGGAGCATGCATTAATTTCAGGAAATTTTGATCCTAATGAAGTATTAGCATATTTGGAAGATTGTATATGTACTCAACACAATCAATGGCAAATCCTCTTATTAGCATGCTTATGGTCTCTTACACAAAATGGTATACCAACCAAATATTTCAATCAATTTCGAAATCAATATCTCTATGCTTTTGGCCATGAAAACCTTGCAATATTACATTTTCTTGGTATTCAAGGTCTTCTAATTGAGCGTTCTATTCCACAACTAACAACTGTACATAATGTTATACCTATCAAATCTCAGCCTGTATCATCATTTTCTAAGCCTACATTTCAATTTTTAACACGACGTATGGCACTTCTTCCAGGCAATACCGAAACAACAATAAATCTTCGAAATCCTGATCAAATGCGATATGTTTTTTCAGGTGTTTACACACCTATCTTATGTAAAATAGTTAATGATACAATAAATAATGGATGGAATATGGAAGAAATGAAGATAACTTTTGGTGATACAGTTTTCTGTGATCAAAATTGCTCGCCAAATGCAAATCGTCAAACTGATAATCGTATCCGAAAAGTAATTTTAGTATATTTTATTGGTGGTGTAACATATTCGGAAATTGCTGCATTAACTTTACTTGCACAATACAATAATTTACGTATTATTATTGCTACAACAAATATTATTCATCGTGAAAAATTCATTAAAGAACTTGCTAACGTATCTGTTACATCTTTTTCGGAAATGTAAGTGATTATGCTGCTTATATCGGTGATTATTTAATTATTTGTATAACTTCATGTTTTGCAAGTTTAATTACTAGTATTTGTGTTTTTAGATAGTTTAATTTGTTTTAAATTAAAATGAATGAATAATGGTGATTGGTTTGGAGAAAAAAAAAACATTTAAAATGAGGTTTTTACTGCATTTTGACGGTTATTTTGGAATTTTATGCACTGATTTTTTGCATTAATTTGTTTTATCGTATGGATTCATTTTTATTTTGATAAGTCAAGAATGTAGAATGTAAAATATGCGTAATGCTATGCTGATGTATTTTTTAATATAAAATATTTGCTCATTTAAGTTTTAATTCTTTAAAGATATTTGAAATTTACTGTTAATTTTACAACATAAAAAAAGGAATAAAAGTGTAAGAAACTAATTTCAAGTGAGAATTCTTTTTGTATTTTCAACCGTACTAATTTTTTTTTAAATAGGAATTTGGAATTTTAACCTTATTATGCATCATTTTTGTCCGTTTCCCAAATGTATTAGGCATGTTAATATTAAGCATAATTATAGAAAGTTAAGATATTTTGATATTATTCAGAATTGATGTTTGATATAACAAATTATTTCTTCCATGTGATTATTTTGGGAGAAATTAATTTGAATTGAAATTAATTTAAACATGCCAGAAGGATCGGATTTTAATTAATCATTTAATTAATTAATTAATCATGCAGTAAGCATTGATTATTTTATATTTGCTACTATTATGTCAGTGATTTGAATACATAAATTATTTTAAACAAATTATGTTAAAATTTGTATTTTAATTTATGTTTACTCTTCGTGTTTACACGCAATAGTACATCGTATTTTTTACAAATTTTAATTTTTTTTAAATTATTCATTTCAGCAGTTGTTCACTTTTTCTACAGTGTTGCAAAAATCATGTGTTACTAAAAAATCATGGAATTATTTTGGAAAGTGTAGATGAAATTATTTTTAAGAAAAAAAGGAAGCATGAAAATCAAATATGAAGGGAGGAAAATCCGTTTTTCCGTTTTTAGCGGTAGGAATTAATTATAATCCGGATCCGGAGCATTTTTATGGATCACTGGTAAACTGTTTTATTCTATGCAAACTACTAGATAATGAGTAATGATGCGAATTTGAAAGATTTCAAATTTATTAGTCATAAATTTTAGTCATACCAAGAAAAGAAAAGGAAGATTGAGGTCTATGATGTATTTACTTTATTTGTCTTTTAAACCATTCAAGCAGTTTTGATTTGAATTAAAATGCATGAATTTGGCGAGAATTATAAAATTCTTTGAAGTATTAACTTTTTCATTTCCTTCTTCAACTTAATTGAGAAAAAAAAGAATGATGTTAAAGACATTAACATATTTAAACTGTGCATATAGTAGTTAATTTTATACTTTATAATATATTTCTTGAAATAATAATAGACATTTTCATTGATAAAGGATTGGTGAATTTAATTATAGAATGAGGTAGTAAATTGAGATTAAAAGTATTTGCTTATTTAGCTTTATAATTAGATTTGTTTAGAGAAGAAAATAGCTAATGGATTATTAAAGTTAATAACGTTCATTAAATTTTAGATGATACAATTTTGAATATATTCCACATCGCTAAGTTTCTTTTTTTTTTTCTCCAAGAATTGGTAAATTATTAAGAAAAAAAAAAACTAAAAAATGTGTAAGTTGAAAAAAAAAGTGAAATTACTAGGAAGAATGTTATTTCTGTTAGAATAAATCGATCTTGTTTTTAATGGTAATTTTCTAATTTTTTTTTTTTGACAAATCTTATGTTTGAATGATGGTAGCCACACAGTATTTGATTGATCGACTGATTTGAAATTATTGATAGCAATTCTTCGATTTGATTCATTTCTGCCAGATGTTATCCGGTTAGTGTTGTTATCATTTGAAAAACAAAAGTATCAAAATGTTTTTATAAATGAATGTTGGGATTAATAATAGTAGTGGTGGTAGTAGTTAATAGTAGTAATATAAAAAGAAAAAGAAAATATATTTTAAATTTAAACCATTAACATATTTTGTATTTAGTATTTAAAATTTGAAAAAAAGACGATGTTTAAGCTGACTGATATCGCTGCATGTAATGTAAAGTAGCAATATCGTATCATTATTTTTAAGGGAGAATAAAATTATGCTAAAGTGTTTAAAATGTTTCAATTAAAAAAAATTTTTTTTTTTTTTTTGCTACTAAAATTGAACATTGTAAATAAAAACATTTAATTATCATTATAGTGGTGTTTTCTCATTAATAAAGGTAATTTGTTTTTTTTTTTTTATTTGCTTTATTTGGTATTTATTATTCATTTGTCAAATAGAAATGGAATAAAAAGATAATCAGAAATATTTCTTTTTTATATCGATTAATTTTAGAGAGCAGAAATTGTAATGCAATTCCAATTCGAATTATCGATCTCAAAAGTCGATGAAAAGTTGCGAAGGTCGTATCCTTCATTAAATAATTTGTCATTGTTTTTGAATCTTATTTTCTATTCATAGAAATGATCTATTTAATTTTATTTTACCAATTAAATTTTTTTCTTCTTTTTTTGTAAATACTAATGCAAGAAGTGCAATAAAGTTTTTCGTTTTCTTTTTTTTTTTTCTATATAAACTACTATGATAGAAGTTTATTCTGTATTTTAAATATATATATATATATATATTTTAATTCCATCTTATTTCTCATTAACATATTAGTTGACATCTACATTTCTTATAATTAATAATCTTTGAATTATTTAGAAATTCTTTTCATAGAATTCAAACAATAATTCTGTAAATTTTTGTCGAAAAACTACGCTGTAAGATTTTTCCTGATAAAAGTAAATCAATTAAAATTTTATTATTTGATAGTTCATACTTGCGAGTTAATTAAGCATGCGTAGATTGTTAATTAAATAATTCGACATGTTCATTTCTTAGTAAACTGAATAAGATGACAATTACATAGATTTAAAATTTTCATTTTTTTTGTGTGGAATTAGACTTCAAAAACATCCTTAATACAAAAATTGATTTTCATTGATTTCATTGAAGTAAAGTAATAAAGACGTGTATTGTTAGTTAAACAAGTTGATTCGACCAATGTGAAATATTATGTATTCAGTCTTATTTTACATCGTTCCAGTATTGTGTAAGTTTCATTTTACTTTTTTTTCAAAAATGGTTCTTAAAATTACAGCAAATTTGTTAAGATTAATTGCTAATTAACTTTTTCTAAGTTTAGGGAAAAAGATTCTTTTTTTCTTTCAGTTTATGAGATAATATAAATTATCATTTAATTTTATCATTTTCCTTCTTGAATTCTTAATAGTTATTTTCGAATAATTTGTTTGGATTTTTTTCTTCAACATCAAATTTCGACACTTTGTGTAGATAAGATATTTTCTATGTTTATATTATTGCTAATGCTAATTAATATCATCATTATTTTTTTTTTTTTTTAAAGACTGTTTTTCATTTGCTGCAACAGAATGGATATCGAGTGATAATACAATAAAACGATCATCATCGGTTTCCGGAATATTAGTAATGTGTTATGATGATGAGGAAACTTGCATGAAGGAATGCTTTTTCACATGCCATTCAACTGATCATTGTAATGATTCATTGTCACCAAAAGTTGCATGTTTTCCTCATTTAAGTTTGTACGTATTTTCTTTTGTCTGGAAATTTTTTCAAAAAAGTTTTATTTTAAAAAATAGTTATATAGTTTGAAAATGTTAAGGTAGAAAGGAAAAAAAAATTTTCTAATATTTTTTATTAATGAATAAAAAATGAAATAGTAGATGATAACCTTGAAAAAAGTATTAAAATTAGAATGTTAATTTCCTTTTTAAATATTAATTTCGTGCCATATATGAATGGATAAAAAGATTTATCGTATACCTATCAATTTTTTTTTTTTTCAATTAGAATATTTTAAATTAAAGATTTTATATGTATATTTAGAATATTTTTAATATAAAAAAGAAAATTTCAGGATAGTATTGATGACATTTGCATTTATCTTATTTGTTGTATGCTGTTGCTGTTGTATTTGTATAGTTGGTCCAGTTTTATTGTGTTACAAAAGTTTACAAAAATGGCAAAGAAAACGGAGGAATAGACGGATGTTTGTTTGATACCTTTTTTTTTGCATTTTGATGTTTTCCTTTTTTTTTTTCTCATATTTGAATGATATAAATGATTATGATTAACAAGGTTGTTTAGTTGCTAGTATAATAAATACTAGATATTAGTATAGGGAGCACTCTGTTTATAACTGATTTATAAGACTAGCTATAAGTTTAATAAATATCCGGGTACTAGTGTAGAGTAGTTCGTAGCAGTAAGTATTCTATTTATAATTTTTAAAATTATCAATTTAATGAATGCAGTAAGTATATAATTTTTAAAAGTAATTATCAATTTAATGAATAGAGTAGATTGTGTTACGTATGATAATATTTTTAATGTGATATATGAACTCTTCTTATACCAAGATCTTAGTTAAAAGAACTGATGAAGAGTTGTTAAGTATACCATACATTATTTCTAAAATTTCATTTATTTGTCTTTGTTTTCTGTTACTTTTAACTATTAATTTAAAAAAAAAAGCAAATGAGATTTTGGAAGGTATAAACATCCAAAAAGGAACTAAATAAATAAATAAAAAAGAAGTGCTATGATTTGTTTAATCTTTGAAAACTTTGCTGCGTAACAAAACCCAATCGATTATTAGACATCCATTATGTTACATGAGATGAGCTTCTATTTATACATTTTCACGTTAAAAAATGTTTAGGGAATTTTGAAGCAAAAATACCTTAAATTGAAAAATTCTACCAAAAACTAAATAAGGAATTATTTCCTTCTTTGAAGACCAATTTTTTCATTAATTTAATCATAAGGATAAAAAATTTTTATATATCATCATTTCTGATTTGAATGCAAGATTTGACATAGTACAAGCACTGGAATGAGGTAAACATAATGATAACATTTTTGGTCACAAATATCCTATCACAAGAAATTTATAAAATTTATATATAAGAGATTAACACTAGAAAAATTTCAACAACTACTAGCATAAATATGATCCTAGAAGGACTATTAAATGATACTTTTCGTATAATCATTCTAATTGAAACATATTTGTCTGATTAAAACAGAAAAGATTAGCAGTCACAAGAATAGATTTGTTAGCTAGAAGTGATAACGATCATAAGAGCATACTGACGACTTTTCTACTGGACTTGAAATTACTACCTTCACTGATGACTGAATGAGAAGCCAATAAAAGATATAATTTGTTAATGATACACTTTAATTTCATCATTTATCATGCAGCCCGTATAAAAGAAGAGAAAAAATTTGTTGTTATTCAGCTTCTTTTTTATTTTTACGATAATTTCGATATTCTGGTTTCAACTCCCACATTGATTTGTGTGGTGGCATTGTATTGTACACAGCAATTTCCGTTAGTATTTCTTTAACAAATCCCTTAAAATACAAATTAGAATAAATTATTTTGCAACCGATGTTTGGGATAAAAATAATACGAAACTTTCACGTTTTACGCTAATTTACTTTTAGTAAGTAAAGTATCAGAACGGATAAGGTTACTGCAAGAAAAATAAAACTAAAAAATATAACAATTATAAAAATTAAGAGTGCGAGATAAAAAGCGTAGAGAAATGTTCCTGAATTTCTATCCCTTCTCTTCCTGAATTCGAAACTCGGACTAAGGAATATAAGTCAGACGAAAGAATGAGAATATTGTATATGTATGATGAAATAAATGGATATTTTTTTTAATAACTTTAAAAAATATTTTTTGAAATTATGAATGAAATGACCGGAGGTTGATTGGTAAGTTTCTGCAAGTCAACCAATCGATAGTATTGATGTTTTTCAAAAGCATGAAATATTGCTTGTCGAACAACATCCTTATCGGCACGAACAGTTTTTGCTCCTTCTTTCTTCTGCTTTTCTCTGGCTAACTGAAACAAAACAAATTTAGAATTACTTCACAGTAAAATATTTCAATTTTATGTCGGAATATTAAACCAAGCTTTGAATTATATGGAAAAAAAAGGTTTTACAGCCAAGAAAATTATAGTAATTTGAAAGAATTTTAAAAGGCAAACCATTTCTGCATGAACAGCAATAGGCTTGAATTTCACTTCAGCTTTTTCCATTTGTTTCACATGTCGTTTTGGCTGGCTGCTTTTCTCTATTTGTTTTCTGTAAATTCCCGTATTAAGCGAAAATGGCTCCATGGACTAAGCATATTTTTATGAGTTATTGTTCCATCATTTTTACAGCAGTTCCTCTTTTAAAAGACCTTTAATATATGAAAAGACGATATTCCAGAAAAAAAAAAAATAACATTCAGAAATCAAATGTGAAGTGAAACTTAACATTTTAGATGATAAAATTTGTTAGATAATATCCATATATCATATTTCGATATTAGTTGATAGTAGTAGTGACAAAACATGGACAAATTATTTTTATAAACATATTTCCCTAACAAATGATTTTCAAAATTTCACATTTTCATTCGCATATAGTCATCTGTTTGAGGAGGTCTGCAGTCAGCTCTTTTCACAACTCTCCCTTCAATGCTTAAGCGGCCTGAGCAAATGTCAGCGTCTTCATTTAAGCCACTTTTATCTGAATAATTTAACAGTCAATATGTGTAAACATGAAATCGCTCAAAAAAATCATAATTGAACCAAAAAAAAAAAGCTAAAATTATTACGAATACAAACCTTCGCAGAGTACAGCTAGTGACTGATTCCTAATATCGCCGATGACAAAACTATGTTCATTTGGTATTAAGAAACTTGCTTGTTTACTTTTTGTGGGACCAATTCGATTATTACGTGATGTTGATAAATTATTCCCAGAAAGTGAGCTCAAAAATGAATCCGATGATGATGCCTCATTGTCGTAACCTAAATGAATCTTAATTAACATAAACAAATTAAACTCAATGATTATGAAAATAAAGAAAAAATTATACTTGATTATATTACAGACATTCTGATTTAGTATTACATTTTAAGAAATTAAAATACCAAAAGCAGCATCATAAAACGATGAAAAAAAAGTCAATAACTAAATAAATAACAAAACCTGATGAATTCTTTTCAAGCAAATTTGTATTGCTTTTAAATATCAAGTCAGTTTTTCCATTTGCTGCTGTGATAACCAATCGTCCAACATCGTAGCCGACATTCTTCCCCCACATCTCGGACAAATATCTTGGTACCTAAAAATCCATATGTAATTTTTAAATAAATAAATAATATAATACTAATTAAAATCTTATATCAAATTTGTAACTAAAAGTAATTTAGTAATTTAATGACAAAGTTCATTAAAACTTGAAGCACCACAGTATTTCAAGCTTTAACATGTCTTCCACAAATCGCAAAAAAAAAAAACAAAGATGTAAATGGACATAATATGAAAAAAAAAAAAAAAAGAGCACAGTATCATCGAGAAACGATAAAAATAAGAAACTGGTTAAAAAAAAAAAAAAAAAAGAGAAAAAAAAAAACGGAAACCATAAATGTCCAGAAATAAAGGTAGCGATTGAAGGACTAAACAAATACACTTCGAATAACCCTACTCCATTTCATGCAGAAATGATCGTACGACCAGATTAAACTATCAATTATTTCTTTCTAATCAAACTCCCGTTAGACTGTCATCAATAGTCATACTTAACTATAAGTACTTAACAATTTAGACATCAACAACAGAATAAATATCAACGATAGACATTTCCAGTGAAGACTATTGAAGCTTACCTTCACAAGCCATACTCCTCGTTTTGCACAATCAGTATCAACGTGATCACTAAATTTTCGTTTACCATTAGAATTCATCCTACTGAAATAAAAAATAATTTTAAGAAATAAAACTTTCAAAGCAAATTTTTATTGGGTACTTTTCATTAAAAAACCCTTGACATTGACCTAACAAGTGGCCTTAACAAACATAACCATTACAACACGCTCATATCAAGAATCTAGCAAAAGCATCAAAACAATTAAATTTCATTTTATTGTAAAGCGTATACTATCTTTCCTTAAGCTTTAATTACTAGCAATAATACCAGTTAGCAGAATCAGAATTCTACAATAGCGGATAATAATCATAGCGTAAAATATTACAAGGATTACTACCAAACTGAAAAATCACACTTTTGCTGATTTTTTTTTTTATTAAACATTAGAAAACTAATTTGAAAAATTAGAGCAAAAATAATAAACGAGAATAACATAATCGATTTACACATTAGAATTGAGAATTTAAAAGAAGAAAAGTATGACCTAGAGAATATCTATCAAATATCTAATCACAGCAAATGCTTAAGCTTCATAGAATTATAGCAAACTCAATGAAGCCAACAGTGAAGCTCAATTCCTCTGAAAAATACGAGTTGAGATCACCAAGAATACTAAGATAATACAATTTTCATGCAAATAAGAATATAAAATATAAATATAGTACCTCATTTATTTTACTAAACAAGAAGAAAAACATAAGTTTGATTTAAAACATTGTTCCAAATCTTAGATTTTCTTAGAGTTATTTAAAAATTACCAAGAAATTGAGGGCATAGTTAAGAGTAACAGACGAATATATACAGGACAAAAAATACTACTACAGCATTCTATGCAATCTTCAAAATGTATAATTTTCATCAGAATGCACACAGACAATAAATAATAAAAGAGAAATAAAAATATAATTGTGCACAACTGCCTTCTTGGCCTTTCATTTATATTTGCAAAAGTGATGCAAATCTAAGCATACCTTATTTTTGAAATATAAATCAATTATACATGGGGTAGCACCGTCACTGGTACATTTTTTTATTTTTTTTTTTTCAACGCTATCAATATTTACAATGGTCGATGTGCACGATAAAAAATAAGAGAAAATAAGAAAAATATATATGTAGTAAATCTGCAAGAAATTCATCCTTTAAAAGACCATCACATTAAGAAATGGAATAATTATATGTCATATTTTAAAACACTTATAATTTCTTTCTATAACTTAATTTTATGAAAATAAATTTATTTGGAAAAGAAAGGAAACGAAATGAATATTCTTAGTGCGAGCTTAAGTCGAGTTTATAAAGAAATTGAAAAATATTACACAAAATTAAACAACAATTTGAATTAAGTATGGAAACCAATTAATATTAACGTTCAGCGCCTATTATGCAATAATAGATTAGCCGCTTCAGAAGCGTCATTACCGCATCGCTGTAAAGCCTCTCTGACATCTTCTCGAGAACCAAGACCCATATCCACAAGTTGACGCACTTGGTCTTCGTTAGATGGTGCACCATCTAAATGTTCCAGGAATAAATAGCTATTTATTTCTTTCTTAAAGGACCTAAACATACATTCAACATGCATTTGTTGACATACTATCAATAAGTTATAGAAATTGTGAGATCAAGAAAAATGAACCAAAAGTTCTTACATATGCCATTTCTCAGTATTAATAGAATATTCAAAAAATATTAGAAAAAAGAGTTGAAAAAGTACCACTGGATGCCCTGCCCAGTAATCGACTCAAAAAATGAAGTTGATTGTCACTAGGACGAGTCTGAAACAAGTGCCTGATGTGTTACAATTTTAGTAACAAAAACTAAAACTGAAATTTTCCATCCCAAATTTACTGCTCAAATAAAGCATTTTGAAATAGTTAACTCCAAAAGAAAGTGAAAAATAAATCATAGTTCTATGAATCAATTACACAGTTAGATAATTCAATCATAAATATGGTCAACAGAGGTTCTGTTTGAAGTAATACTACATCGATTATTGTATCAACAAAATTTTTTAAAGTAACTAATTGATCTACATGCTAGTCAATTTCATTAACACCAAACAACTTTAATGGTTAGTCCAGGTGTAATCATAGAAAAGGTGAAGAAGAGTATCGAATCTTTAAATTTATTGTGCATAAAGCAACAATTTTAAAAATCATCTATTTCACACAGGACTTATAAAAATTATAAAATGTTTCTAACTCGTTCACTGCTGTAAACACGTTGCATTTGTCCAAACATTAATCTCCTTTCGTAATTATCTAGAATATCTATCCTTTGTCTCTCAATCGTTGCTGCTACCGGTAAAACACTTCCCTGCAAAAATTTATTTATAAACTTAAAAGAGTTTCATGCACAATATAATTTGCAAACTTGCATTAAACATTTTCATTTACCGATTTTTTTTTTTTAAATTTTACAAAATAACCTCTCTTCCAAATTCACCACATTCTGCAAATTTCTGAAACAGCCAACCAATCGGGTTTGAGGTGGAACGAAATAGCCGAACAAGGGAACTGGGCAAGAAATTAAATTTTGTAGAAAATTCTGGACACAAAAAAACGCTTAAAGCACCAGCTGTACATGCAATCACCACCGGCTTCGATAATGTAAACAGCTGAAAGAATTAGGTGAATTTATTCGTTATGATAAACCTTTAAAGGTTTCTGTAATTTTATTATTTGACCATTAAAGTTATATAATAAAAACAGCAAGAAAATTTGGAGTAAAAATTGTATTACAAATAATGTCACGCAGTTTTAGCTTAAATCAATTGTTGCTGGTTAATGAACAGCCATAAATACACGTAGGTTTCCTGAAGACTTTAAAATGAGTATTTTAGAAATTATCTTTCTCGAAATTATATCTTTCAGTATACTAATAAAAGCGACAATTAATTGTTAGCATCTTCTATTTATTCATATCATATTATATAATATGATATAGAATCATGTTTCAGTAGAATAAACTGACATGAAAAAATTACCAAAATTTGTTTCCTTATTATGAAATTTTCAGCAAAAGCAATTAAAAATTGTTACTTACTGTATTTTCATTTTAATTAAAATTAACAACAGAAAAGAAAAGAACCTGAATAAACATAATGAATGGAAAGCTATGCGCTGATAATGATAAGCCAAGTATACTGGCATATGGAACTAATGGTATCTCCTTCACATATGTTAGATACAGTGCAGTGAGCAAATCATACGGTCCAATAACAAAATACATAGTTGATGGGATATAATCATAAAACCATGAGAGAATAAAATAAATAATTATTTCCATTGAAGTTGCATGAAGAAAATTGAATAAAATGAAGTTCTATAAGTAAATATAACTATTATAATTAATGTCACAACCAATTATACCAAGATTTCAACATAGTAATTAATCTTTATTTCATTAAGCTTTAACAGTGGTGAAAGCATTCGATAATGAGAATTAAATAAACTTTATCAAAATGGTCTAACTAAAAACTAGCTTTATTCCATAGCAAACTTTTATAATCACAAACCATCACTGAAATAGCGTTGCATAACTAATGCAAATGAAATACCTTCCTAATTTCTGATAAATAGATATGCAATATCATAGTCTGATAAGTTACCATGAATTTGCAGGAACCAAAGCGACGTTCCACTAATCGGCCATAATATAACAAGATTAATCCACTAACAAGTGATGAAGGATTTTGAAAAATAAATTTTGATGGAATTATTTGCAAAACCTAAAAAGAGCCTTGAATTACTTGTTATCAGCAAGTCAGCTATCACCTATAAAAATCAACTTTTACTAATGAATTACAATTAGTTACAGTGGACAATGCATAACAAATCCTTCATGAGCATAAATCAAACCATGCATATTTCTTCAAGAACTCACTCCTTTAATAGAAATGATATTTCCCAATGATGGTGCAATCCAAGAATCAAAATCATTAATACTTAAGTACATGCAGACGACAGAATTGAACAACGTCATCAATAACCTGAATTTATTTAAATTTCCAAAAACAACTCATTTTTTCGTTAAATAAATATTCAAACTTATAACATTCTTAGCAAATCGATTATTTTTCTTCAGTCAATACAAACAGTAGAATATTTTTAAACTATTAAGTACCATTAAAAACATAACGTTAAACTATTAAATACCATTAAAGGACAACAAAGCAAATTTAGTACCATAAATTCTCTATAGTACCTCAAACCGAACCTATTTTAATCTCGCCTATCTTATTTTCTTCAATTTATTCCTTGTAATCTGACATAGGTTAAGTAACTTAACGAAACAAATCAAACCAAATCAATAGCTCTTACAACGAAAGGTTAATTTCAATTTCAAAGAAATCAAAAAAAACCCAACAAAATTAAAAACGAAGTTATTACCAAGCTTTTGTAATTGGTGCATGTCTGAACAAGTCTTGATTTTGCATTTGATACTGTCCTCTCCTTGCTTGAAACATATCTAAAATTATAACATTCATTAATAATTGATAATAAGTATTCTTAATACGTTTACGATGTCTTATAATGAAACGAAGGATGAAATTAAAAAAGAAAAAAAAATATGAAAAAGTGAAAAACCAAACTTGGCTATGCGCAAATAGCTATCGAAATATATTTGAAAAAGAAATTAGGCTACCAAATTATATTTCAAAAAACCTCTGCCATAATCATAAATCATCTAATTTCCTTTCTTCAACATGTAATGCAAAAATTTAATTTTTACCACTGATGGGAAAAACTTTTACAAAACATTATTTTTGTTTATAAACCACTATGCTATATACATGTATTTGGAAGTTTAATTTAATTTTTAAAGTTCAATCTAATTTTTAGCAATATCAATATATCTACCAAAATTCTCGTAGTTTAATTTTGAAACTTCAGCAAAATTGCTATGCTAACGTATGTATCTCTCATTCCCATAAAATGCTTAATTGTTAAATTACTGGTATATTAGCACCATAAAGTTGAAATTAGAAAATGAGATGGATTTTCATCGTGACACTAAGCAGAGAAATATAAACCATACAAGACGTAGCATATAAATGTCAGTGTAAATTGAGATTGTTTTCTTAAGTGATAGTGGTGCTCATGGTAGGTGGTGGGAAGAATTGAAGTGAAGAGAGGGGCAGGTGGGGTTGGTGATATAAATGAGGAATTGAGAATAGTGGAAAGAAGCGATTGATAATAAGATTAGAAAATATGGTGTAATGCTGTAATATGATATGTTTCCTTTTTTCTTTTTTTTTTGTAATTTTTGAAATTTTGTGGTAAATCTAAATTTAGATTAAAATTGGACTATCTTGCTGCTGTTAATTTTACTGGAAGAAAGAGAGAGGAGGGGAGAGAAAGAAGGGAAAACAAAAAGGAGGAATGACGTGTAGCGGTGGAATAAGACGAACTATTTCATCATCTTCATCATCAACCCAAGTAGATAGTCAAATTATTATGCATACAGTTGTTCCATTACCTGAATGTCCACATTTAGTAGAGGTAAATTTTTTTTTTGATTTTTTTTTTTTTTTGATTGCTTTTTATAATTTTTCTAAATGGTGGTTTTATATTGTCAACAATTAAATTTTAGTTCGGAATTTTTTTAAAATTGTTAGGTTTAATATTTGTAGAAGTTTGAACAAATAGAATTATTATTATTGGCTCAAATATAATGTTTATTTTAGAAAGTTAAGCAGTGTAGTTTTTATTTTTTGTCTTTGAGTTAAGTTTGTGTCAAATTTTTTTTTTAGTTGTTATTTGTTTGAATGATAATACTATGCAGAAAATATACGGATGAGAACAGTGAAATGACTTATGGAAATGATTTCGTGCTAATATTTTAGTTGAATTGAAATTTCAATTTGGATCAAACTGAGCAGTCTTTGTAATAGGAAATTATTAAAAGGTTAAAATACACTGAAACAGTTATTTTCATTTTCAGAGATCCTTTAAATGTACATTAGACATGTGAAAATTATTTGATGGGTTGCATAATCATTGTAAGTCTCGATAAAGACCAAAATTCTGCTTTCCTTCATAATCTATCAAATTTATTGTAGCATTATCATACTGTTTCAAAAGTCTTGCATCCAAGAAAAAATAAATTTAGCTTTTATGATAGTATGTTACCTATAGCTGCAATTTTTTTTCAAAAATTGCTCTTATTTTTCCGTTTTCACTTATTATTTCAGATTAGAGAACTTCCTGCTGAAGGCATTAATGCACTAGCATGTTGTTCAGAATGCCACTCCAATGAGGAACAGTGGGTTTGCCTAACTTGCTATTTGGTTCGTACTTTCTTTATAAAGAAAAGTATAACATATCCAGAAGAACTGCAGTTACGTTTAGCTTAGCATTAAAAGAAAAAAAGATTTCCAAATTGTTAAATCAGATTATGGTTCGTTTATTTATTATTTGCAAAACACATGACAATAATTATTTGTGTTCAAATGTGGCAATCATTTGACTACTGAATACAGTTTCGTTTCCATGGTATGGCTTACTTTGTACTGAAGCACTACGACTGTGAGTATTAAAATTAAATATTGCAGTTTGAATGATTTTAATATATATATATATATATATTAAATTTTGAAAGAGATTTCTTATTCTAGGTCAACTGTAGCCGTTACATTGCTGGTCATGCCGTATATCATCAAATGCGTACTGGTCATTCTATGGCACTAAGTTTAACCGATCTTTCGGTCTGGTGTTATCCTTGTGAGTCATACGTTCATCATGAAGTACTAATTCCTGCAAAGAATGCAGCGCATCAATCGAAATTTGGTGTTTCTATGCCAGAACAGGGGAGATCAACATTTTAAAAATCCTGCCAATTAATCCTTATCAGATAAATATATTATTAGTATCCTTACACAAAATCAGATGCTCATTTTGCTTTTTTTTTTTAACGTTTATTGAGGTTGGTGAGTCATTGGAATTGTCATTTTAAATATTTTTTGAAATATAAGATCAAACTGAGCAGTCTTTGTAATAGGAAATTATTAAAAGGTTAAAATACACTGAAACAGTTATTTTCATTTTCAGAGATCCTTTAAATGTACATTAGACATGTGAAAATTATTTGATGGGTTGCATAATCATTCAAAATTAAATATTGCAGTTTGAATGATTTATATATATATATATATATATATATATATATATATATATATTAAATTTGGTGAGGTTGGTGAGTCATTGGAACTGTCATTTTAAATATTTTTTGAAATATAAGTTGTAAAAAAAAAAATACTTTTTCCATTATTATCTGGAAGAACCCATTACATTGTCTTCCTAGTTTGTTATTTTTTGTCTTTTCTACTATGGATCTGTTATTATTCTACTTAATACAAGCAATTGAAAATTATTTTCTAATTGCCGATTTGTCGATATATAATAGGAATATAAGGATTCCACCTTTTCATCATTTCATTCAGATATTAGCGGCAAAAGATGATAAATCTTCCATATAACAATTGTATCTATGTTATTGCTAGTTATCCTTGTCTTTGTAATGTCGAAACCCAGTTTAGATTATTGTAAATTATCATAAATATATTACTAACTGATTCTCAATCTCGGAAATATGAAATTTTGAATTTTGAGTTTCCCTGTAACACTTTTTTTTTTTTTTTTTTTTGTATTTCATAAGTCCTTGGTTTTGTATATAATGCATGTGAAATACGTACAATATATATATATAATTGAAGGAAAAGTGTTTTACCCTTTGCATTATTATTGCATCATAAACCATTCCATTAGTCAATAAATTTATAATACTGTTATGCTTATTACCTCGTAATAATTATTGGGGAGCTTTGGAATATATGTAATAAATTTCTGTGTGAATAAAAGAACATGTGGAAAAAAAAAGAAAGGGAAAAGGTAGATGAAAAAAGAGAAAAAACTCGTCGTTTGCCTTGAAACATGATAAATTATAGAAATGACATATTGCTATCATTCCTTTAGCTCTGTCAAATAATGCATGTAAAAAACACTAATATTGATAATTATGATAAGCTATGTTTCCAAATAGAAGAGAATTTGTTTCATTATTTCGATTATGTAACATATAACATTTTGCCATATACACTGACGAGGGTGATTTCCGGTAAAAAGTAAACTTGCACTATGCTGACACTTTTAATTTTAAACTAATTATTAAATTTCAGTGCAGGAGACAGCTCTAAATAATGTTTTGCTTGCCGTGTTATCATTTAACATTCTAACTACTTCAACTTTTCGAAATCTTGCGTTAATTCTTCATTTCTTAAAAAAAGAAAAGAAAAATTCAACATCCGTATATTGATCATTAATTAAGATTTGAAGAAAAAAAATTTTTTTTTGCAAATAATATCTACTATATACTATTTACATTTGCATTATATACTATGAAATAGTCAAAATACATTTTATCTTGCAAAATGCTAACTTTTAATAAAATTTAATTAAATATTTGCTAATATGCGTGTATTAGCTGCAATCAGCTAATTTCTTTTTTTTTTTTAAATTACTAAAATTAATTTTAGCATTATATTTTTATAGTCGTATATTTGAAAATAGTTTGATAATAGAAATTTTAACATATTTCTCGAGTAAGTCTCAGATTACAATGCATTGCTTATTGCATATTGCGTTCGTTGCCTGGGTGACCATTTTTGGTTGAAGTATAGAAAGATTTACATTTATTAGCATGCTTTAATAATATTTGATAAATTCAACATTTTAACAGCATTTTTATTGACTAAATTCAATTGTAGAAAAATTATTAGTACAATAGTTTAAGTTATTTTATGAAAGTTTTCTTTTTTTCCAACGTAATAAAAAAGCACATATGCTATTTTGTTAAAAAGTTTTACATTTTAATTGATAGAAATGATAGTTTCAATTCTTTTTAGCACTTCTTGATTTTTGTCTTTTTTCCTCTAACAATTGTCTCATTCTTTTTTCTGTCTTATTCATTTTTTTTAACTTGATTTATTTAAAATTCTATTTAGAATATTACTCGAACCATGCCAATTACTCATTTAGCATTAAACAAAAATCAAAAAAGAATGAGAATAATAAAAAAAGAAAGCTAATTTATTTTTTTAATTTAGAAATATTTTTGAAAATGTTTCTTTAAAAAAAAAAAAAAGAAGCGTTATATCAAATGAATGAAAAAAAAAGTTGAACGGTTTTAAAATATTTAAATATTTCAAAAAAATATCAAAAATATATCAGCAATTATATATATATATATACATATATATGTATGTAGGAAAAAAATATATCAATTTTTTAAGCTTAGTTTACGATCTTTTTTTCTGATTCCTTAGACTTATATTTCACTTTTAAATAATTGCATTTGTGCTCTATGCCTAACCCGTAAATTTCTTTTCTATAATTCAATTGAATTTTTTTTTCCGGATATCATTTTTCAATTATAATATTTAGCAAATATCAACGCTTTAGTATATCTTATTTCTTCTGTTACTATTATTGCTATTCTTTTTTATTTAAAAAGTAAAAGATTAATCAATTATATTAGCTTTATTTTTTTTATCTTTTATAAATAAGCTAAAAAATATTCTTTGATCTAAAATAAAATTTGAATTTCACAAATAGTTATAGCAATTTCACATAAAAAAATTTTTTGGGAATTTGTCCTTTCTTTTTTTTCTTTCAGTTCAAGTAATGCGCTTGGAACAGCATTGAGAGTAGAAAATGCACAATTTATTCATAAATAATGAATCAGCGACAACGGAAACAATTTGGTTCAGCTGGAAATCTTGCTATAAAAGGTGAAAATTTTTGATTTGTAAAAATAAAAATAAAAAAAAAAGACTGACTCATTTTTATTTATTGCTTTTTTTTTGCGATTTATCATTTTTTTTTTGTTTTTTTGTTTCTGTTTCCGCTTCATTTATAAATCTAAATGTTTATTCACATTTACCAATATTTATTCATTCATATTTAAAAGTAGTATCCTTTAAATATATATATGTATATACTTACATTGTACTTTTTGTTAAACTTAATGTTATATTATGACTATTTAATATTTGTTCAATTATTTAAAAGTAATGTCCTTTTAAATGTATATTTATATATATTCAGCTTTTTTTTTTTGAGTGAAATATGTATTAAAAAATATTATTTTAAATGCAATAGATAATCATTAATCCCTTTAAATGTAAGTTAATATATATTGAGTTTGTTTTTCTCATTTTATTTGAATATTTATATCTAATTTGATAATATTTTAATAAATTTAAAGTTTTAGACATTGGTTTTTGATAAAGTAAACAGTTTTTTACCTATTATTACATTCCCAGTTATATTACTGCGAAATTTTTGATTATAATAAGATTTAATTTCAAAAAAAGAAAGAATGAAATCTGTTAAAATTTTAGGTACAGGTTATATGGGTTTCAATAAAACATCATGCCATAGGCTGCAGCAAAATGTTCAGTCATCTGCAACAATGATGTCACAAAGGTCAGCAGCACATCGAACAATGTCAACCTCAACAACAACCACAAAGACAACACTTCGAAAAAGTGGTAGCATTGGAAATATGCGTAATATTGTCACTTCATCAGTACCATCAATTAAAACTACCACTTCAAAAGAGTTAGTTTTAAAACTATTTATTTGTAATAAAATTTTTTGTTAGCACCATAGAATGAATTTTTTTATTAATATTAAAATTGTAATGTATTGTTGAAAAATGCAGGACAAGAACATGTCCATGTCGACAAAATGATCTTGAACAATCAGCAATTCATCTACAAGAGCAATATGCAAGACAATTGCAACAACAAATTTATCTTTTGGAACTTGAAAATAATTATTTGTAAGTTTTGAATTTTAATTTGTAAATTTGAACTGAACGAATTATTATGGTTATAAATATACAATTTTAACTTAATTCATAAAATTTGTAATGATTAATTATTTTAATGCAATCCTAATTATTTCATCTGTAACTGCTTGAAAGTTTTATTATTACTGATATTATTTATTATTGTTAATATTATTATTATTGCCATTATTATTGTTATTGTTATTATTATTGTAAAATGAATTCGACGACAGAAGAATGTTTGTTACTTGGAAAAAAAGCATTAGGAATTCCGGTAATTCCAAAATAATTTTTTATATATTTAATATTTTTGCAGGAAGCATAGTACCGAAAAAGGATCTCGAAAAAACAATGAAAATGATGATTCATATCACAGTGATACTTCACCATCTTTGAGTGTGACTACAAATTTAGCTATATCACGAGAGCATGATTCATCTGGAATTGATAATCCAGATGATGAGAATGATAAGGAGAAATCATGGAGAATACGGAAAAGAGTTTCGTATGCGGAACCTGAAGTTACGGAAACATCCATTCCTTCAAATAGTTATGATATGAAATCATCTTCCTATACAACCGATCAAGCTGAATTACTGCATAAATTAGAAGAATTATATCAGGTTATTTCATTTATTGTGCACTAATATTTGTAATTTGAAAAAAAAAAAAAAAAAATGAAACAAAAATTAATTTTTTATTTGATCCTTATTTACTAACAACTAATATATTAATCAATTGTAAATGTTATTTTCAGTATTTGATTTTATTATCATTTACAGATATCGTTAATAGTTGACAATTGAACTCGATGACAGTTTTTTTAGAGAGAACGAAAACTTGAAGAATGCTTGAAGCAAAAAACAACTGAAACTGAAAGGATTGCTTATGAAAATACTCAATTATCAGATTACATCGAAGAATTAAAAGCGAAATTGCAAAGAAATGAAGGTGGGCAAATAATAATTGCTTTTTACATTCATCTATCAAAATCTGCAAGTCGATTATCGGTAGACTTTACAATTAAAAAAATTGATTGTCGGTAAACTTTATAATTTAAAACGAATAAGAAAAAGAAGAGAAAAAAAAAAAAAAAAAAAAAAAAAAAAAAACATTGCATTTAATTCAGTCCTGATAATACACAATGATAAGCTGTAATGAAAATTCAATTTTTGTATTTCAAGAATTCTTATATTTACTTCTTGAACAATAAATTTATATATTCATTGCAATTATTTATTTTAAAAATTTAACATCTGCTTTAATAAATGATTCTTTTTAAGAAAAGCTTAGTGACTCTTTCATTTAAATTTTATTTGTTTGATTAAAAAATTTTTTATCAAACATATTTTAATGATTTTAAGTTGAAATTAAAAGCCATTTATAAAATTAGCATATGTATTTAAGAAAATTTTGCAAGAGATAAATGTGCACTAATGGAAGAAGTTGTGGAGCTACAAAGAAGACTTGATTATCTAACGCCTGCATTAGCTGATAAGGTTTTTATTAATGTTTCATATCTTTTCATCAGTACCATTTTATCATTTCGACAAATATTGTTATTACTTTGTAAAAAGATCTATATAATAGCAGGAATCACTTGTGGCGAAAATGGAGATTGAAAAAGATGAATTAACTGACAAGTTACGACATGCAACCAATCAATTGCAGGTAAATGTTTAAAAAATATTTTCTGTAATTTTTTTTTCTTTTTCAGAAAAATTATCAGTTAAATTATTATTTAGTGCTTGGTAAATTTCTATTTATCATGTGCATAGTCAAAAAAGTTTTAGCTTTTATTTCATTCTTTCAGGAATATATCCGTGGGGTGTTTTTTTGAATTAAATTAAAAAAACTGAAAAATTTTGAAATATTCATTTAAAAAAATGCCGATTTTCTTAAAATTAATTGAATTTGGATAAAAATTGTCATTTGTGTTAAAAGCTAATGAATTAATGAATTGTAATTGATGATTAATACATGGGAATAGATTTATTTATTATATTTATGAAAATTTGTAAATTTAGTTAGAAATATTTTCAATATTAATTATTCTTAATGCTTCTCTTTTTTTTAGATGACAATTGATGAAAGAAATCGAGATGAGAGAGTATTGTTTGATGTCGAAGAAGAGAAGAAAAATGAGATTGATCGATTATTGAAGACAATTCGACATTTAGAAAATACATTAAAAGAAATGGAAAATAAAGAAGCATCATTAATTGTGTGTATTATTTGTTAACTTTTTAATATTTAACAATAATGACAAACTGGCTTACTTCAACTTTATTTAACTTATAGTATATTGAATGTTTAGCATTTATTTTTAATTTTATTGGCTGTAGTAAAATTGAGAGTTTAGCATTTATTTTGAATTAAATTTGTATTTTATCATTGGTTATTAGTGCATTACTTTGTAAATTGAGAATTTGATATTTGTTTTAAATTTGCATTTTATAGTGTTATTTTAATATAATACATTTTGAGTGAATGAAATACAAAAAAGATTCACTTTTATTTAGTATTGATAGATAAACCAAAATGGCATATTGATAAGGAAATAATTTGATGAGGATTAAATTACTGAAAAATTATTAAGTTTATTCATAATTTTGAAGATTGCATAATAAATGATAAGATGGAAAGAAAATTTTTTCCTTTTCTTCTTTTTTTCAGGATAATATCACTTCAATGAAACGATCACTACGTGAAGAACAATTAACAGCTAAAAAAGATAAAGCTGTTGCCGAAAAGGTTAATCATTAAATTTGCTGTATGTTCGTTGTTCATTATCAGATACATGATAAAATTTTGCAAATTGTTTGCAAGTAACATTTTTAGCTAGTGGTAATTTTTAAAAATTATAGGCTTTGGAAGAAAACAGTGTATTGATAAAAGAGAATTCACATTTATCAGCAGAGATAACACGATTAGAAATGAGGATAAAAGCACTTAATCAGCAAATTGATCATACGCAAGAGAAACAGATGAAATTAGCAGAAAATGCTTCAGTTAGTTTATTTTCTAAAATCTTATAATTTAAGGAAAAAAAAAAAAAAAAAAAAAAAACAAAACATCTGAATACGAAAATTTTACAAATATTTCATGCAGAAACATCGTTTTTCCTTTTTTGTAAAAAAAATTCGTATTTTACTAAATTAAGAGTAAAAATGATTGCAGCTAAAAGAAACAGAAAAATCATTGAAAGCGGAATTATTGAAAATGGAAGGAAGATTACAAACGGAACAAGAACGCAATCGAAGGACTATCGCAGAGGTATACTTTTAATATTAGATATGAATTCTCTATAATTCCAATTAATTTCTATGAAAATATTAGTAATTGGTATTCAAATGCTCAAATATTTATAGATTTAATATAAGGATTGTAAAAATTTGAAGTCATCAATGTCTAGTTTTTTTATAAATTTAATGTGAGAATTGTAAAATTATTTGAAACAATTATGTTATATTATGAGAGAATTATATTACTTTCATTTATTCTAGTTGGAGCAATATCGAAAAGCTGAAGAGAGTGCACGAGAATCTCGTGGACGAATGCAAAAAGAATTAGATGCTTTAAAAGTATTATCTGAATCATTATCCAATGAAAATAAATCACTAAGACATGAGAAATTCATTCTTACTGAACGTTGTGATGAGTTACTTAAAAAGGTAATTTATTTTTCATTTCTTTTATAAGTTTTATGACTTTTTAAAAACTATCATTTGGTTATAAAAATTGAAATCTACCATTGATTTATCATTTAAAAATTTGCTTGATAAAAATCCAAGACTATCTAACTATCCTACATGATAATCAAATTTTAATTAAGAAAAATTCTTTTTAAGGGAAGTTCATTAACAGATAATGTCACAAATCTTACAACCGATGTTGAAAGTTTAAAAGAAATAAATCTCGGTTTACATCAAAAGGTAAAATTTTGCTATCCCGAAAGTTTTAATTGAGAATTTCGTAAATTAAAGACGAAACTAAATTATTTAAGATGAATGAAGTGAAAGAAATATCGTCGCAGAAAAATGAGATAGATTATTTACAAGAGCATAATCGTGATCTATTGAAAAAAGTACGGTTTGATAATTTGTAACATTTTTTCCATAAAGGTGAATATGAATGGAATTCACTTCAAATAATTTTTTCTAATTTAATTCCATGTTAAAAGAAAAATTTATTTTCATTTATTCAAATTTGAATTGAATAATTGCAGGTGAAAAATCAGGAAAATGAATTACAGAAATATAGAGAACGTTATGAAACTATTGAAAAGAGGTATAGAGAGACATCTGATGAGCTTCAAAAACAAACTGCTATGAGACAAGAAAAGTAAATAAAATTTCTGATTTCATCAACCGTTTCATCCATTCAATTCAGATTGTGTCATTTTAATGGCAGCCAAAATCCTACATTCTTTTATAACCTATTTTATACGAAAAACCATTGATTTAGGAGAAAATTTGAACATTCCCTTAAACTTTGAATATTTGATTAATTCCAGATCAGAAGAATATGATAAATTAGCGAAACGTGTATTAGAACTTTCTGATTCTGTTAAAGATAAAAAACCAACACCTCCTGGCATTACAATGCGACAATCTAAATTACCAACACCCTGGCCTGACAAATCCTGTCAACATCAGGTAATTCTTGACATTTAAAATTACATAATTAAATACAACCACTTGTTTTTTTTCTTTTGCTTTTCATGTTTTGCATTAAAATTTCGAAGCAATTTGTTTCCTGTTATAATATCGCCGTAATTGTTTTATTTTTTTCTAATATTCTGCCAATGTTAGTATAAATATATTCTTTCGCTACAGAAACATAATATTTTAGTCATCTCCAATCTCTGAACAATCAGCAACTGTTCAACAGACCAGTAAACAAATTCAAATCAATGAAAGGAGAACTTCCTAAGTCATTTAATCAAATCTGGATTTTTATTAAATCGGCAGCAATACTGCTACAACTGCCATTAAATATGCATATCTCTGAAATTTGTTTATCTTGTACTGTTCACATCATATCTTAGAGTTGTTACTACACATTTTTTATAAGACTAAATTCTGAATAAAAAAGAAATTTTCATATATGTACAGAAAGCATGAAGATATTCGAGTGAACTACGATTTCAAAGTTAACATTTCTTTTTATTTTTCAAGAAAAACATCAAACGTGAAAATAAACAAGGCAGGTGGTACACGTTGAAGAGTATACACACAACAATGCATATCAAATTTTGATTTCATAAGCTCTTGTAAGCATTAACTGAAAGCTGTTTTATGAGTATTCTTAATTGCTCCTTTGATATGATCTGAAAAGGAGATATTATACTTAAAGAAATAAGTGAACATAGAAAGTATAATTTTTTTCAGAAATGAAGGTTTTTAAAAATTCATTGGAGCTTATAATTACTGCAAAACGAATTAGAAATAAAACTGTCGAAGCATATTTCACAAAAGCACGCATTATCAATGCAATAATAAAATTTGTAAAAAAAAAAAAAGATTTACATCTGCTAATTTATACTCCTCATCAGCCAGCAATTCGACCAGCTGTGCCGATCGATTTATATCACTTTTTTCAAATATAGTAACTAGCATAATGATAACTGCAGTTATATAACGAGACTTTATTTCCGTAAGTTTTTTGACTTCTTCCTGAATCATAATAAATTAATACATTACGTTGGAATATTCCCAACAGCACACATATTACTTTTCAACATGTTATAAAACTTGCTGTAAATATTTTTTATAGATAAGACTGAATATCTATTATATTACCTCATTTAATCTTTCACTCTTCACTTTCTTAAATGTCATCCAACCATTTGGAAAACGTAGCACAAGATCGAGTGCTCCTACAGCTTCCTAAAAAAAAAAAAATTCTAAATGGTCTGTTTTGTAATTACTGACATATACGCTTATGAAAAAGCAAAAAGCAGTTCCACAAATTACTCACAGCATTATATAAAGTGAGATCAAAAAGCTAACAGTAGTGCTGTGTTTAGAGGCATTTTCATATCTTTGCATTTTTTCATTTGCTCGTTGAAGTATCACTTCAAATGTTATCTTCTGTTGCATATCCATTAATGTTCCAACGTCATCTGTCGAATTCTCCATAATTGAGGGTACTGAACGCTGCGATTGCTTGAACCATTCATTGAATTTCATCAAAGCATTCTAGAATAGCATAATTGTATTTAGGTATCAGAAAGTTAAAAAAAAAAAAAAAAAAAAAAAAAAAACCATTTAATCCATCTAAGGCTAGATTAATCTACTAATTTAGACTTATCTATACTATCTGTCTAATTTAATCTTATTTTATCTATTTAATTCAATCTATCCAATCTTATCTATCTAATATACATGCAGAGAGAGAGAGAGAGAAAGGCAGAAAAACTACATGCTGATCAAAAGGGTTTTGTTTTCAAGGTGATTCCTTTTCAAATCACAAGAATCTCATAATGAATGACAATTGAAACTGACCAAGTAGCATTTATACGCTTTGTATTCAGTGATTGCTCTTAAAAGTTTCGGCTCAACTGTATCACTAGTCTCAATAACAGGACGAAATGAGTCCACTATTTTGTCAACCCATTTTTTTGATCGTTGCAAAAGTTTCTTTGCTTTGTCCAATTTGTCAACATCTGAAAAATCCTTTTCTTTTCGAATTTTCAGAAAGTTTGGTTCGTTATTTATAACAACATTACTTTCTCAAAAATGATTCTCCGGTAATGCTTAATTTGTTGCTAGTCGTAAAAAGATTTACTTACATCCCGAAAAAAAAATATGAAATAAATATAACAAAACTTACAAAAAAATTCGCGCATTATTTTGTTCATGCCCAACATAGCATCATAATATGTCTCATTACCTGGATATATTAACCAATTCCACGCATTAATTAATATATCATCTGTCTTAGATTCCTATGAAAATTCAGAGATAAAAAGAAATAAGCTTGAGCGAAACCACTTTTCATCATGAACTATAACATGAAAAAGAATGGTTTTCGTTGAAAATTTATGTAAATAGCTAATAATCAAGCAATAAAATGCAAAAAAAGAAAAACTAGAAAAGAAAAAAATTAAAACTGATCACCTCTTCAATTACTGGATAACGAGTAATTATACAATTAAAGATCTTTTTGCATAAACGAACACTATCCATTTTTGCAGCACTGGCAGCAGCAAGGACATCTTTTCGCACATTTTCCTCTTCTAATTCTGAAAAACACTTATTCTTAATGAATAATGATAATGACCAAAGTAGTAAATAATATACCGAATAAGTTAATTACACCAATAAAGTACAACATAATTCTTTTATTAACATAACTCTGTATCGAACAGAAATAAATAGCACTGTTAGAATGTTAGTAATACCTATGATAAATGTGAATAAAGAATGTTAATAAAAGCTTACGACACATAAATTCAACAACCATCTCTTCAGCCATTTCTAACGGTAATTTGTTAGCATAATATGGAACAATCGAGTATAACTTCAATGAAATCAATAAACGAACGTAGCTACGCATGATTGAGTTAGCGCTTTCTTCCTAAAATCGAGACAAAATTTTTAATGTTTTTCAGCATATGCAATTGTTCTGCAGTTATTACAATTAGATTCAACTCAAATATATACGACTAATAATAAAAATATATTTAGAATTCATAAAATTGGACTAAGTTTATGGAAATTTAACTTCTAAAAGAACTAAGAAAAGAGAAAAAAGATGAAGCAAAATGATAGTATGATTACTTCACAGATACCGCCTCAAAAGAAAACAAATCAAAAGATTTATGACATCAGCCAAAGAGTTCTGATTTAACGAAATGGTCAATTATTATTTACTTTTTCCCTCTGTTTTTTTTTTTTTTTTTTTTTTTTTTTTTTTTTTTATATTTTGTGGCAAAATCTTTTATGGGCCATACATATTTCTGACCAGTTTTTAAGCGTTTCAAAGTTTCTTGAATACGTTTAAAAAGTTGTGAAACATCTCTCGTCACGGTAATAGTACAATAAAATATATATTACTAAAAAATATATCTCAAAGGATTCTAACTAATCTCACCTGTACCGGTTGACCAGTGAATCGAAGAAGTAAAACAAGATGAGCCATAAAACGTATAATATGTGGAAATTTTTCTAAATCATCCTCATACTGTTCCAGCCACATATCCATACATGCAATCAGTGATAAAGAATCATCATTCACCATGTGTCGATATATAGTGTAATACGGAGATCGTTCAGCCTAAAAAATGAGAAGAGTTTAAGATTTCAAATTTAAAGTAAAACATACTAATAAGTAAAACGTACTAATAAGCAATAATTTAAATTCAATTTGCAATAATATAAGTTGAAAAATGATTTTTAAATTAAAGTTTATTGTTTCCAATAATAAAAAGGATAGTCACTTTGAATTTAAATAATATTAAGTATCTTGGAAGACATTTTTAGAACCTTGTTTGACAAAGACAAACCGTAGCAATTTCATCGAAAATAGAATTAATTCGAAGATCGTCTTTTTCAACTTCACGACCAATACCAGCATCAAAATCTCCATTATGAACATTGGTGATTGCGGCATCTAAACGTGATTCAACAGCAGCATTAAGATAACACCAAAGGCGATCTTCGGTACGAGATGACAAAGAGAGGGCTGGTTCGAGACGTCCAACTATCACTGACCAGAGACAGGCTTCTACCTGTGACAGTGATGTGCCCTAAAAAAATGACAGAAAAAAAGTGTCGAACTGCTGAGTCCCAATTTACAAAATTTTTTCAGTCTAATATTTAAAAAATTGTTGAAACAGACTTTAGAAACGATTTTATCAACAGTCCGCTTAAGCAACGAACGAGATCGAGCCAGATAATAAGAACTTTCATCTACAGAAAATGGTGTTAAAGCAGCACTGCGCGATATTTTCCTCAGTTGTAGCAGAGGAACTAAAGAATAGAGACCAGCTTTTTCTAACAATGATAATGCCTGCAATGATGAAACCAATGAGGAAAAAACGACTGAACGAACTGAATCATAAATCAATTTGTGGAAAGATCGAGATTTAAACATTTCATTACTTCATCAATTCGACCACATCGCACCAGTGTATAAATCATGCTGAATACTCTGCTTTCTAATTCTTCATCTTTATTGTGTAAACGTCCATGAAGCGCGCCGTCTAAATCCTATAATTTAAGACAATCATAACAGTTGATTATCAATTGATTTTTTGAATTCACTTTTACTTAAAAATAAGCAAATCTTACAAAATGGAATATAATGGGTGTCACTTCCATGAAGATAGCAATGATTACTATCTGTATCACAGGAAAATAAAAACAGCCTTACATATTCTGAAAAGTAAACCATAGTTCAAAAGCGAAATAATATCAAACGCCTAATTACACCGTTCATCAGAAAACAATACTCTTCTAGAGTACAAAAATAAATAAAATGATTACCAAGTCACAAAAGTTTTCACCACGAATTCGAGCATGCAATGTTTCCGCTCTGTAATTGGTGATTTTTAATTACAACGATACAGAGATAATAATGTACATGGATGCATATGTAGAAAAAAATGTATTTTAGAATTTTAGAATATTTTTATAATTAAAACCATACAAACGGGATACATTAGAGTCAAACGAGAATAAAATGAAAAAAAAAAAAAAAAAAAAAAAAAAAAAAGCTATGTTGCAAGAGTTTTGCTGATTTTAATTACACGTTGTTCCATCCAAATAATCCACCAAGGTTTGTCATACTACTTTGAATTTTTTTCTTTACTTATGCATATGTCTCCTAAATCAGTATTGGGTAAACAATCTATCATACTGCCTGCAGTAAAGGCTAACAATTCATTGCATAATAAAATTACAATAAATAAATAAAAACTTACCGTAGTGTACAGTTCCTTTCGAGATATGCATATTCGTCCAATAATTCAGCATTTGCTTCAGGTTCATTATAAGCATTTTCTTCACACCATTCCAAAAGTACCTAAGAAAATTTGCCAATAATTAATATCACAGAAATTACAAATAACTTAGGTAATTGTCTTTCTCGAAATGTGATTACTTTTGAAAACAAAGATTTTTTCCTTGAAATAACCCTTCAAAAAATTACCAGTAGCCTCCTAAATTCCACATCAGTGATTAATAGATCAACAAGAATAGATTGCTTCTCCAAATTCTGAACAGAAATTGTAAAGGCCCAATTAGATTGTAAAATAATTTGCAGAAAAATTAAACAAACTTCGAATTGCAGGATTTAATAAAAATGCTATCAAATTAAAGAAATCTGCTTTGAAACACAACTGGATAATTGCCTATTGATCATTTCAGATCTTTTATTCATGGCTGCATAAATAAACTCATCGTAGCAAGATTTAAAATTTATAGTATACGTTAGAAATAAATTTCTGATTCGACCTTGAAATCATTTAACATTCGAATCATCTTGGCAAGATTTAACAACAAAAGATAAGCATGCTGTTCATTTAAAAGTTGCTGTAAAACGGATGTTAAAGCTGTCGTTTTTTCCGGTCTCATTGATACTTTTTGAAAAGCAGCTATTCCATCACTGCATATCTGAAACCATACTAAATATGTGCTAGCTTTAGAAAAACCAAGAACATCAAAATCAATTAAATCAACTTTCCACATTCATTTAAAACAAAATAAAAATAAATTTATATACCTCATAAAATAAAGCAACTAAATCGAAAGACTCGTTAATAGTTTCTGAATGTACGCATTTCGCTTGGAAATCTTCAAACAATGCTTGGGTAACTGTAAATGAAACCCATTAAAATGTGCCAAATGAAATTTAACAAGTATTAATCATCAAAGCAAATGTTTTATTATACCTGAAAATCCCAATCAGTTCATTTGTTTTTTCTTTCAATTACTTAATAAGGAGATTTTGTGCATAATTAAGACGTTTTGAAAAAAAAAATACTACTATGAAACTAACAGTTTTGTTAATCTTATAAAGAGAAATAAACTGCTAGCTAATTCTTTAAACTACTAATTAAGCTAAAATGCTAATTCTCCAATATATATCTTATTCAATTTACAAATTTTTCCTAAAGAAAAGGAAATGCAATTATTGTGCTCTTCAATTATTAACACTTATCGCTAAAAACCATATAACAAATTTAATTATTGAAAACCTTTAATCAGAAAGAAGTCGTCATGCAGAAAGCAATACTGTGTTGTATTTAGCGTATTATCAATTTCTTGTTTAGAACGAAAACTTTCCACGGTATTTACGGGTATGTTTCCATCAAATTTTGAATTATTCATCTGAAAACAAACAAACAAACAAAATGAATGAAGAAAATGAGGTACACAAAGTATTTTTCACGCATAGCACACAATATGCTTACTATACATGATACTATATAAACGTGACGTATTGTAACCAATATCAAGTGAAAAAATATTCGTAAAAAGTATTCCTTTATATATGCACAAAGCGCGTAAGTAACCTTACACAATAACTTGCAAAATAATGCATAATCAATGCGTTTCGACAAAATTATGTCTAAAAAGATTATTGTACCTAAGGAAAAAAAAGAACAAAATCGTTGTTACTGCTGAATGACCAATATTATATTTATCACAATAATACATACTAATTAATTCACGTCAAATTTACACGTTAATCACAAGAAACCATCGACTTCGAATTCCTGCAAATGCCACTCATTATGCAATTCGCATCCCACACCTAAATAACAGACACATTTGGAATGCTTTATCTGGCATTACATTCTCATGCCTCATTCCACGTTGCTTGCGTATGGACTGAATGATTTTACTTGCGGTTCGAGACAGAAATGAGATGAATTATGTCACTTCAGAAAAAGTTTTAATTCAAAACGGAAATGGAATAGATTGTGTTTTTTTTTTTCAAAACGGAAATGGAATAGAGTGTTCGGGATTATGCTCCTTCCTGTTTCCTTTGCATATGTTAACTGATTTCACTGATAATTCAAGATGAAAGTGAAATGAATCATATTACTTTACTTGCAATTCAAAACGGAAGTTTCGAAATTTACATATAATTGAATGATTTAACTTGAAATTCAGAACGGAAATGAAACAAATTATATCTCTTTCCCATTCTCTACATTCACCTATCATTTTAATGGAGCAAGATTGTCAGAAAGAAATGCAACCGATCATAGATTATACATAATTTTTTATATATTGAGTTAATTAATTATAGATATAATATTATGAAAATGAAACATTAAATAATTTCTTCCACTTAAAGTCAATTCTTTATTATCATTATAAATTATTAATGATTATTTTTTTGTTTTGATAGTAGCAAAGATGTCTTAGATCTTTTTTCTGGATTTGTTGTCCAACATCCATTTACCAATTTTCTCAACAATGTGGAACTGTTGATGTTATACTAAAAAAGAGAACAAATGTTAAGAAAAAGGAAAAAGAAATAATAATAATGGAAGTATCATGACTATTTTGTTTTATTTGTTATTTTGTATATTTTGATTTTTTGTCATTTTTTTCTTAGTTTTAGTTTAATTTTTAAATTCTCACTTTATAATTAGAGGACAATCTTCAGTTTGTATTTTTTTTTAATTCTATTATTATTTTTCTTTTTTTTTTTTCTATCGTTTTTTTTTTTTTTTTTTTTTTTGTATTTATTTTATTCTTAGTGCAGTTATCTTTTTTCTTCTAGAATTTTTTAATTTTGTTTTGTTTTTTGTTTTATCTTTTATAAGTATTTTTATTTTAGGATTCTGTAAGATATTTTAGATATTTAAGGATTGTTTGTGTTTCTGAGATTTTGGGTTTTTTTTTTTTTAATAATAATTTCTGCAGTAATTTCAGTTTCTTCTTTTTTTTGTCCTTTGTTTTCCTTATTTATTTATTTAATTATTGTTATTATTTTTTTGTGAAATAAAATAGATGAAAGTGTGGCAATAAAGATTAAAATCCTTAAATTTAAAAGAAAAAATTGAAACTAACTTGGTCGAACAATGGATTTTTATCAATATATTCAAGAATATTTTTATCTTCAATTGCTTCATGTGATATTTTCATCATTGAAAATTCATACATTAAAAATGCAAATGCAAATACATTTGATTTCAGCGTTAATAATTTTGTTGTCAAAACTTCTGGTGCAAGCCAACGTTTATTTGGTAATTTATTTGGATCTACTTCTTTTGTTCTAAATTGCTTTAATTTATTTTTTATTGAATTTAAATCAACTTTAATTATTGCAAATAAGCTCAATATATATGTTAAAAAAAAAAAAAAAAAAAAAAAAAAATCACTCATAGTAATGAAACTATTTTTCTGAAAGCAATCATTTTTGTTGATGATTAAAAATATTCAAGAATATTTTTACCTTCATATTGTATTATACATTTCAGGTAGTAATTTGTTATCAAAAATTTGTTAAAAACTTAAAATAACTTTTAAAAGTTTATTTCCCTTTTATATTAAAAAAAAAGAAAGGAAAAGAAAAAACAAACAAGGGAAAGAATTTTATTTGGCCAAAAAGACAAGAAAAAAACAAATGAAAGAATTTACTTGACCATAATTACATGATGAAAGCCATTCATGTAATAAATCGGTTTAGCTATTTTGTCACCTTTTATATCAACAAGTATATTTTCAGCTTTCAAATTTCCATAAATGACAGGCATCTTTTGACAATGATCTAATGTCTGTGCTATATGTCGTAATATCTGCTTTATGTAAAAAAAGAAGTTACAAAAAAATACAAAGAAAAAATGATGAAATAAGTTTTTGAAAATTTTCAAATTAAATTTTTCAAATATTTTTTAATTGAATTGATTGATTGCATAAATATTCTTAGTGTGAGTAACTTTAAAAAAAAAAAAAAACGAAATTTTCTTTTTTAATTTTTAAAAATTGCTTCTGTAATAAGTATTCCAGGAAAAAATAAAACTAAGAAAAAAAGAAAAATAATAAAAAGTGGAACTTTTATTCCATTATTCAGATCGATGGTATTCATTTCAAGATATTGCACTAATGAGCCTTTTTCGCATAATCCATAAACAATATAATAGGGTCGGCCAAAAACCATATGTGCTTCAATGCTTATTGCTGTTTTAGGTCTAATTTGATGTCGAAATGTACATACAATATGTAATTCCTAAACATTAAAATAAAAATTTGTTAAATTAATTCTTAAAATTTGTAGAATGACTTTAATGATTAAAAAAAATTCGTCAAATTAATTTTTAAAAGCTGTTGAATTTCATTAATATTGTATAAAGTAGAATAATTTAAGTGATTTAAAAAAATTTCAAAATTTGTTAAATTTTATTAATGTTGTAGGAAGTAAGATAATTTTAAGAACTAACAATGCGAGTGACAACTATTTGATTTTTCTATAAATAAAGAAAGATGATTTTGAAATGGAACTGTTATTGAAATAAATTAATTTTTGTATAATATACAATTACTTTTTACAATTGTTTTAAAAATTTGTGCACGAATTTTCCGTATATTTTCAACATTCAAAAAATAAAAGGAAAAAATCAATTTGTTATTTGATTAAAATTTGATCCATGTATATTAATTATAAAGATTATTTATTCCGTAATTACAAGTAGTCTTGCCATTTTTTTCACGTAATTTTTACACATTAATTTATGTTATCAGTAAATTATTTCATAAGAAATTTAGATTTTAAGAAATTTAAACTAAATAAAAATGTTACCCGGAATAAATCATGAAATATTGCTGCAGTACAATCATCCATTTCTTTTAAACTGATTGGTTGTTTCGTCACTGTTTTAATAAAATTTATTTAGTAAAATAAATTTGGTGAAATAACGAGTTGCTTTATAAATCTGAAATTGAAACAGTTTGAATGTAATTAATAATTAAGTTGCAATCACGTGCATACATAAATGCAGATAATAAGTATTGACTTTAATGAATAAAGTAATAAATGTTCAAAATTATTAGAACAAGTTTACTGTTGATCGTTCACCTTTGCAAATTAAATTAGCAATACTGATTTCTGATTTATCTTTAATTTGCATATTTAAAAATGAATATCCAGTTGTCAGGTAACGACATCCCTGACATGGTTGTACTGGTTCTATTAGACGTACATTACATTTTGTGTTTATCTTTAAACAATTTACCTAATGATTAAACATGACTAAACTGACCTATTTACAGTTTAACTAATTAATGATATGATCACAAGCTATGAAATGTGAATAAAATACTAACAATAAATAAATTCTAAATTTATTGGATTATATTAAAAGATTTCAATAAATTTAAATATTATATTTGATTAAAAAAACAAAGTCTACTTTTTTATGCAATTTATATTTTTCAAAGTTTAAATTTGAAAGTTCTTTTCTAATTTGAAATACAAATTTGAAGGTGTTAAAATTTTTAAATCTTATATTTTGTACAACAACAAAAAAAAAAGTTGAAATAAAGTGAAAGGAATCAGTATTAGGTCAATCATAAAATGTTTCACTCACATTACTCTTTTGACGAATGAATTAATCGCTAAACTGATCGATTCTGTAAAAAGTATTCTGAGCTCGATAATAATAATTCCTATCACCTCGTATCTGCAAAAAAAAAAAAAAAAAAATTACCTAAAAAATGGAAAAAAAAAAATGCATTTTCCATTTGTTTTGGTTCATTTAGTTACATCAGTGACATCCTGATTTAAAATAAAGCAATTAATAAAAAGTAACTATTTTAATGTCAATATGATATCAATTTTAAAATAAAGCATTTAACATTGAAAATATCAATTTTAATATCAGTTCTAAAATAAAGCGTATCTTTTTGAAAATAGCAATTTTAAAATGAAACACTCGACATTAATATGAAGTATATTCAATGAAATTAAGGTATACAAATTTCTCATAAGAAATTTCAGCAGAGAAATACAAATCGGTAACTGACCAACCAGTAAACGATTATGAACTGCAAATGAAAATTCAACAACAAATAATATTTTTTATTTCATTTCAATTTTTCAACAATAAATTTGGCTTGCAAAAAAAATTGAAATTTAATATGCTAATAAAATTTATATTTGATCTGTAGAGCAGAAATTTTCAAGCAGTACAATTGTATCAGTTAATATAAAAATTTATTCATTAGATTTTATCGCCCAAATATGAAATTCATTTACTGAGTACTTATTTTTCAATTGTATTAACTAAAAGGTTATAATCTACTTGTTTAATGAACTTTCGTTGCTTTATAATCCAAATTTACTTGTAACATTGAAGTTCCGAAGTGATCTTTCAATCTGACAATCACCCTCGTGAGTAAATGAAACAATACTATAAATTAACTTTTACTAAAGAGTTATAGTAATAGTTTTTTATTTGTAATCATTAACTTTGCTAATACTCTAACTAATATAGTTAGAGTAACAAAGCTAAACTTTAACTAATAAAGCTAAAATCATTGTTTTCATTCAGTTTTTTGAATACTGCAAAGCTTAATTTTTTTGGTTTATCGCAACATCAAAACACTAATTACATTCCAACAAATGATGGTATAATAGCAACAATAGAAATGACAACTTAGTGAACATTTAAGTGAACTGTCGGTATAATTTAATATTCAATTTGTTCATTTCTTTAATATTATTAAGTGGGCATAAAATTTTAAGAACAAACAATAAAGTTATTGCTAAAGTAATGAAATTACGATGACAGTAAACAGCACATTACTTTAAAAAAAGAACTTCCCATTTCTATTTATTTTTTTTATTCATTTCTATTTATTTCTGGTCGTTCGACAATTTTATTAATTGCTGCAAAATTTGAGCTGCCAGGTATATTATTTAAAAATTAACAAATCAAAATTAAAATTCGTAACTGTTATTGATTTTTCATCATTTAATGAATGGTTACTAAATAGATATACAGTAATTTGCACGGCATAATATGAATGGGCAATATGGTTACCGATGATCGATTGAAGCAAAAGATGCAAAAAAGTATGAAATATTGAATTCCAGTAGCCAATAGCAGAAATTATCACCAACGAATTGGTACCAATAAACGATCACTTCCCAAAAACGTTTAATCACTTAAATCCCCTAATTTTGTTACTGAGTTGTTAATGAGTAAGGTTATCATACTGAATGACCAATCTACTGAATGACGAATTCATCAGTTAGAAATTTTTTGAGTATATCCTAATTGCATATATACCCCATTTAATATACTGCTAATATTTGCACAGCATACAAAATGGGAGGAAAACGTTTACAAAAATTTTTACCCAGCAAATAACGAAATGAGATCATCGAAAGTGCAGAAGTTTACGAGCGCAAAAAATATCTCAGGATAAAAACACATGCAAACAGTTACAACAAAGAATTAAAAAAAAAAAAAAAAAAAACACGTCTTAAGTTTCTTTTTTTCTCACGAAACTTTTAAAAAATGTGCTATTAAAATTCCTACAAAAACATAAATACAAAGAGGGAACAAAACAAGAACAAGAAATATAAAAAGTCTCTGGTGCATTTAGGAAGAAATTTTTCTATCCTCATTATTCTTCCTACTTGCAGAAAGATAACTAGTGAGCGAAGAAGCACAAAAAAAGGTAAAGATATTACTTTATAAATGAAATTTATGAAGGAAAGCTAATTACTACCATAATTACAGAAAAACACTTTATAATGAGGACATCACAGTTTATCAAAAACAAAACTATATATTTTGAACGTAGCAAGAACGTAATATTGATAAAGTCATTAGACAAATTTCTGAAACTGGATTTTTAACCCCGAAATTCCATGGATAACATGACAACACATCAAATAACCTGATTTCTAAGTTCAACTTGCTTCTTGGCAACAAATGCAACACAGTTTATCATGCAGCGACTAGAAGAGCTAAAACATTACATCATATCAAAAATGAAGCAACACTTCAAAATTACATTTTCTAAAAATTTGAAAGTCCTCTGTCATAAAATATGTTAACATGACTTTTGCAAATTTCTTAGAAAGTTAGTAAGATGAAGCCTTCTACACTCAGCTATCGATGAAAATCGAATAATTATCAATTTTATAATGAAACAGGAAAAAAGTTGCAAGAAATTCAGTATCCTAATAAAAATATACCCGAATCCCGCTGCTTTCTCCGTAAAGTCGATTGACTACCACTAGTTTGAGGAGCAACAAAACTTCTGTTCAGCTCATCTTTCTTGCGTAACAAATCACCGAAATCATCTTCTGGCAAACAGAATTCCGATTGTTCCAACAAACCATCTGGTATTGCCTCATTTTTCTCAATCTCTTTCATATCATACATGTTTTCTAATTTTTCCCAAATCTGGAATAAAACTTCTAAATGTGTTTTGAAAAAGCAGTATTGAAATAAATCATTTTTGCACCATTTTGCACATCATGTTGAACTCATCCATTGCTGGTTTAGTTTCTTAAATTTGATTAAAGTATTGTAGCGTTTAACCAAATTAAATCTGCTTGTTTCCTATTAGTGAAATAATCTTGCCACACTCAGCAAGAGTTACTTTTGTGAACGATAACTGCATCACTTAAGTTATATTTAGTCAACAATGAGGATGAGTCATCATAAAGTTTGCCGTTATAAAGCAAAGTAAAAAATTTTAACATGATAGTAGACTGACCAATTCAGCGCTAGGTCTTATTTTATATCTTGGTTTAAAAACACGCGGCCTTCCTGTAGTATTTCTTTTGGCAGTAAGTTCATGTAAATCTTCTGATGTTAAAACATCCTCAAAATCGGTATCTTCGTCCTCATAAACGTTATTCATGTAATCAACAAGACAACCCATATGAAAATGTTTTGAAATACCTGAAAAATTCATAGCTACTCATAAACTACTCATAAATTTTCAATGTCCTATTTGCATGGATCTACAAAGAATTAAGAAGTGGAAAAGAAAAAAAAAAAAGAAAGAAAGAAAAACTAGTTGACAACGATGGAAAATCTTAGATTAAAAAATTGCTATAAGATGCGTAATATCAATGCAAACAGAAGATAAAATCGTGAGTTTTAAGAATAAAAAATCCATTATAAAATGCTTACCTGCTGGTTTATGAGATAAGAGTTTTTTGAAAAGACGTATTTCGGAATCAATGCACCATTCGGATGATGAAGATTGCTGCAATTCTTCAACTTCTATCACTGAACTTTCTCGGCCACTCAGAGACAGTGAATTTTCTTCCTCCATTAGTTTTAAAATTCTAAAATGATTCTTACCTAAAAAAAATCACCTAGACAATCAGAAACTAAAAGAATCGCATCGCTTTATCACTTGTACATTAGCAAAATTACAGATAATGAAGAAAAGACCGAATCGAACTACGCGATAAACTGAAGAATTCTATTGGTTCTAACTAATATTATGATCATAAACCTTTGATGGTTATATGATTATAAAATGGCAGTTTTGATTAATATAAGAATACTAAAAAAAGAGAGACAAAAATCAACGTAATCGGGAACCTCTAGAGATTCTAAATTACAGATCGTTAAATTCTGTAAAAAAAGTTGTCGAAAAAGTGCAATGATGGAGAAGGCAAACAATATGTTTCTTAAGTGACATTTTGTTCCACTGAATAAAAATGCTTGAGGTAAAGTTACTTTGTAATACTAGGACAAACATCTTTCCTAGACATGATGCATATATTCGATCAGCTTCTTAGGAAACTATGATAAAAATAATTATATGCATAGCTTACTCATTTTAAATTCTTCCCCATATCTATATTCAAAAATTTTTTTTTATATCGTTCATATTCGACCAGCTACTTAGCAAGGTATGGTGACAGAAGCAAAAATATAGGTTAAGCTTTATAAAAACAAAAAAATTGTTTAAAAAACCACAAAAAAAAAAAGAATGGAAATATATCCTTTAGAACCATTAACAAATGATCCATTTGTTTAACATGAAAGATAACTAATTCAGAAATGGACTTTCCATTTCAAAGCAATCACTCTCGACTTTTTTCTAGCATTCAGAAATTCATCCAGTAGAGTGGACCAATGACAGAAACTCAAGAAAGTAATTTATCACTAAATAAATAAAGTAATCAGCACAACACACTTACGAAAATTCGTATAAAAAATCCATAAAAATAGGCTTACAAATATCAATATATTTGCTTGAATTCAACATTGCTTTTTCTGAATTAGCCAAAATATTAGCATAAGTAAGCTAAATCCATACAAATTCTGCCACTTAAAACACAACAATACCCTCTCAGCTTCAGGAAAAAAAAAAAAAAAAAAAAAACAATAAAATAGACGAGTAGAGAAAGGAAGTGAACTTCAATAAAAGAAACTGAAAAATAAAAGAGATGCAAATATTCATAACTTACATTAAATCGCGCACGTCATCTATCAAGTGGAATTACCATACGCAAATTTTTTACATTACAGTCTCATACAATGCATTTGGAGGGTACACTTGAACTTTCAAGCGGTAACGAAAAGAACAGAATTAATAAACTTAAATTACACTAACACACGTGCCAACGCAAACGTGCGCGAAAAGATGAAAAGACGTCGACCAAATCAGTTCAACAAGATTAAAAAAAAAAAAAAAAAGAAACCACATTCGGGAATCTATCCCGTTGTGTGACTGTCACCGTGCATCATAATGCAATTGACGTCCCGCTACCAATCTAACAATTGAGCTTTTCTTATAATGGCATATTTCTACAAGACATTTTGCTAATTAATTATGGTTTAACATTTATTAATTGGTTAAATCCTTATAATAGAACAAAGTTCTAGAAATTTTTTATTTAAAGAAAAGCATTCAATTTTTGCATTCAAAAAAAATTTTTTTTTTAAATTTTACTCTTTATTACAAATCATAGATAATCAGTAAGATAATTTGATCATTTAGTGTTATTTCTATCAGAAATTCTACCGTTTCAAGATTATTTATGCTTGGGCCTTTTGTTTCTTTTTTCCTGTTTTTCTGATAATTGCCATTTTCTGGAATATTGTTGTTATTAACTTCTCCTGAATTTTGTTATTGCCGGAAAAAAAATTGACAACTTTTATAGCATATGAAGAAATCTAAGATGCATCTGTTTTAGGGAAAAAAATGAAAATAAAATAAAATAAAAGGCTCATGATAGTATTCCTAAAACAATGGAATTTTCTTTGTGAATCAGGAAAGAAAAGCTATCAGATTGATCAAATATAAAAAATGCAATGCAAGAATTAAAATTAGAATTAAAAAAAATATTCCAGAAGGATCAAATATAAAAAATGAAGGATTTGGAATTAAAAAAAAAAAATTTGAAAATAATGTTATTTTAGCCATTATAAAAATTATTAAATATTGCATCAACTTTATTTCCTAATACATAAAAATCCTTTAGTAATTAAAATGATTGTTTAGCATTTCAGTATTAAGATATAATAATTGTTGTTGTGTCAACAAATATCTGAAAGATATGGCATTTTCATGTTGAATATAAATATATTAAAAAATTCAATTGCTTAAATCAATGTTTTAATTTAGTTTAATCTAAATTAATGCTAACTGATACAAGATTTTAACAATTTATGCTAATAAAACATATTATCAAAAAATTTTTACTCAAATTCATATAACAAAAAAGTCAGATAATAAATATAATCAAATAAAAAATCAAATAATCGAGTAATTCATGTCTGATTAGTCTGTAATCAATTATTAAACCCATAAACATTGAAATTGTTTAAATGAAATAAAATACATATAATAGATTAATAAAAAAAAATCATGCAAACTCCATAACATTGTTGATATCTATTAAAATTTTGAATTTGAAAAAAATATCAATTAGCACTATGCTAACTAATATATACTTTTGCTGTTTTCATTATTCTTAATATTTTTTAGAAAATTTACATTTGAGATGATTTAAGGTTTTTTTTTTTTTTTTTAATTTATTATATTAGCATTTCTCAACTTAAACAAAACGATAATGAATAAAAAATTTTAAAGAAATTTTCGTTTCGATTTTTGTTTGTATGAAACAAAAACAAAAAAATAATATTACAGTAATAAGTTTTATGCTTTTCGTGGGAAAAGTTTTTTAATAATAATAATAATAATAATAATATATATATATATATATATATATATATATATATATGTATGTATATATACATGAAATGTGAAATAATCTTTTGAAATGTTAGATCATTTGAATTAACGTTTTGAGATTTTTTTCTCGGAGATTGAAATTTAATGATAAGATTTCTTGAGAAAAGTACCACATCATTCTTTAATGCTTTCCCATTCATCATTTTTTCATGTGTCTTTCATTGTATTAAAAGTTCCTGGGATTTTTCGCTTTTTTTTCCTTTTTGCTGACAACTGATAATCTATTTTTATTTATACTGATAATCTATTTTTTTAAGGATGATTTCGCTTATTTCTGTAATTATTTTGCTCCAAATAAATTTGATCGAGAATACTTCTAAAAGTAAGTTACACAAATTAAATTATTTTGACTTGATAATTTTAATTTGTCGAAATATTAGAAGTCAAGGAAAGAAAGCTTAAACGATTTTTTTTTATTTAAAGAAAAAAAAAACTGTAATAATTTCAATTATAATTGATCGATGTAGAAAATCCATTTTTATATTGATAATATGCAATGTTTTGTTAGATATTTTTTTAACTTTATTAATTGGTTAATTTATTTTTCTGCTTATAATATTTAATCATCTGTTGATAATAAAAAGATTAAGTGATGTGATTTTAATGATAAAGTATTATTTGAATTTCTAACTCAAGGATGCATAAAACAAAATTTTGAAAAATTTGTGCAATTTTATTAAGTAATTGGAATTGCTTCTAGGATCAACTGGTCTAGATTGTACCAGACGTAATGCTAACGGATTATACGGACGTGGTTGTTCATCAAAATTTCTGAGATGCCATGATGGCAAGCTTTATGTTTATAGATGTAGCAAAAATCGTAAATTCAATGTTGAAACGGCTAAATGTGAAGAACCAGAACAAGTTATTGCATGCATTAATAAGTAAACAAATTAATTTTTTCCAAAAAATTAGAATTTCAGAAATTTTTTTTTCAGAATTTTACTTTATTTATCAACAATACTTCATATAATACTGTCACAGTAAATTTTGAATTTGGCACTTGTTTATTATTTTTTTTTTTGTTTTTTTCAGTATGGATAATGATCGAGCAATTGTAAAAGCAGTGTATGTTTTATTTTTCCTCTGCATTTTTTTTTTTTTTTTGTTTCTTTTATGTTTATCTCATTCACTCCACAGTTAAATAATTGAATTTTAAATTAGTTTTTAATTAGCAATTTTACGAAATATTTGTATTAAAATCAAAACAAAAAAAAAAAAACAAAAATCTTCATATAGATTTTCGGTTTTTTATTGCCTTAAATTCCACTTCATTTCTGCTAAATAATTAGATTTTAAATGTTAATTTTTTTATTATTTCAAATTTCACTTTGTTTTCAGTTAAATAACTGAATTTTAGATGCTCGGTTAATTTTTTATTACTTTAAATTCTACTCCATTTCTAGTTAAATAATAAAATTTCAGATATTAAAATAATTTTTTGTTAGCAAATTTTGCAAAATATTTAAAAAAAAATTTTAAAACAAAAAAAAAAAAAAACATAAAAACTTTCATATATATTTTCATTTTTCATTGTTTAAAATTCCATTCTATTTTTAGCCAACTCATTTCCAGTGATCCATTTGATTGCTCCAAGCGAAACGATGGCGTTTATGGCACTGGTAAATGCTCAACCACTTACTACCATTGTTCACGTGGTCACTCTGCTGAAATGCTCTGTCCAGCTGGCTTATACTACAATGATAAGCTAAAAGGATGTGACGAAGTGGACAGTATTGACGAATGTAATGTATTAACTGCATTACAGGGATATAATGAACGTCGAGAAGGTCACCTGGGTGAAAGAGGTTTTATTGTTAAATCATTTCAATTAAATGAATTAAAATTTAATATATTATTACTATGAACATCGAGGAAGTCACCTGGGTGAAAGAGGCTCTATTGATAAATTATTTGAATTAAAATTTTACATGCTATTATTATAATTTAAAATTTGAAATGTGTTTCAGTCATAATTATAATTAAAATATATTTTATTTATTGAAATTAGAAGGGAAAAATTAATTATATTTTTGATGTTATAAATTTTTTCTTTTTCAATCTGTCTATTTTTAAAAACCATTATTTTCTTTTTTTTTTTTTATAGGGAAATATATTGAACGAAATTTGATGTCAATTAGAGATGGGCAATATCCTGATATAAATGAACGATACATTGATAGTGCAAGGAAATTATCACTTGGTAGAGAAAAGATGAGCAAAGATAACAGTAGTAATGACAAAAAGCGACCTGCTCGACAAACTTTGTAAAATTTTTTCAATTCGAAAAACATTTTAGGATTTCATTATCATTTTAATATTGTAATTGAGATAATAATAACAATATTATTATAATAAAATGTGTGATATAACTAGCAGAGATAATATTTGCAGATTATTGTATCCAATGAAAATTTTGCTTTTGATGTTTCGGATATCATAAAATTTTTTTAACATGGTCATTAATTATAATTTAATTTACTAATAAATTCACTCTAATTAATCATTAATAAAATGTAAAATATTACTACGAAATGCTCTTTTTTTTCTTTTTGAAATATATAATTCCATATGAAGTCAAAACGAAGTATTAAATTTTGTTAAAATTAAATAATTTTTAGAAATCAAACAAGCATATGGAAATCTAAAAGAGGTAAGTGAAACGATGACAGTTTTATCAGAATTACTCAAGTTAAGTAATACTTACATAAACAGAACATTGACATTTTACAGCATTAAATTTCATTAGCAAGTTATTCCTTTATTTTCTTTTAATAAAAACAAAAAAAAAAAAAAAAAAAAAAACAACAAACAAAAGCAATGAGTAATTTCAAAAAACTTTAAAATCAAATAATTTCTTTTTCAAAAGAAAATAGATTAACAATTTAACAATTTTATACAAAATATTTTATTTATCAGAGTGAAATAACTTATAAAAATAATTAAACATTTAACAATGTTCAAATTTATTAATATTTATTTGCTAATGCAATAATATTTCAAATATTTGTTGAGAATTGAATTGTACCCAAATGAGAAATGGAAATTATCCAATGATCAATGGACAATGTTCAAAATATTTTTGGCATTGCTCAAATGGTCAAAGTATTGGACGAATTTGTCACGATGAATTATTTTTTAATAAAGCTACTCAAAAATGTGATACACTAAACAATATTGAGGATTGCATTAATAAGTTCATTAATTTTTTTAAATTAATTATCTTAGAAATAAAATTTGATAGAGTTTGAAATGAAAAATTTTTTGTTTGAAAAAATTGGAAAAAAAATTTTCTGCGCAAAAATAATGTTTATTAGAGTGAAATAATTTCTAGCAAACAATTGATTGAAAATAATGCTGTTGAATTAAATTGCATTCAATGGAATGAAAACATTATGGAACATTCGGCATGTTCAAATTTGTATTATAATTGTACAGCTGGCAAGCTTCTTGAACTTCAGTAATTATTTATTTTAATTTTACTAATTTTATAAAAAAAGAAAAAAATTTGATAATTTTTTTACAAGCAAACATTATTTTAATTGTCATTATCGATTCGTAATTTTAATCAAAATTGATATCTCCATTTTAACCAATAAAACGACGAAAACAAAAAGAAAAAATTTTTTTAAAAAATAGAAAGATAATTTATGATTGATTGTTTATTGAAGAAAACAAATAATAACAATCTGATAAATTTTTTTTTTTTGCTTCTAGATGTCCACAGGGTCAAGTATATGACGCAAAACAGAAACAATGTGATGCTATAGAATTTGTACCGGAATGCATAAATTCGGAAAATCCTTCTCAAACAACTACAAATGATCCTATTCAAATATCAAAAATAGTTCCAGCACCGGAATTAAGTAACATTTTTCCTTTTCCCTTTTTTTTCTTTTTTTTTTTTTTTTGAATCATTAATCATAAAATTGGAATTATTATTTAGCTAATAATTATTTCACAACTTTTACTTCAATCAATTTTTGTTTTCAAATTCACCAAAATTTATCAAAATGTATTTGTTGAAATTTTTTGCTTTTTTCTAGAAAAAAATACTAGATCAAAAAATTTCAATATTAAATTCAAAATCTAATTTAAAATTAAAATTTTTTTCATTTTAAAATTCTTAATTTATTCTATATATATAATTTTGAGATGAATATATATATATATATATATATATATATATATAATTTTGAGATGAATTCTGTAATGCAAGTGGTGATGGATTATATTCAGTTGGTTGTGAAAATTATTTCTATTTTTGTGCATCAAATAATGGATATCATGTAAAATGTCCAGAAGGATTGTTTTTTGATAGTGAAACACGAATTTGCAATTATAAAAAATATGTTCACTCATGTAACTTAGATCACGATGATTCAAAGTTAGCATAAATTTAAATTTTAATCTATTTTGTTAGTAAAATTTGTTTTAAAAAGAAGTTGTTTGTTTTCGTCATTTTATATACTTTTAATATTACGGTGATATAATTTAAAAATTTTATTTTTTTTAAAATATAGATAATTAAAAAAGTTATTTTAGTTATCATAGCAGTGTTAATAAATGATAAGTTTTAAATCAAAATGTTATTTCGATTAATATTGAGAAGAAAAAAAAAAAAAAAAAAAAACAAGAAGATATATGTCCATGTGCTAAATAAATAACGTTTTAATTTTGCTAAATTTACAGCTTATTTTAAAGGAAAATTTTAAAAAATAACTTTGATATTATCATCCTTTTGTAATTTTTTTTAAATTAATAAACTCTCTTTAGCATTACACCTAGTAAACAAATTTATGATTATAATATTATTACTACCACACGGTCAATGTATCAAATTGATAAAAGTACCAAGAAAATAGAGGTATACCTTTGAAACTGTTTAAATTTTTGCTTTTTGGCTTTTTTTTTTGTTAAATTCTAAAACTCATCACAATTAAAAAAAAAATCAAAGAAAATAAAAAAAATGTTATGCAAAAAAAAATCAGCCTAATATTTTTTTTTCCAGATCGATGAAACTCAAACAAAAGAAGTGAGTAAAACCAAACATATGCCGGAAGCAAGTTTACCTGCATCTATTAGTACACCAATATCTCAAACTAAAATTCTTCCCATTCTATCAAGAGGTGTAAATTTTGCAAAAAAATAGTTTAAATTTTGAAAATTATTACTTAAACAGATTCAAATGAAGTTTTATACTTTATCTTTAATTTGTTTATATTTCTCTAACTATTTTAAACATTATTAAATTTTCTTATATATTAAAATTTTAATAGTAAAATTTTTTGGTGCAAAATTTTTACCTATAGTTCTTACCGTTTTTTTAATCTATTTTTATCAATAATTTTTACCTCTCATACTTAATACATTACAGATTTCGATTGTCGCTCGAAAGCGGATGGCTTTTATTCAATTGGTTGTAAAACTGAATTCGTTGCTTGCGCTAATCATCGGATTTTTTTTTTTGAATGTCCATATAATTTAATATTTAATGGGGAAGCACAAACCTGTGATTATGCAGAAAACATTAAAGATTGTTCAAAAATGATAGATAATGAAGAGTTAGTATAATATATATATATATATATATATAATTATTAATTTATTTTAATTACACCATTGGTAGAATTAATGTCATTATTTAATCAATACATTGTAATTAATAATGAAAAATATAAAGTAAAAATTTTTTAAAAATAATTCTTTCATTTTGAAAATTTTTTATCATTGTTTTTTTTTATTCATCATATGTAATGATACTTATAGTTACTTAAAATTTTACTTATCATCATTACATATAATTTAAGATAAAAAAACTTTCAAACTAATTTGTTAGATTTTATTTGAGAATGAACGAAAATTAATTTTTCGTTGCTACAATTCATATATCATTTTAACACTAACAAGAAATTTTAAATGAAAAATTTTTGGGGATAAATTTTTTTTTACTTATCATGCATTATCATTATTTACAGTTTAAGTTTAAAAAAAAAAAAAAAAAAAAACTTCGGATTAGATTTTTTTTTTGTTTTTAGAAATTTTTTAAAAAGTTGTTATTAAAAAACTTTTATAAACGATATTCATTGTTACCAGTAATTTTCGTTTTTTTTTTTTACAGAGCTAATATTATACGACAAAGAGGCAATAAAGTTTAGAGATGTCTTTTTATATCAAAAATGTTTTGCTAATATATTTTTAAAAATTAATTATTTCTAGGAAAGAAACAACATGTCCTGAGATAGAACGAGAATCTTCTTCAGAAAAAAAAGAAATAAAAGGCATAGATGGAACAATAATTCGTGATAAAGGTTTTATTTTTCATTAAATTGAACAATCAATTTTTATTTTCTTGTTTGAAGTTATTTATTGCTAATTTTATTGTGTAGCTTTTTGCAAAAAATTAGATGATATTTTATTAATTCAAATAATTTATTCAAGTCATCTATTATTAAATTTAATTTGTAGCTTTTCGCAAAAAATTAAATGATATTTTATTAACTTAAATAATCTATTCATATCTGTTATTAATTTTAATTTTAGCTTTTTGCAAAAAATTAAAGGATATTTTATTAATTTAAATAATCTATTCATATCTGTTATTAATTTTAATTTTAGCTTTTTGCAAAAAATTAAAGGATGGTGTTTATTTCAATGATTGTGGAAATGAATATATCGTATGTAGTCGACATGTTACATTTGTTTATAATTGCCCAGAAGGTATAAATTTTGAAATTACATTGGATTTATGTTGCTGTAAGGTATCTTTAAATCATTTAGAGTGTTAAAATAAATCAGTAAATTGCTTCATTTGCTTTATTTTATTACCCTTTTACTTACTTAAGCCATTTTTTTAAAAAGAAAATTTAAATGGCACATTGAATATCAATAAGCATAATGAATATGTTTTTGAGCAAGACGTAAATCCAACAGATTTAGTCAAATTTAATTTCAAACAATTGTTTTTCTTTTTTTCAAATTTAAATGAATTCTGATGACAAGAATAATGAAAAATATTTCAGGACAGATTGTTAACCCAACAAGCAAAATCTGTGATAAAGCGAAAAATATACCCGAATGTGTGAGCGCAAATGATCGAATTTAATTTCAAAATGTTTAAAACGCTCATTTTTTTCGCCATTTCTTTTTACTATGTTAATTCACTACAATAATTAAACTTTTTAATGAACTTGTTCAATGCATGTTTCACAAACCATGGCAAATTAAATTGAAACAATACAGCTTTTATTATTTGTTTCATTTTAATTTTTTATTTTCACATTTTTTTCATTTCATCCTACATAAAATTACACTTTCCTCTTTTTTCTATTCCCATGTTAATGATAACTGTAATAAAATAATTTCATAAGTGTAAAAAAAAGAAAGTGAGAGAAAGGGAAAGAGAGAGAGAGGTAATAGATAAAGGACATAGTAATGAATTGAAATTTGCATTTAATAAATTTGCTACACAAAAAGAAAAAAGAATTAGAAGTAGTGAAAACAAAGTAGTGAATTAAAAGTAATGAATAAAAGAAGAAAGTAATTTATTACGCAAAAAAAAAAATATCAAAGAAAAGCATTGAAGTGATATATGACAAATTAAACCATATGTATTACTAAAATATTCTACTTATCATATCTCATCTGATTAAAACTGTAAATAATTATGAAAAACTTATCATTTATTTCATCTATTTGACCCATATAATTGAAATAATTAATACACTTACTTACTTAGTTACTTGGACACTACTATTTTCATTGAGAGACTTTCAGTGATTCGTATTTAAGGATTTGCTAAAAGTTTGTTAATTGAGGTAATTGAGGGTTTTTTTTTTTTCGACTGTTGGACAGTTATTCCGTGGTAATGTGATAATGTAACATGAGGGATGTAGGAGGAGTAAGTAAGTATACGAGTAATATACAAGTTATTAGGAAAAATTAAAAATAATTAACAGATCTTAATAAAATTGGATGAGTTAAATGATTGATTGTAACAAACATAGGTGATTTTTTTTTTTCACATTTCTTCATCTTCTTTGTGGAATAGATTGATAGAAGAGTAATAGTTGAAATGTGATTGTTCATTTGTTATTTAGAAGATTCAGATGAATTCAAATTCATATTATTTGGAATGAAATTATGAAAAAAAGTTTTTTTTTTATTATCATGCAAGACATGTATTGTAATAAAAGCGAGAAGTTTTTGCTAACTTTACTTCAGAAATGAGAAATTGTTAGCTTTACTTTAAAAATGCGAAATTCCTAACTTTACTCTAAAAATAAGATTACTAGCTTTTTTGATTAATCAGAGTGTATTACATGTTAAATTGTTGAAGTTATATTATTATCATTCATGAAATCCCCTCAGCGCTTTATCTTACTAATATTTTTTTCGTCAAATGATAGTTTAAGCTATTGGAATGAGATATTTCATGAAGCTTACACTCTATCTTTCTATAAAATGAACCTAGGAGAAGTTATTTTAGCCTATAAAATGGTTCATGCAATGAAATTCTAATGACAGTGAAATTTTCAGCACGAATTTAATTATATAATAATGTCGAAAACAAAAAAAAAAAAAGCTTTTCGTAATATATGCAGGATGGTGGTAGTAAGGATTACACGTAATATGTGACTTTTTTTTCAATAATAGTGCCTTTGTTTCAGGTTTAGATTGACAACGCTTAGGCACTTCGATTTTTTTCCTAACTAATCATTGTCGAATTTCAGAAGTCGAAGTTTAAACTTGAAACACGGGTCATCAGCGAAGTGATTTCTTGTATTTTTGCTCATAAATTGTTTGAAAATTCGTAATATGCGCTTACGAATACCCAATGGTTATATTGCATTCCGAAGGACGACAGTAATTGTAGGCTTCGGAATAGGCATTGGTGTTGCAGTAATCGGTTATTTCTATATAAAAAGGTAATCGTTCGGTCTTGGATTATGTTATTATTTGTTATATCTATGGATGAAAATTAGAATTTATTCTTTTTAATAGTGAAACTTGAGCGTTACATTTGACTTGTTCAAACTTGCATCGTAGATGTTTAGATTAGTTATATATTATTAAAAATTACTTTGAACAATATGGTTTCAGATTTTGGAGAAGTACTCATAAGAATGAACCTGATGAATGTAACGATGCTACAGAAATTCATCCAAATGGTCTTGTTATATCTCGATGTGAGGATTTCATTTATTTTGTGCTTCCTATTTTAAGCTAAAAGTTTGAATAGTGATATTCCTAAGAATGATATCAACCTGGATTATTAAACTAAGAAATTGTAATAACCAAATAATTTGTAGTGCGAAGTGGTAGGACTAGAGGGGCACTATCAATTGGATCGTCACAACGAAACTCATCTAGACCAGGAAATATACCACCCGCTGAATTGGACCTGATTTCCAGTATGTGCATTTATAATACTTCATTCTTTTTTTTTTCTTTTTTACTTCTGTTCTCTTGCATTTCTTTATATGATAAAAAAACAGGTGATTCATTTCGTTATAGTTTGGAAGACCGGATTTTAGGTTTACAATCGGTGCAAGAAATATTACAGCGGGTAGAACGAGCAGTTTCTTCATTGGATATGGTGAAAAATCGTTCAGAAAAAGATTGTAGACGGGCTGATTTACTCTCTTCTATATTAGACAGGTTTTTTCATAAAACAATCATTAAAGCTTATTGTAAATACCATCTGTTGAGCTAAATTGTACTCCTTGAACTGAGCAAAAATTTTTTCTGAAGTAAGAAGTGTGCTTTTTTTTTTTGTTTAACTGTTATCTTATTGGCTATGAAAATAACGATTTTCTATATGCAGGGGCTCACATCAAAGTAATTTATATTTTTCTATGCTCAATAGCTTAGATAGCTTACATCAGTGTAACGTTTACAGTAAAATAAAATGAAAAGGTAGTATTGTTGTCTTATCCTGATTTTTGAAGTCTGAGGTGCATCTAAGATTTTCTCTTCATCACGAACTGTTCTTCAGGTTGCGAATTTTGGAAACAGACATTATAAGAGTAGTACAGGAAGGTGGTTATGAAAAAGAAGTTCCACCTAGCGATGAACAGTGTAAGTTACGAACGCCTCCATTGTATTCCTATTTATGAAATTTTGATTTTTTTTTTTGTTTTTTATTCAAGTATTTAACATATTTAGCAGTCATAAAACTCTGTATTCATAAATGTTAATAGTGTGAACAAAAGTTGGTTGCAGAATGCTCAATTAATTTTTTCTTATGATTTTCTTTTATAATAAATTAAATTCAGTTTGGTCAGCAGGAGGATCGCAGCGTGCAGGCACTTTATCAGTTCTCTCGGACGAATCATTTTGGTCAACTTATGAAGAATTTGTAAAATTTTATAAAAATTATTAAGATAGAGTATTTTTAGAGTATTTTACTCTATTTTCAGCACTACATTAGATATTTCCTTGTTTTCAGCCTATGAGTATAGATGATGTCGATGTTTTGATGCGAGAACCATTGAACTTGGATAAGAACGTATTGCATTTCTATCTGGAGGGTATAGCAGCTGTAGAAACCGGCGAAGTGAATTGCAGAAAAATAAGGTATATAAGATTTTCGTATAATTCTTTTTTTTTTTTTTTCAGTTTTTATGTGATATTGTTAAATAGCCATTTAACATATTTATCTTGTAAATTATACATATTCGGTTAACATTGAAGTGTTAGAAGTTGCTCATGGTGATGACGATCTTAAGTTAATTTTAGGACAGAATTTTGTTGCTGTGAGGATGATGATGATTTTAAAGCTAAAGTTTGGTGCATACGTCAAGCGTTCACTGTAAGTATTTATCATAAATTTCTTAGAAAAATGATGCATTTCCGTTGTTTGTTTTACCTTTAATGTGATGAGTAGGTGTTATTAATCTTTATTTTGTTTTTGTATAAATTATATATATATATAGACTACTTGTATCATGTGTTATATAGAATGTAATATATATAAGTAGTCTAATTTGGTTATATATTTATTGCAGGAGATTTTATTAGATGAGCATAATCGTGTATGGTTAGCGCAAGCAGGACGTCAATTAATTGCAGATTTACTGCGACATGCCAGCAAAGATCCTACTTCGTTTTATTTAGCTTATGATGCTATGATGGAATATTTGAATGAAACCCAGCATCTGGAAATTGTTGATAATGAGTTGAAACAAAGAGGAGTAAGTTATCATTTTTATTATATTTGAAGACTCACGTCTGCTACTGTTTTAATGACGTCTATATCAGTTAATAATGTTTATATCTATACTTCAATGCAAATAGCATTGTAGGCTTAATAAACCTTATTCTTTAGCTTAAGCTAACAGTTATATTACTTTAGGTACCGGAATTGGGTTTCTGGGATATCGTTCTAGACTACATTCTGATTGATGCATTTGAAGACCTTTCGCGACCACCATCTGCTGTTTTAGCTGTTACAAGAAATATGTTTTTAAACCAGTCAATGAAGGAATCAACATTAGTAACCGTGATTTGGTCTATGCTGAAAGCTAAACGTGCAAGACTTGCGGTACTATTTTTGCTCACCTGTTTTGAGTATTAATGCAGCTTACTTCCTTTTTTTATTGCAAAACATTAAGGCACATTTCATGCATAAAAATTATGTTTTAGGTAGCTGATGGATTTATATCACATTTCTACAATATCTCGGAAGCAGCTTCTCCGTATATCACCTTAGGTTTCTTGGGGACTGATGAACACTTACGCGAGTTATGTCACTACTTCAAAGTTTGTTTTAACATTTAATTTGCATGATTGTGGTTGTAATGATTTTCTAAAAGAATAGTCATAATGAAAGTTTTTTCGATCACTTCACTTTATTTTTAAAAACGGAGTTGGAATGTAATTGTATTGTGTTATCGAATCTTCAGCAAGAACCAAATCTTTGCTTGTTCCTTACTTTTGAATTAGAGATAATCGTTTTTAACATTGTAAACATCAGGGGAAATTCATTACAGAAATGGTAGTTTTTTTTTTTTTTTTTATTTTTAGCTTATCACATACTAGATATAATGATACTTGGATTACCTTGCAATTTTCAGGAACAAATGTGTTCGTTTATTGTTGATATATTTAACGTGAAGAAAGTAAGATATACATCGCTTAAGGATTTGGCTGAGGATATACGACTAATTCTCGAAACACGTCTTGAAATGGTTCAAACTAGATTAAGCACTGAATTACTTCCCCCATCATGACATTTCTTTAGTTTAAATTGTAATTTATGTCCATGCTTTGATGTTATTTCAATGTACAATAATGAGATTTTTAATAGTACTAATGTAGATAAAAATAAACTGAACTATATGTCTCGAGTTTTAAAGCTGAAAGACTATGAACAACAATAGTAATATTCTTAGAAATACAAGTATAGTTCCTGCATTTAAACTTTTAGAAGTATTTTTTTAAATATCTAGGCTTCCATTGAACTTATCATTTGAGCATACGACTTGATCTCCTAAATTCAATGTTTAACTCTCTGTTAACAATTAATTCGTTCTGTTGTTCCAGTTATATATTGTTGATGTTTTTTTTTTTTTTTTTTTTTTTTTTTTTTCATTAAATTACTTTTAACTAATTCTAATGTTATTTGACCAGTTATTATCAACAAATATTTGTTACAGATGCGGTTTGCGATGTTTTGCTTAATTTTAATTCCATCGTGTTCTCTGTAATATTTTGAATATTTCGGGAAGCGTGGTCTGAATTATTTTTCAGTTTACAAATGGTTAACTTTTTTATGGGAATAGTTTAAGCATACCATATCTCATTTTTTTTAGCAGCAATGCTTTTGAAAGAGGACAGGGAAAAATTATTGGAGAAATGTATACAAATAGATAAAATAATCAAAAGAAATATTAATTTGATACCAATCGGAAATTGGCATTTCGATGATGAGACGACTGAGGAGCTTCGTAAGCAAAAACATCGAATTGTTGATGAACAATTAACAGGAGGTTAGTTTTATTATTTTTTTTTTCCTAGATACATTCGCTCTATTTGCTTCTGTAAGCTTTGTTGGGTTTCACCAGTTTATCAAATGATGACGGTAAGTTAAAGATATATAACTCTGTAAAAGAGAATAAAATTGGGAAATGTTTTCAGAACAGAAACAGAAGCTCAGTAAAGCTTCGAAGCAACGAATAGCTCGTGAAATAGGTGTGAACTGTCAGACGATCAGCGATGTTCTAGATTGGATGGCAAAAAATCACGGTAATACAAAACCTGTTAAGGTAAGGTTTTTGCATTCTATATTGAGATAAACATTAGTCACTCATTTCTTATAGTATAGGTGTCTAAAAAATTTAGAAATTCTGGTTCTTTGATTTGAAATTTTTTTTCTTTTTTTTTTTTTTAAGCCTGTAACAATTCCCAAAATGAAGGATCGGAAAAAGAATAAAGATATAAAACCAGTGATAAATAATTCAGTCGATTCTCAACCTTTGGATACTAACGGTTCAACTAAACCTCTTGCTCGAGAATTAAATGGGAGGTATTTTTTTTTTTTTTTTTTTTTTTAGATTGAAATAGAGTATTTGTACTTCATTGTATTCTTTGGATTTTGGATTGAATCTGGTCAAGGTGTGCATTGCTTATTTGAACATTGAAGTATTTTTTCTGGTTTTGTTCACAGCATAAGTGTGTCGAATAAAGTTTCAAATTTCTTTATGAGAGAAATTGAAATGCCATATTAACTTAGCTATTTTTAGTCTAGTAAATGAAACAACAAGTGCTAATAATGAGCGAAAAAGGATACATGATAGCAATATGAGTAATACGGAAAATAACTCCTTTTTGGGAACTATTTCCACTGTAGCACCACCTGATGCTTTGGAAGGTCGCAAGTTAGCTCTTAAAAAACTACAGGAAAAATTGGAACAATTTAAAGGTAAATTTTAATACTTTCGTAATTTGCAATAGGAATGTACTCTTTAAGAGAATTGTTCTTACCAATAAATTTTTTTCTTTCCATAAATTATCATATGAAGATTATGACTTTCTACTATATGATTAATGTATTTTTAGCAAAAAGGCGTGGTAACATGACAGCTTATCAGTATGAAGAAAAACGAAAATTGAAAAGGCGTATGAGTAAATTGAAGATGAAGGAAAGAAGGACAGTTGCTAAACAGCAGATAAAAAATTCGAAGTATATTTTATAGATTTTTTTTTTCTCAGGTATCTGACAGTGATTTGATAAAACTTTTAGAATTTGTTGGAATCTGACTCTTTCCTTTTTTTTCTCTCGTCTGTTTTATTATCTTTTCTTTGGATTTTATCAATATTTTTAAGCTCTCGTGATTTTCTTATGATATTCTAGAAAATTTGTTAAAAAAATTACTACCATCTCACTTCTACAGGAAATTTTAGGCTACCATCAGATGAAACAGTGCCCAACAAACGTCCGAAATTGGGAACGGAGTCGAAAGTGGGAGAAATGGAAGAGAAAGATGATAAATTGATTTTCTCAAAATTTGATTTCATTGTAAGGGATGAAAAGCAGGTAGCGCATAATTTAATAAATTTAATTTACAGTCGTGATCTACTTTCCAGATCATTCTTATGCACACTGTAGCACCAACAGTTTCAGAGAAAAACAAAAAAGGATAAACGAGACAAGTTCACCGGTAAAGATTATAAACGATTGCTTGTTAAAGCTGAGAAAAGAGAAGAAAAACTGGAAAAAGTACGATCAAAGAATCCTGAAAAGGCTTTGAGAATTGAAAAAAATATTCAATGGAAGAAAGCATTAAATCGTGCTGAGGGACAGAAAGTTAAGGTAGGGTTCAAGTAGAAATTTATTTTCGTGAAATTCTAAGGAATTTACTTTATTGAAATTATTGAAATTCTGTTTTTTTTCTGAAAAAGTTTGTTAAGCTGTTTCAAAACGTGAAACTGTATTTTTTTTTCTTTTTTTGCAGGATAATCCAGAGCTTTTGAAAAAAAGCTTAAAAAAAAAGGAGAAAATAAAGGAATCAAGAAGAAAGAAATGGGGAAATCGTGTCAAACATACCTTGCAAATGCAAGCTCGAAAGCAAGAAAAACGATCAGCAAATATCCAAGCTCGTAAAGATATTGTTAAAAAAAGAAAAATGCAAAGAGCTCGAAAGAAGGGAAGAATATTGTGATAGTTATTTTGTTCGTCTTTGTTTCTTGTCATTTTTATTTTTTTGTTTGGGAAATCAAAATTTCTTTGTTATTTTTTTCAAGACTGAAAGTGTATTACCCTTATTCAGTATTCCTTTAATTCCTACTAGCGTCCGATAAAAATATATCAGTGGGTGATTATTAAGTCTTTCTTTTTTATCCCTGAATTAAATTTTTCGAAGAAATTTTCGCGATTTCTAGCTTTTCTAGTTGTGCGTAAAGGATTTTGCTCTAAACGGACGAAAATTATAAATTTATAATGATTGCCATGCAAACAAATGGTTTTTAAAAAAATTCCTTGTGAACGACATAATGACCAATTTGTTGTTGTAAAATTGTTGAACTATGGTAGATTGTTATTTAAAAAACTTCCTACATTTTTTCTTTGACTAATTTTTTTTTACTGTTGGCTTTACGATGAGAATAAATGCAGTCACATTTCTTTTTTTATTGCATTGTCTTTCATTATTGAATTTGAAGGAGGCGCTTCTGATTTTCGTGGTACAGTTTGAGCTATAAATATAAGAAAAAATGAAATTAAATGAGGGTGTTGAAGTTAGAATTAAAAGTATCAAAGTTAGAATTTAAAAAAAAAAAAATAAAAAAATAAAAAACACAAATCTTGTGTGCATTGTATTCCAAATCTTGGATAATTAGAGAATTTTGGCGAAATGTCATTATGTTTTCTTTTTTTTTCCTTTTTAATTGGTTAGAAAGAAATTTTAAAAACATTTCTATGAAGTACTTACAATGGTAATGAAATCAGCATTTGCATATTTATTACTAATACTAACGATAAACAAAGTGGCATGTTACGATACATTTATACCGGATTTCAATAAACTTAAACATGGTATGCTGCAAACCGAAAAAGTTAATTTGCGCCGTTTTAAACGAGTAAGTTCCAAATGGTAATTAGTTTTGGAATTGAAATTACTAACACAGAAATAATTGTGAAACAACTGCATTCTATTCAAAATTTAAAAGTGGTTATTTGGTGATTACTTACCTTTGCATTTCTAATATGCAGTATCGTGCATGATTGATAAATAGTCTGTTAGCAGTTTGAAAGTGGAAAGAAAGTTTAATTAAAAAAGTTTAATTTAAGTTTAAATAAATTTAAACTCAGATAGTATTAGAAATAATTAAAAAACTTTTAAATTAGTCTATTATTCGAACTCAAATGCTAGTAAAAATAAGTTGTCTAAAATTTGGTTCTTTTTTTTAAAGTTGAGGGGCAATTTTTGTTGAAACAATTTTTTCCTTTTTTTTAGATAAGGTAAATCCGTTTTTTATCTTTAAATTTAAATAAGTAAATTTTGCTATTACTACTTAACAAATGATTAGTGCATTTCCAGTTATGTGCATTCGTATTTTTGATCAATATTGAACAACTGTAATTTACTTCTCAAAAGTTCAGTAGTATTAAAAGTGAAATAATTAATGATAATCATTTAGAATTTATTTTATTGATTACAGAAGTTGATAAATCATAAAATGTACCTTAATTAATAGTTATATATAATCATTTTGCAGGCATCAAATGATTACCGTGGATATAGTGAATCACATTTTTATGGAATACAAACAAAGTTAAATAATCAATTTGCAGAATTTATAGTGCAAGCAGTAACATTTGCAGCAAATGTGCAGCGTAATCGCGCTTTTTATTATGATACAGCAAAAATATGCAAATTTTTGCGCCATCGTATCATGTAAGCCAGGCGATACAGTTAGATATAATTTAATGCAATTTGTTTAAAGTTAACAATTTTAAAATTGTAATTATACCAATTGCTATTTTTGGTTTTTGGTTTTTTTTTTTTTGAACAATGCAAAAGATATCATGAATATTTTAATATTCAAATAAAATAGTTCTAAAAAATTTCGAATGATAATTGTATATAAATTTTTACTTTTCGTTTTTTCATATATTACAGTGGTTTGCATTTTTTTATATACACAATAGCAGTTGTGATACCATCAATTTTTGGTATTATTATGGCAACATTTGTCTGGCGATCACTTGTACGACAAATTGACGGCATTGTTATGGTATATAGAATAATTTTGTTAAAATTTAATTTTAATTTAAATTAATTCCAACATATATTTTATTTAGATATTCTAAAAAAAAAGTTTCCATTGTATTTGATAATTGTTTTTCTTAAATTAGCTATGAATTCTTTTAAACGTTATTTATTTATTTGTTTCTTCCTTCAATTTTTTTAGATAAAACTACTTTTTCATAATATTATGAGCCTATCTGAAAATTTTATAAATTCAATTAAAAATCAAAAAAAAAATTTTAAAGGCACCTCCAGATGGAGTAGATTTACCGCCGCTATCAAACAAACCACCAGGATTTTATGTTCCATTACATCGACGTCCAATAATTTATTTACAACTTGCAAAAGAGAAATGCTTTGGCAAAAAGGGAGCATATGTAAATTTTTATGATAATTCTTATTATAATTTAAAATTTCTAGCATAATTTTGAAATATAAAACAGATAATTTATGATTAGCAACAGAAAAAAAATAATGAGTAATAAAAAAAATTTGTTTTAGGTAGGACAGGTTGCTTTTTTTAATTTTTACATTCAAACTACAAATGATTATTATATCTTAAAAATATAATATATATATATATATATATATATATATATATATATATATCTTAAAAAACAAAAAATAAAAAATATAATTTTGTCTTAAAAAAAATTTCAAGATAAAAATGAATAATACGAAAACTTCAAGTGCAATTAACAAAAGTATTACTTCCTTCAAAATACAATTTTAATATCTGATAAGTACTACTTTTGTATTAATTTAATTTTAATTTTTAGCAAGAAAATATCCTGCGTCGACGAAAACGAATAATTCAATAAAGAAAATATTAATCACATTTTTCAGATGCGACAATTAAAATGTAGCAAAAAACATAAAATCAAACTAACTCTATTTTGCTTAATTAGCAAAATAAACCACTGAATTTCAGTCAATTTTTCAAAAGTATAAATTTGCATAGAAATCTATTAGCATCTGAAAAAAAATTTTTTTTTGCGTCATTTGTCCATTAAAAAAGCAATGTGAAATACATGGAAACATTTTTTCATTGATATATTTAAAGTTTCACAAAAAAATTTCTCTATATCAATAATTAAATCATTGATTTTGTCTTACATGTCTTACATGATAGAAAATATAATAGCAGAATGTATGTGCATGATATCATTAAAATAAGTTAACTGGAAGTTTAAAATGAGAAAAGATAAAGTTAAAAGTGAAAATAATGATTGGATAGAAATTAGTTTGAAATTTATTCAACACAGGACAAATTTGTCCAGTAAAATTTAACAATTTTCAGCATTTTTGAGTGCTCATTTTATACCATTAATTTCACGTAAAATTTTCAATCGTTTTTTTTAGCTTGCCTAAAATTAAAAAAAAAAATTTTTTTAAGGAAGATATTATTTGAAATGCAAAAAAGGCTGTAGTAATGCATAATTAAAAATTTTTGTTTTGAAAAATTGACCAAAAATATTTTTCAGTCTTAAAAAGTTATAAAGAAAAAAATTGAAATTGGAAAATATCCAAATGTAAAAGGTAAAGCAAATGCCGAAAAAACCAGAGTAATTTTATAATATGCTGAACTAATTTTGTATTAAATCCATAAAATCGAAATTTCGAGACTAGAGACTTAATAAAAAATTATTTCTTAGATAAATGTAAAGCTTATTTCAATTTTATATCTCAAGTAACAAATTCATTTATACTTATCTTCCAACTGCATGAATTAACGACTGATTTAAAAAAATTCATTTATTAAATGTTATCTCCTATTTTTTATTTGCATCAACTAAAAGATTATAAGCTTTTGTTTAATGAACTTTCTTTGTTTTATAATCCAAATTTACTTGCATTATTGAAATATCGAAGTGAACTTCCAATCTGACAATCATTCTTATAAGTAAATGGAAGAATACTATAAATTAAGTTTTACTATCTAAAGAGTTACAGTAATAGCTTTTTACTTATTTGTAATCATTAACTTTGTTATAAGCCAATACCTTAACATATGAAAATTATAATTATTATTTATCGTAAGTATGAGTTTTTAACAACTGCAATTATCAGTTTAGTTTAACTAAATATATACTGTATGCATCTGATCAATTTCTATTTAATATGATAATCTGCAACAAACCAAATTTTTTTAATTTTACATTTAATTACCTTTTGATTTTGTCACTTTATATTATCATCATATAATTTCACTTAACGATTTAGTTCAAACTACTCATTTGAGTTAACCAATCAACAAATAAGGACAATTCATTGTTGAAAATTAAGATTTTCTAAATGCTTACTGATATTAAAACAATATTATAAATAATTAATTATATTAAAACAGCGATTTAATAATTTCAGCAAATTATTTTTCATACTTTCTTCAAAAAAAAAAATTTTTTTTCATTTAAATTACTCGTATAATATGAATCAGTCAAACAATTTAAATTATTGATTAAAAATAACATCAAACTGTCACAATTATATTTTAATTTAATTTATGGAATTGATTTCTAGCAATGATTTCCTTTTATTATTAACGTTTTATATATTATCATAAAAAAAAGAAAAAAAAAACAATCACCGATATATTAAAACATGCATCACAACATAATAAAGTGGGGAATGAAGCTCTTCACTTAAAAAAAAAAAATGCTAATTTTAATCGACAAATAATAGAGCTAATAAGCTCTTTTATAGAAAAAAAAAATAAACTTAAAAGTACTAGAAAATTTGAGCAATGAATCAATTAACGCTAATAACTGATGATTCAACATATTAATGCATGTTTCACTCAAAACAATACATAAATGACAGTTACAATGGAATTTAAATAAATTTTTGCTGAAAATAAGAATGTACTAATAGCTTAGTTAATAATTAATTCAGAAAATCTTTTTTTACAAGTGAACTATAGCTAATTAAAAATCATATTCCGATACAGCAATAAAAACAATTGAATTATTAATTAATTTGCCCGCTCTATAAGGTAACTTAGAGATACTTCGTATTGCAAGCTTATATGTTCCTGCTTTAAGTGAACTTTCAACATTTTGCAACGTTGCTCGACCATTTTTCGTCTAAATTTAAAAAAAAAGAAGTTTTTTTTTAAAATATTATACCAAAGTATTATATCAGAAGTTCCAAAAGTTTCAGCTCAAATTATGCCGATTTATATCAAAACTTTTAAAAGTTATATCAAATATCATGCCTAAAGTTAAGCATCAAAACTTTTCTATTTAAAAAAATTGCAGTAAAATGTTATGGATTAGTGTTGATTAATGATACCCTAGGTTAATTGCTTAATTATATCGAGCTAAATTGGCATAAATATCTCAAAGAAAATTGCTTTCACAATGTGAAGATTGCAAAAAAAAAAAGTAAGTTGATCGCATTAACTTATATCATCAATAAAGTTAACAAATTTTTCTAGCTAATTAATACTAGTATCCTTTTTAGCTTGAATTTTATTTTCTTTCTTTTTTTTTTTCACAAATATGCCAAAATACTATCACTGGTAGAAAAATTCGATGATAAACGAACAATTAGGCAATTAAAAAAATGGACTAATTAAAATTCAAAGTAAAAAATCTAATAATAACACTAGAAATAAAATTTTTAGCTTACTTTAAAAATAAATGGAATATGTTTGGTGGATTTTGAAACTGATTTCATAATGAAACGCGTTCGGTGAAGCACCCTTGAACGATGATCATAAGCTGTTAGACGTAGTAATGATGTAGCTATTGGCATGATTTTTGGTAGTGATAACATGTAAATTATTATAGGTAAGTTAGAACAATTTTGACAATTCGGTATACATTTCCTGAAAATGTACATTCCAGTTAAAACATTTTTTCACTCTAAACAAAAAGACTTGACTTAAAAAAAAAGAAAGAAAGAAATGAGACATTATGTCGTTTCTTTTCTTTTTCTATTTTTTTATTCGAAGTAATTAAATTTTTATAAATTTATAAATTAAATATGAAATGAAAATTTTCTCACTGATCTTTCAGATGATAATCAACTGGACATGGCGTTGTAAGGCATTCATAACTTCCTAATTGATTAAAACATAATTCATCAGTTAAGCATGGATTAGATAAGCATTCATTTATGTCTGTAAAGCATAACAAATATAATTTTGAAAGTAAACTAATTTTAATTTAAAAATTTGTTTTTTCGAATAATTTTTCTGAAAGCAAACTCTTTTCATCTAATTCTTTAAAATTAATTTTATTAAAAATTGAATACATTCTTATAAACTCGTTTAGATATAACAAAATTTTTAATTGTAAAGAAAATAATTATAGAAGAGAAGAATTATGGAAGAGCGAAAGAGAAAAAAAAGCAAGTAAGGAAGGGATAAAATTAATTTTTTTCTTTTCGATTTTTTAAACAAATCTAAAAAAGATTTCAAACAATATTAACAATAAATAGCTATGATAATTAACTAAAAAGTTTATAGTTTTAATTTTCTACTTTCACTTTTTGTTAATAAACAATTCGAATGAGACAATTATTTAACATTTAAGTAACAATATCGCTGCAAAAAAAGGAAAATTTAAATATTTAAAATATAAATTTACCGGTACAATTATTTTGCTCAATTGTATAACCTTCTGGACATAAACATTTATAACTGCCTTCAATATTTTCACATTCATAATTGCATGGCAAATTGAATATACATTCATTAATATCTTAAAATTACCAAAATATGAAAATGTTATTCAAAGTAAGCAAAAATCTTTTTGAAAAAATTTCTTCATACAGAAGAAAGGTTTATTTGACTAATTATTTGCGAAACAATTGAAATTTCAGTCGTAAACGATTTGAAAAGTAATGCAAATATCAAAAAAGTGGTATACTTTTATGATCAAAAATATAATCATTTATTTTTAATCTAAAAATCTTGCACATTTAATCAAATAAACTAAAATTCGAATTTGCATTATTATCAATTCGAGCTAATATATGACTGCAGCTTTACTTTTAAAATTAAATTAAAGTTAGTACCTTGACATGTTTCACCAATACGATAGTAACCTGGTGCACATGTTCTCCAATTTTCATCAAATCTAATTGATTTTACATTTGCCAAATTCTCTTTCGTTTCTACCACACAACAACAAAATCAATAAATGAAATGAAAAAAAAAACTAGAAAAAAAAAAAAAATAAAAATAGAAGGTAAGATAAATGCTAAGCAAAATAATTTAGTTAGCATATTAAGCAAAATGATTTATTAGCATACCTTCACAAATACCATCAATATCATTTGGAAAACTTGTTGGACAAATACAATTATATGAACCTAAATGATTCAAACATTTCAAATTACCACATAATAATTTATCACATTCGTCTACATCTGAAAATTTACTTTTTATATTTATTATTGCTATATGAAGTATTGGCACAGTTACTTAACTTCAAATAAAATACCACTATTTTGAAGCATGCAAAAATTCTTTGAATAAGATTTTTTATATAGAGCAAAATTTTGATTAATTTTAAATTTCAATTAATTCCAAATGTCACTTTAAAAAAAAATTAGAAATAGAAGAGATCGCTTTAAAAAATAGAAATACCAGTTCAAAAATAGAAATAACACTTAAAATAGATAAAACTACATTGTTTTTTGATATCCAAAGAAATTATATAATTTAATAGCAGTTTAATATTTTGATAAAAAAATGCATCAATTTACTATTTCTTGACTTAATCATCCCAATGTTTAAAAACCTCAAAGAAAAAAACTATAATTTAAATCTTGAAAATGTCCTTATTTAACACAAATTACGAATTATGTGCATTAAACTAAATTTAAAAAAAAAAAAAAAAAAACAAAGTTGTATGTTCCATTTAATTCTATCATTTTTCTATATTTATAGCAAAGTCAAAAATTTGTTTATTGATTATAAATTAATTTACCTTTGCAATGACCACTAGAATCTCGAATATATCCTTCGGCACATAGCGATGCTTCACATAAGAATGCACCTGCAACTTTTTCATTTATATATTTGATAATAGCCAATTACTTATGCTACCAATGCTATTTCATATTCATACATTGCTGAACATTAAATAAATTAGATTTCGAACAAAAAAAGCACATACCTGGTATATTCTTACATAAGACACCGCTTGTACAGTTATGCATACCAAGTGCACACTCATCAATATCCTTGCAATCACCTCGTGAATCTACTTTAAAACCTGGTTGACAATTACGCTCGCATATGTAATCACCAATAGCATTAATGCAATGTGATTGCTTATGGCATATTTCTTGGCTAGATTCACATTCATTAATATCTAAATTAATATTACAGTTTGTTAGTATAAATAACATAATTTTTTTTTAATATTGATATTAAAAAATATATATTTATTAGTGTAAAAAATTTATGAGTTACAAATAATTAAAAATGTCATAAATTACACTAATATAAAATTTTGTTCATACATCTCTCATATTCTTAAATAAAAAAATAATAATAATTATTGAAAACCACAAAACTAACTGACCAACACAAGTGCCATCCTTAATTTGATAACCAATTGGACAAATGCCATAAACTGATTTAATCTTAACAATAGCATTCAATTTAGCACCACCATCTATTGATTTCCAGAATATAAATTTAAAAATCACCGACCTAGCAAGGCCAATATCCATTCCTTTTGATGCATCATAAACAATGCTCTCATTCCAGCTTAGTTAATAATAATAAAAAAAAGGTTAAATTTAAAAATTAAAGCAAAAAAAAAGCAACAAAATTTAAGAATTGCAAAGTTCATTTTTTCTAATTTTTTCCACTTTTTTATTGTCATTTTGTATCTTTCTTCCATTCTTTTTTCTTCTACTCTATTTGAAATGACAAATTTTCGAAAGTTTAAACTTTTATATTTAAATTTAATTTTATAATATTCTAAAATTTCATTCTTTAGCTGGATGAAGAAGTAAAAAAAATATAATAAAATGATATTTGATAGCTTTAATTTAATGATTTCTAACGTACTAGAATGGTATATTTGCATAATTCGAAATATGTAAAATTGCAAATCCATTGCCACGTATTATGCCTGGCTCTTGTTCAATCATTTCCTCTTTAGCTTGATCTATCCAAGAGTAATTCTAAATTTAAAGTGAAATAAATAAAGCTAAAACTAGAATTAGCACAAAATTTTAGCATAGCATTAGATGTGAGTTTTTTGTTTTTATAAATAAATAGTAATTAATATTCCGTAAATGCAAGCAGAATAATTGTTGTAATATTTTAATCTTGTTTTAACTTATTTTACGAATTTTAATTTATAGTTGCCCCAAAATAGTTCCTCAGTATTTATAAAATGAATTGAAATATGCAAGGATTGTTAAAAATTCAAATACATTCCCTCACTTTTTTTCCATTTCTGAAATGTTTTTTTATTTACCCCTTATTTAATAATACTCGTAGAATTTATTTACTAATAATTGTTAAAAAAGAAAATAAAATAAGAAAAGATTGTTAAAAAATTTTCTCCATTGTTATTATTAAACTTATTTACTAATATTTATAAAATAAATTGAAACAAAAAAAACGTCAAAAATTCAAATACATTTTCTCTTTCTTTTTCCATTTCCATTATTTAAACTTACTTACCAACCTCATTATTAAAATGTGGTAATCGTCCACTGAAAATCATTTCAAATTGCGCATATTCATTATTAATGCCAAATCCTTTCTGATAAACACGAATCATTTCACCACTTTCAAATCGATAATCAATTACACGATGAAATTCAACATTTACAAGTGAATTTTCTTGATTTGGATTAAATGCTAGTTGTGGTGAAGCTATTACTATATAACCAAGTATTATTTTTGCTACAGCACCTAAAAAAATTAGAATTAAAATTATGTAAAACCATAATATTTTTATAAATAAATACAAAACTGTTCTATTTTAAATTCCATTCTATTTTTTTATAATATAAATCTTATTGTACATCATATGTTAATTATACACATTTTATATATTATACATATTTTATGACATATATTATAGGATGATGGATATTTTTAAACTATTTATTTATTTTATTCAAAATGAATTCTTTTTTTTGTTTCTTTTCTCTCCAAATATTGATTTTTAAATGAGTTATAATTGCATGACATTTAGTTACTTAATTGATTTAAACACAGAAATGTTATGTGGAAGAAATTTGATTTTCATAATTCTCACATTTGTTTAGGAAAGATTTATAATTTTATTAATTAAGATTATAACAATTAATTAAATCATATATTTTTTTTTGACAATTATATCAGTTTGTATTAGGTTTATACCTTGTATCAGTTTATAAATTGATTTTTTTTCTTTTATAATTTTTTGCTAATTAAATCACATTCAACCTTGTTCGCTGAATATACTGTTTGCCTTCACTGAAACCATATTACCTTCCATTTTAGGCTTTATATTAATAAGTACTGTTTCACGTTTAATTCTTCGACCATTCACAATTCCTTTAACTTTGTTAACCACGCCAGTTAAACCTGCTAAAGAAGACACTTTTAAATCCCAAATACTATAATTTAAAAAAAAAAAAAAAAAAATTGATGAATATAGCGATGTAATTTGAGGAATTTTAATTTTTAGTAAATTAATTTAAAACGAATATTGTAGCAAATATGTTATACTTTCAAAATAAAAATACTTTATAGCATAAAAAAAAATAATCTTTGCATTTATCTAGACAATAATGTATCACTGAAATAGCATAGGTAAATGAAAGTTAATTAGTTGGTATTCCATCTTCTCCCTCTCCTACTCTCTCCCCTCCCCCCCAAAATATATATATATATATATGAATTTATAGGTATTAGTTAATAATAACTAACTTTTTACAATCACTTGGACATCATCGTATGACTTTCCATATCGATTTGATGCAATACATTTGAATATTGCACGATCAGAAAGTAATAATTTTGTAATATAAAGAGAATTATTGGCCTAAAAAAATTTCACGTCAGGTTGACACAAAAATTTAAACATCTTTCGTAAGTTTCACTGAAATTTCACCTCGCATTTAGTCACTTTCGGTCATATTAAAAATTCGTTAATTTCATTGAAACTTTGCATTCAGTTACCTTTGGTAACATTAAAGATGTGTGACATATTAAAATATAACGTTTTTTTCTTCATAAAAGAAATTGTCTTATTGATATACTACCATTGATTTAATTTAAATATTTCTAAAGAATATTCAATAAAAAAAAAAAACAGGAAGAAAAGATACAAGCACTTGTGTTCTGCTACTATCCTTCAATTTTAGATCATTTTTTGTCCATTGAACAATTGCTGTTAACGGATTAGACATCAGTTGACAACTTAGCATCAGTGAATCATTTAAGTTTACAAAGACTTGTTTTGGTGACACCTGGACGTGTGGTGCGTCATCATGCACTTCCAGAAAATTTATTTCAGTTGTTTGTTTTTGATTTGTTACATAGCATTGATAACCAAGTAAATCTGTCTAAAAGAAATATTTATTAATTTGTCTTTTTAAAACATATAAATAATAAATTCCTCTTATAACATGAAAATTAGATATTAAAATTATAAAGCTATCTTGTCTATATGGTTATTTGAAAAAATTGGTGTAGAAGACTGGCATCTAACAACTTATTTTACTAAAATTAAAAATTTAATAAGGTTTTAATCAGCAAATTTAACAATTTTTATTAAACACTATATATGAAAAGAAATAAAATTTCTTACAGATCACTGCTTTTGCTTAAACTCATTCAAATTTTATTAGTGAATTTTTTAAATCAAACAATAAAAATGAAATTTCAAATGAATTACCAAATTAGTTTCGGTGACATCATAAACAACAAGTGAACCATTATGCAAAAAGTTTACTGTTTCGGCGGAATTGCTTAATAGTGTATTGAAAAATTTCCAAACTATATTTTTTTTTGAAACGGTATTATCGAATATACAATTTAATATTGCAATTGAACGTTTCTGAATATTAAATTTCATTCTAAATTTAGAAATAATTGTTCCAAAGATGACGAATTAATGAAATTAATTGCATAAAAATTGTCACATTTGAAATAAAAAGAAATGCATCATTTCAGATACGTGAATAATTCTTTGCATTATTGAATAAAAATATTTAAGTATCTTTATTTATGCTAAAAATTACACTATAAATTAATTCAAATTATTTATTGGAAAACAAAAAAGAAAAGTCATATATTGGAATAGCAAATTTTCATGAATAATTAATTTATTAACTAATTATACCAATGGATTTTGCTTACTTTTTCCGTAATTTGATCTGTAAATAAGGTAGCAGTACTGGTAACAGAACCAACGATATTTTTTGCCAAGCAAATATAATCGCCCAAATCATCATTACTTTCAATTTTTACTGGTAATATTGAATAACCATCTGTTGGTTGTAACATACCTGCTAGGTAAGTTCCATTACGAATCCAAATAATATGTGGCTTAGGTTGACCAATAGCACTAAAAATATTTCACAATCATAATTCTTTCATAATTTTTCTTTTCTTTTTTTTTTAAAAAAGATTATTCAATTATCAAAGTATATTTTTTTGATTAAGAAAATATTACCAGATACTAAACTTTATTAAAAATATTATCAAAACATATTTGTGATTCTAATTAGATGTTATAAAATGACGGAAGTTAATATTAATTTATTCAATTAATAGACTTTCTTTTTAGTTTAAACTTTTAATTTTTGATTTTAGCAATTTTGTCTCAAATTATTTAAGTAGAAATAACCTGCAATGAAGATGTGCAACAGTTCCTGGTAAAACTTTTTGTGTACGTGGTGATCGTATGAAACGGGGTACAGCTAATGGAGCACGACGTAATTCACGAGATTCAGGTAGGCAACGTATCAATATTCTATTTGTACCATTTTGTGGAAGATCCTTTAAATTACAGAAAGTTTGAAAAGAAGAAAAAATAATTTTAATCTAAAATATTGGTATAATGCAAAAGTAAGAATTAAATGTAAAATTTACACAGTGTTTATTGCTTAAATTCATAATTATTTAAATTAATTCTAATAATGATCTATATAAATTAAAAAGATTAATAATTTATAGAAGCCATAATAATTTATGTAATTTAATAAAAATTAATAATAATCAAGTGACATATGTACCTGTAGATCTTGCTTCCATGGTAATAAATTATTATTATTATCGGGAACATCACCACGTGCTGGCACATATGTTGTTTTAATTGGTTGTCCAAATTCATCACATTCTACCCAAATCACTTTGAAATCTTTCCTTAATTCTGAAAAATGGAATGAAAAATTTTTTAATTTCTGTCAATTAAAAAATAGAAGTTTTTACTGGATAGTTTTTTTTAACATTTTGCAAAATTTATTTCATATTTGTTATAAAATTATGCTTCATTATCTATTTGAGTATTTTTTAACAGAACTAGAAAAACATAATCAAAAATTTATTAGAGAAATAAAATTAATAATTTACAAATAGGAATAAAATAAATTATTAAAATTAAATTTCGAAGAAAAAAATTTTAAACAAACCATTAACAATAAGTCGTCTTGATCCAATTGCTTGACCAGCATTACTTTTTGCAATGCAGTGATAAAAGCCATCATCTTCCGGCGCACCATTTCTGATGTGTAAAGCTGTTCCATAGATTTGATATTCTGAAATTTAAAAAAAAAAAAAACTATTTTTTGGATTCCATATTTTAAACTATAAATATACAAAAAATTTTGTAAATATGCTAAAAAATCGTTAAATAAATGATACTTTAATTTGTAAATTAAATCTCAAATATCTTTCTTTATCCTCAAATTTTTCTACAAATATGGTGAAAACTTATTGGAAATATGTTAAAAATTTATTAAATAAATGACGCTTCAATTTTTGTAAGTTGATTCTCAATCTTTTTATTTAAATTTTTCTTATAAATATACTATAAATTTGTTGTAAATATGTTAAAATTTTATTAAATAAGTGATATTTTAATTTTTGTGGATAAAAAAAAAGTGAATGAATAGTTGATTGATTGAGTTTTTTTCATTACACACATTAAATATGTTAGAAAAAAAATCTAACTTTTAATATTAACTGGAGATTTGGAATATTTTTTCAAATATGATTAAAAATTTTACTCTTTTCATTCCCAACAATATCAATATTTGGCATTTTCATCCAAGATACAACAGGTTCTGGTACACCAGTTGTATTACATGTTAAAATTATAGTTTCATCAATATTTCCAGTTACATTTAATCGTTCTGGATGAATTTCCGGTGGTACTGAAATGCTAGATAAATGAAAACACCCGATTATTATTTGAAACAATTAGTAAAAATTCAAAAAGAGTAAATTAAAAAAAAAAACAAAAAAACAAAATGTTACAAACCTAAAACGATTAAATCAACATCTTTATAACTGGTACCAGCCCAATTCTCTGCTTTGCATGTATAAACACCACCATTTCGACTTGATACATTCGGAAAGAAAGCGGTTGATTTTAGCACATCCGTGTAATCATCTAATGCTACTATAATATTAATTCCAATAAGATATTTTCATGCTGAATGTTGATAATGATGATAAAATTGATAATGACAGCAACAATTGATAATAATTAATAATAACAATAAAATAATAATATATATAATTAATAATAAGTATATATAATAATTAACAATAAAATAAAGATACAATGATAATAGCAATAATAAGGAAAGTGATAAAAATAATAATAATTAATAGCAATAGTAGTAATAAGTAAAGATAAAAATGCATTGATAATAATCATAATAACAAACTTTGTGATAATGCTTTATCATCTTTTAACCATGTAATATGTGGTTTTGGTATACCAACTGCTTCACACCATAATTCAGCTTGTTGACCACTTTTTACAATAATTCTTCGTGGTTTTTCAGTTATTCGTGGTGGAACTAAAATTATATCATTCTATTTTATGCTATTTTGCAAAAAAAAAAAAAAAAATAATCATTTATTAAGAATTTTTAGCTTTTCATTTCATTTTTTCGTTATGATTTTATTTATGAGTAATAAAACTAAATCTATTTTATTGATCAAAATTAATTATCAATTTCCCAACGAATCAAGGTATTTTGCAAAATATTAATACCCTTTTTTAAAGTGATTATAAAAATGAATAATAGAAAAATTTATGATATTTAAAATTTGAGAAAAATTAAGAAAAACTAACCACCAATATAAAGTTGTAGTTTTTGTGTAGCATTACCAGCTGGATTAACAGCAACACAACTGTACATACCTTCATCATTTAGCTTAGCATGATGTATTTTGAGTTGTGTTTGATCTGGACTTAATTCAATATTTGATTTTAATATCAATGGTTTATCATCCTGAAAATTTTGATATCTTATCAAAAAAAATGGAAGAGCAGGAAAGATTCTGTTTTATTGTTATGGTTAAATGGTAGTAAGTAAGTAACTAGGTAGGTTTAATATCAATTGCTTATCACCCCAAAAATTTTGGTATCTTTTCAGAAAAAAGAGAAAAAAAGAAATAAGTGAGTAAATACTTCAACCAATCATTATTAAAATTTATAATAAAACATAACATCATTTTATAGGACTATCATATTAATTTATGTACAAGTTAATTAATCTTAATTAATTTATCAAACTTAACATTCTGTCATTATGATATCAATATTGTCTCTTCTTTTTTTCTCTTCTTATTTCTTAATAATACATTCGTTTTAAGTATTAGATCTTTTTTTTGGGAAAATTTTCACAAAATATTTAATAGAAATTAAGACAGATCCATCAAAAATTTTAATATTCATTTTAATTAGTACAATTTTAATTTCAATTTAATTATTTTAAATACGAATATCAGTGAAATTTAGTAATAATTCAATATAAATACCTTATACCAGTAAATTTTTGGAATTTCTCCTTCAATTTCACAAATTAACAATGCTGGATCACCTTCTGTAGCATTGATTGTCTTAATACCTTCTCTTATCACAACTGGTGGACCTAAATTGTAAATGATTATAGCATTATATAAAAATTCAATTAATTAGTTTAAATAAAACAAAAAGAAGAAAATATTGAAACTTTATTTCAACAATATTCTAAATTAATTACAAACTATTATTAAGTTAATAAATATTGTTTATTATAAATAATTTTTATTCTTTTTTAAAAAACAAAACTAACTTATCACTTTGATGACATATTCTTTACTGTCTGAGCCAGCATTATTTTTTGCTATACATTTAAAGGTTAGCAGTGCTTGTTTCGGTGCTTTCTCAACAAACAAAGTACCATCCTCCGCTGAACACATATTGAGATTATTGTTTGATTCTGTTTCCACTGATAGATATATTGCGAATTATTAATCAGCAAAAGAAGAAGGGAATGTCACGAAAGTGCTAAATACGTATGTTCATTACCGCATTCGATCTAAGATACAGTTATAAGGTTTAGTAATACTTATAGCTGAAAGTAGTAATAGCAATACTTATAGCTTATGTTTGAAAGTAGTAATAGTTATAGCAATATAGCTCATAGTTGAAAGTAATAATACTTATAGTTGAAAGTAGTAGTAGAAATAGTTAGGATAATACATATAACTGAAAGTAATAGTAGTCGAAAGTAATAATAATTACAGCTTATAGTTTAAAGTAGTGATACTTATAGGTTATAAGAAAGTAATACCTGTAGCTTATAGTTGAAAGTAGCAATAATAATACTCATAGGAATACTTATAGTATATAGTTGAAAGTAACAGTATTTATAGAACTTTAGTTAAGCTGATGTTATAATTAACTTCAAATTGAAAATTGATCCATTTAATGACTAGTAATAGTAAATTAAAAAGAAAGGAAATTAATTATTAAAATGTTAAAATTATTAATAATTATTATTCAATCACACTTACCAATGGAATAACCTTTCTTATCTTTGTCCAGTATTTCTCCATTTAATGACCATGTAACATCTGGTGCTGGAAAACCACGTACACCACATTTCAGGCTAAATGGACTACCAACAGGCATGAACGATTCGTTTGGTGATGTTGTAATGATACGTGGAATAACTATAAAAAGCTTTTTTTAAATAAAATTAATCAAATTTAAAATTAAAATTAGTCACAAAAAATTGAAAAAAATAACGATAGGATATTTAGAATTTGAAAAAAGAATGTTGGATATTTACAAAATATGATTGTTTACCGAATACTTCAAGTGTAAATGCTTGTTGGGCAATTCCAGCTTCATTTGTTGCTATACAAACGTACAAACCGGAATCTGAACTTCGACTATCTATTATCTTTAGTATCTAAATAAAATAAAATTTAATCAATCATTTTTATTCATTAATCATTTTTACATTTTTTTAAATAATTTTCCAAAAATTCTAAATAAAAAATTTGGAAATTCGAAAAGATATTTAAAAAAAAATAATACACTTTGGTCATTTTTTTATACCAAAAACATAAATGATTTAATAAAAAAAAAAAAAAAAAAAAAACTTGCAATTAACCTTATCTTCAATAATATATCTCATTTCAGTTTCAATTCGAATTCCATTTCGTTGCCATGCAACTTTCGGTGATGGTTCACCACTAACATTGCATAAAATTTGAGCTTCTTGGCCCTCAATAATTTGGTAATTACCACCGTTCAATATTTTTGGAGCTTCTAAACACAAAATTATATCAAATATATAAATAAGACAAAATTTTGAATTTTAAAAAAGAAAAAAATATATATGTAGAATAAAAAATTTGAATAATAGAAGAGAACTGCAATCATACTTCTAAATTTAGAAAAAGAGGCAGATAATCAATTTGAATTTAAAATTTTAAAGTTTGAATGTTACTTTAAAAAAAAAAAAAAAAACTTACGAACAATAGTAACTGTGTATAAAAGTTCATCTTTACCAGCAATATTTGATGCAATGCATTTATATGTTCCATGATCGTTTAATGTAACATCGTTTACCTTTTAAATGTTAATAAAATAAGTCCAAAGTAGAGAAATTTTTCTTACCCACTCTCTCTCTGCCTGTTTTCAAGAGAAAAAAATTAGAAAGGAATTTTTTTTTTTCCCGAAAGAAAATAAATAACTAAGGAAATAAACAAAGAAAGAAATCTTTTTATTCTTTGTTAAAAAAAAAAAAAAACAAAAATAATTTTCTATGATTTACGATGTTTTTTTTTTTCTTTGTGATAATTACAGCGTAAAAAAATGATAACATATATGAAGAAAAAATGAATTTCACAGAAAAATTTTCCCACTTCTAATTAATAAGTTGAAAAAACCTGAAGATAGCGACCATTTTCACCGATAATTACATTTGACATTGTTTCATGTATTATAGTATCATTCACATACCTATAAATATCATTTGCTTATTATCATATATTATTTATACCTGTAAATATCATTATATACCTATCATAGTACCATTTACATACTCTATTTTACATTTAGTATCTCAGAACAATAAAAAAAAAAAAAAAAAAAAGAATGAAAAATATATTAAAATGATAAATGCAGTAGTAACAATAAAAATAGTAAAAAAAAGAAAAATTAAAAATATGAGGCAAAAAAAACGGACCAACTTATTTCAGGTAATGGTTCACCGGTTGCATCACAAATTAATGTTAGTGTTTGAGTAATTGGTAATCGTAAATTCATCCCAATGTTATCACGATTAATTGTCGGTGGCACTATAAATAATTGTTATAATTTATTGAGAATTTTAATCAATTTAGAATAAAAGTTTCACAGATAAATTTAAAGTGATTTTTTTACATACCCAAACCATCTACTAATACCTAAAATATACCTAAAACATCGATGTGTGCAGTAGCATAGGATGCACCAACATCATTTACTGCTGTACATCTATACTGGCCGATATGTGATTGTTTTAAACGAGGAATGTCCAATCTTGTTCCTTTCAATGAAATTCGTACTCCTAAAATAGAAGTAATGTTGAGTTGAAATTAAGTTTAAATTAAGGACATTTTTAGATTACTATGTAATGTACACAATTACATGTTTATTTATTATTATCACCACTGTTATCAGATTATTATTAATTTTCGTACTAATTAATTTTTTTTATTCCAAAAATTGATTAAAACATATGTTTATGTTTCAGTCTCACGCATATTTTATTGTTCAATACTTCATATTTTGAACAATTAGTTATTATCATCGTTATTACTTATTATTATTATTAACTATTATTATCATCTTTACTATTGTCATTATCACCATTATCACTATTTATTACTGTTATTATTGTTGATTTATTTTATATTTTTTTCACTTCAAAATATATTTTATCTATTATACGCTAAAAATTTTGGAAAAAAATTTTTAATGTCTAACTTTTATTAATCTAATTACACAAATATTAATTTGTTTTTTCTTTTTTTTTTCTTCTTTTTTTTGTAAATAAAACTAAAAGTTAACCATCTGCTGAAGTGATTAATGGTTGATCATCCTTGCTCCACGATAACGATGGTTTTGGATTACCGGTTGCTTGACAATGTATTGTGATAGCACTATCGATCGGTTGAATATTATCTTTCGGATGTATGAATACAATTGGAAATGCTGAAAAATTTAATTTAAAATATTTGGAGTTAAAAAAGAAAAACAAAAAACATTTAAATTGATTGATAAGAAGAATATAGCTAATCAATCTTATGTATCACTGATATATAGATGATAATTTTTTGAAAGATAAAATTAAATGATAAGAAAAAAAGGTAAAAACCTTACTCCAAACATCCAAAGTTAATTCATAATCTATTTTACCAGCAGCATTTGATGCCTCACATAACCAAATACCCGAATGCTCATGCTTAGCATTTAAAATTTCCAGTCCTATAAATTAATTAAAAAAAAAACATCGTTAAAAACGCAGCAAATGAATAATAATTTAAGAAAATTATTTATAAGAAACACATATTTTTAAAAAAAAATTTTTACAATTTGTGTAAGTTAAATTTTTTTTAGAATTTTTATAACATATTTTTGGAGTTTATAACATGTTTTGTAACGTAGAATTTATTACATAGATTTATAAAATTCGTTTTTGAAATTAATTAAGTTAGCAAACCTTGTCCATTATCGATTAATCTCACGTCACTTTTATTATTAAAAGATATTAGGTAACCATCTTTGATCCACTGAATTGTCGGCAATGGATATCCGGAAACTATACACCAAAGAGTTATTGATTGTCCAGTAATGGCATGCAATTGTTGTTTACTGCGACCATAATCCAAATGGGGTGCTGCTACAATAAAACAAAATTCTAAAATTATATATTTGTAATTGAATTAAAAATCTAATGTATAAATATTACAGTAAAAGTTTTTTTTTGTTATCTCTTCTTGTTTGTCTAAATGAAGCAAAGCTGTCAAATTATGATAATATAAAATTTAGTATATGTTAATTAGGAAATTATTATAATACTAATATAATACTAATACTATAATATATCTGCTCATGAAATGAAGTAGTCATATTATGCTAAAAAATTTATTTTGCTCATTTTTCAGGCTAAGCAAATTCCTATTTGTAAATTTTCTAGAATGTTATAAGATTGCAAAGTTGGTGTTAATCTATTGGTTCTTTTCATTTTTTATTTTTCTTTGTAAATTAATACAATAAAGAATATATTATTATGATCAGCTAATTATCCTGTAATATATATATATTTATTTAAATTAGCATAATTTAAATTTGTACTTTCTAAATGTTTAACTTTCATTTTCCAATAATGGATTAAAAGAAAGATACGTACAAAATATTTCCACGTAAAAATTGAGTGATGATTCGCCCGCGCGATTTAGTGCAACGCATGAATAATTGCCAGCATCAGAAAGTGACGTATGAGCGATGTGTAAACGTTGTCCGTCTGATGTGATCTGATAATTTCAAAAATTGCAAAAAACGAAAAACAATAAATATTTTAATTCCAAAAAAAAAAAAAAAAAAAAAAAATATGAAATAGTAAAAATAAAAAATTTAACCAACAAACAATGGTAATATTAATGGAATAATCAGTACATTCCATTTTGAATAAAAAAACAAATTCTATAATTTTATATTTCAATACAATTCACATATCTTAATAATATTAATAATAATATTTTAACTATATATATATGAAATGAAAATAGCTCAAGGAAGATTTATAAAATCAATTTAAATAATTCCAAATTATATAAATTATCTTATTCTATAACAAATAATTTATTTTAAATCTTACTCTTTTTCAACAAATAAACTAAATCAAAATACAAATTTTTCTACATAGCTTAAAAATTAATTTAATATAATAAAATCAAATCACAAATCAAAAAAAAAAAAAAAACTTTTAACCTACTTTAAAAAACGATAAATTTAAAAGTTCTGACTTAAGCTAATATTTGGGAAACAAACTAAATTAAAATAAATTAAACTGAATTGAAATGAATAAATATTAAAAGAAAAAACTTTAACTAACTTTAATATTTGATACTGTAAATCGATCAATTGGACGACCATCTTTATACCATAATATTTCAGTTGGTGTTGTTGAATATTTATCATATTTTACTGGACAAACTAATGTAATGCTATCTTTTTCACGTTTTATATATTTTTGTGATTGTACTGTTTCAAGTTCTGGTGGTACTGTAAATTTGACAAAAAATTTAGTAGTAATAATTAACATAATATGTTAATTGTTAATTATTATTAAGCTTTTTATACTTTTATCTTTTTTTTGCCTTTCATAGAATTAAAAAAAGAATTTTTTTTTTTGTACGTTAATTAATTTCATATGTTAATTAATTAATATTTGCTCATTAATAGTCTATACTGCAATAACATTAGGTATTTATATATGATTCAGCCGATTAATCTAATAATTTAAAAAAAAAAGAAAAAAAAACGACTAACCTAACACTTCCAAATTAAAATTTTGTTCCACTTGGCCACCTTTATTTTCAACAACACAAATAATTTGTCCTTGATCACTTACTTTTACTTCTTTAATGCCAAATGTTTGATTATTCTATAAATTTTCATTTGCTATTTCTTTTCTTTTATAAGGACAAATTGTAATTAATGGTAAATATTTCAATTAAAAAAAAATTTTTTTTGAATTATTTAGTATAATTTCATTATTTACTTTTAAGACTAATCTATAAAATTTCATTTAGCACTTCTTTTTTTCTTCCATAAAAAGAAATTCTAATTACTGGTAAATCTTAATTAAAGAAAAAGTTTTCTTTTTGAATTGATTAGTAAAATTTTTGTTAACAAATATTGATAACTAAAAAAAAAAAAAAAAAATATATATATATATAATTAGAAAATTGACGATGCATATGGATGTTTAATGATTTCATACAATTAAACCTGTTCAATAACAAAACGATCATTATCAATTGATATTGGAATATTATCTTTGTACCATGTAATTGTTGGATGTGGAATTCCAGAAACTGGGCATTCTAAGTAAATTGATCTACAAAGTATTTCATTAAAAAAATATGTATCATTTTGAAAATAAATAAAATTATCTGCTAGTTAGTATTTCCAATAATTTATCTCATCTCTTAACTTTGATGAAATTTTTAATTTTTTAAATTAATCAATTTTGCTGATTAAAAAAAAAAAAAAAATAAAAAAATAGTTGCAATGTTTTTCATCTTTGATGTTAAAACTTGAAATAATACAGGCGAAGGAAAGACAATTAAAAAAATGTTTAATGTAAAATTGATAAAATAAATATAGCAAAAATGAAAAAAAATGAATTTCTTAAAAATAAAATTTGCACTAAGTGTAGTTAATACTAAATATTTCAAAAAAAAAAAGAGAAAAGATGTGGAAAAAGTGAATGAATAAATTTATATAACACTTATTAATAAAATTATTATTGTTTATTACTAAGCTGATAAAAAAATTATTATAATATTAGAATATTTATTACATTCATAAAGCGTAAACGCCTTTTTTTAATGTTTAAACAAATTATTCAAGAAAAAAAAAAAACTAAACATAAAAAATTAGGGGATAACTGTTACTATTTATAAAAATAATACAAGAATATAAAGTATAATTTAAAATTTTAGGTTCTAATTTCACACATCTATTTTGTTTATTAAAATATTTGAGATAATTGAAAAAAAAAAAAGTTAATCTTTTAGAAAAATCACTTGAAAAAAAACAAACTTTCCCACAATTGCTAATGGATTGCCAATGATATTTGATGTGTCGATACTTGGTGGTACTAACACTTTTAATATCAGGTCAATATCTGCTGAACCTGCTTCATTTTTTGTCTTGCATGTATATTTGCCACCATCGCTCATTTCTACATCATGTATTGTTATTTTCTAAAAAAATAATTTTTGATTAAAAAAAATGTTTTTAGAAAATTACATTTCAGTAATCTTGTTATAAATTCAAGAAAAAAAAGGTGTTTCAATTATGGATTAAAAAAAAAATTATTTCAGTAATTTCACAGTTTTTATTATGCAAATTATTTTTACCTTTCTTATTAACAAAAAGTTATTTTAATAATTTTATAATTTTTTGTCACTTCAATGATTTCCTAATTTTTATCACTTAAATTTTTTTCCCTTTTTTTTAAATGAATGAATCAGAAAATTTTATTTTATTTTATGGAATTATATTCATGAAAATTATTTTATTTTTTAAATCCAAAAACATGAAGAATTTTAACAACATTAAATTTTAGTTAATTTTATAAAAAGTAACTAAATCGTTTTTCTAATTTATTGCTTTTCTCATTCATAATTAATTTACTGAACAATGATATTAGTTTAATTAATATTAATATCTTACATAACCATTAAATTAAAATGTTGTCTTTGTTTCTTTTTTTTCTGATTATTTTTTACCTAGTATCAGCTGTAATGATTTAATTATATTGGAAAATGGATTAGAAATAAAAAAAAAAAACATAATTTCTATTTTTGCTATTCTAATATTTTAGATTAATTGAAAAGTTTTGTTTCTTCTAAAATTGATAGATGTCGACAAAGTAAAGAAAAACTAATACTTTAACTTCTAGCAAGCAACAATAAAAATACTGTAACTTTTCATTGATCATTTTTAATTCTAAATTATGAACAATTAACATTCTTTTAATTAGGATAAAAAAAATGGTATCACATAATTAGAATTAGACAAATATCAGATATAACATTCTAACTGCGCGTTATGTCATGGAAATGAGTAATAGTTTTTTTAGATTGAATAAATGAGTAATTAACCTGTCCATCCGATGAGATATGAATATTTTTACGAAGATATAAAGGTAAATCACCACGGAACCAATGAATTTCCGGTTTTGGTTCAGCTTCAACATTACATTCCATCGTTATCGTTTTACCAATTATTGCCTCATAAATAGTTTCACCACGATGATGAAATTTTGGGGGGCCTAATAAAAAAGTGTTAAATTTAATATTGTCTCTTTTTGTAAATAATTTATCATAAATTTTTAATTTAAATTTTAGTGATTAAAAAGAAAATATCAACGTTTCTTTTTACTTATTTTTTGATTTAATTATCAAAGGAAAAAGAAAATTGCTTTGAGCTTAATGCAATGAGAAATGAGAAAAGTAACAAAATCATAAAACCATATAAATAATTTAGCTTACTAATTAATTAATTTAAACATCAGATAATTAATTATGAAAAAAAATTTTTCAATTAAAAAATTACCAATAATTTCCAGTTCATAATTTGTATATAATATTCCAGCTTCATTGTCTGCTAAACATGTATAACGCCCTTTTTCATATTGCTAAAAAATATACATATGATCAGATTGAATTTCAATAAACTGTAAAATTTGAAATATTTAATAAAATTCCTTTTGTTTTTGTCATATAATTGATTTAATTTAATGACTAATAAACTATAAATTGGCTAATAATTTTATTGAAACTTTTTGATGTATTTTACTTCATCCACTTCGTTTTACAGCTATAAATTTGAAATATTCAAATTGCATTTTTACATTTTTATACCTCTGGTTGTTGAATTATCAAATCATTCTCGCTAAGAATTTTTCCGCGATTAATTGTGATTGGTTTTCCATCATATAGCCATTTAATCTAAAAATAAAAAGAAAGAAAACATTAAAAAAATGCGGAAATTTAAATTATATCCATAAATATAGCTAACATTGGTAGTTGAAGTTGTATTCATACTGATAAATATAACTAACATTGCAAATTGAAATTATATTTATAAAAATTTAAATTACGCACTGAAATTGTACTCATAAATATGACTAACATTGTAAATTGAAATTACATTTATAACAAAACTAGAATTATGAATCGAAATCATATTTCTAAACAATATTTAACACTGCAAATTTTAATTATGAAAAAAATAACCTTTGGTTTTGGATTACCCTGCACTGGACAATGCATAATAACCTGCGTACCCTGAACAACACGTAAATTTTGATCAATTTGCTCCTCGATATATGGCGCTATCAGAACAGTTACTATAAAATTAGCTTCTGCTTCTCCGGCCGAATTTTTTGCAACGCATGAATAGCTACCAGAATCTGACCTATAAAAAAAAAAAAAAAAAAAAAAACTTATATATTTTTTTAAAAAAAAGTCAAATATTTAATATAATATTTGAGAATAGTAATTTTTTTTCCCTTTTCATTTTTTCCTCTTTCTTACTCTTTCTTTCTCTCTCTCTGTCTACTTTTTTCTCATTTTTTTCTTCTTTCTAATTTAATTTTATTTCATAATTCGAAATTTGCGTTATGAAAAAATTTGAACCTGCGTGATTTAAGAATCATCATTGTTTCACCACGTGGACTTAATATAATATTTCTCATATCTTCAATCGGACGACCACCACGCATCCATCTGAAATATTTACTTTTAATCTTAAATTGATATATAATATAATATTTGTTTCTGAAATAGTTAAATTAAAATATTGAAGTATTACAATTACTTTATTAATTGCGTAAAAAAAGAAAAAAATGATACGTGATATTCGGTTCTGGATTTCCGTCAACTTTACATTCGAGACGTGCTTGTTCACCATTATGTACTCGTATTTCTGTTTTCAAATCACGAAAATGTGGCTTAATGAAAATATCAACAACAAAATCAGTTGATACTTTACCAGCTTCATTACGTGCTTCACACGTATACCTAAAAAATTTTCATTTGAATTCAATTTTTTCACCAAAAACTTCCTTTAATGATAATATTTTTTTTGAATATAATATAAAAAATTTATTACTTTCATGATTAAGTTTGTCTGAAATACCTCAAATAAAACTATCAATACTTATTTGTAAAACACTAATTAACAATTGCAAAAGCGAAAATAAAAACTTGACAATTTTACAAAATCATGCACTGAAATAATTATGTTACTCAATAACGTATTACCTGCCAGCATCTGAAGCTTTTGATGACGCAATTACAAAACGTGAGTCACGTGTATTCAAAAGTTGTCCATCACGTTTCCATACAATTATCGGTTTAGGATTTCCAGTTGCAATACATTCTAATATTAATGTAGCGTCTTCTTTTACCTGTACAACACGTTCACCTTCCAAGATCATTGGTGGCACTAGAAAAAGGAAAAATTAACTATAAAATTTTACAATAAAATTATCTAAAATAATAATATAATTTGATATTCCATTGATAAAATTACTTAATGTAATAATTTATACAAATTTTACAAATTATAAAATCTGTAATTTTTAAGAAAAAAAATGATAAATTTATTATTCCTTTTTCAAAAAAAAGTGTCATAAAATGAAAAAAAAAAGACTAAGAAATTGAATATTTTCATCAATTTTATTCGTTTTCTTTCTTTTTTTTTCATAAATTTTTGGATTAAACAATAATATTTTCATCAAACATTTCAATAAATGTTTATACACATATCTTTATAATAAAATTTAATGATAAATTTATTTCTCATATATCACATCAGTTTACATTATTTTTTTTTTAACTGCAGTAATTTTTTTTAAAAATTATTTCATTATTACTTACCAAGGACATCAAGTTCCGTTGTCATGCGATGTTCACCAGCTCGATTTCTTGCTACGCAGGTATATCGTCCTGCATCACTCATTTGCGCTTCACTAAAATTTTTTTTCAATACTTTTTTTTATTTTAACTTTAATTTATCACTGTTAATTTCAAATTAGTTAATAAAATGAACTATCAAACTCCCATTGTACTCAAATACTCTTCAATTAATTCTTCAATAAGAAATGTTAATTGTTCATTGTTAATTTTAAACTGGTCCATAAAATGTTTTAACAAACTTTTATATTATTCAAATATTCTCTAATTTCTTTTATCATTCAAATATTCCTTAATTAATTTATTTTATTACTCAAAAATTTCTTAATTAATTCATTAATAAAAAAGTAGTTAGTTTGTTTGTTTAGTTGCTTATTTGTTTGATTGTTTATTTTTTTATAAATTTAAATAATTAATTTAATGTAACTTTTAATTGCTTCCTTTATCATTTTTAATTGTTTTATTTTTTCATTTTAAATTCCGTTGTAGGAAAATAAAAAACAAACATTAATTTATCAAAACTTTTATTTTTTATTACCATTTTAAAAATAAACGTTTCCTTTCATTCATTTTTATGAATTTTTGAATTACATTTTTGAATTACATTTTTGAATTTATGAATTACATTTTTGTAATAAGCAGAAAAATTTTATTTATGATAATTTAATTAATTGATTAATTAGTACTTCATTTGATGGGCTTTTTGGCGCTATTATTTCATTCATTTCTTTAAATTATTAAATTTCGAAAAGAAAAAGAAAACCTGAGATGAAGATAATGCAAATTACTAGACGATTGAGCTATACTAGCATTAAATGATTGTCCATTTTTAAGCCATTCCACTTTTGGCATTGGTGTTCCACTTATTTCACATCGAATTGTTTGTCCTTGTCCTTCGATTACTTTTAGCTCATCAATAAATGTTAAAATTTTTGGTGGTGCTAGAAATTTTTATCAAATTATCGTAGTCAATAGTTTATCATACAAAAATAGCCCAAATTTAATAAAAACTGATCTAATTTTTTTGTTCCGCTTTTTTTTTAAAATTAATTAATCAATTTCAAAAAAATTTTTAAAAATAAAAATGGTTGTGTTTAATCTTTTTTTTCAAAAAATACTTCAATAATTGATAATTTTAACCTGTAACTTGTAAGAATGTATCAGCTTCAGCTTTACCAACTTTATTTGTTGCCAAGCATGAATATCGTCCTTCCTGATTGACTTGCAGTTCTTTTAATACCAATAAAGTACCATTATTTAAAATCTAAATTTAAACTACTTGCTAGAAATGCTAAAAAATAGTAAATAGATTAAAAGTATTACAGTTTGAAGTTAAGTATAAAATACAAATTTGATATGGCAAAGCAATCGTTAGAAATGCTAAAAAAATTAATGAATAGGTTAAAAAGTATTACAGTTTGAAAACAAGTATAAAACACAAAAGACAAAATAAACTTAATTTTTGTCCAAATTTAAAACATAAATTTACTATCAAATAAATAAGTGCTAAAAAAAATAATGCAAAATTTCAAGTTGTAATACACTTTTTAATCGATTTTATTCATTATTCATTATCAAATAAAATAGTTGCTCGACTTATTTGAAAAAAAAAAAAAGTCAATTATTTGTTTTCCAGTATAAAAATATTATAAGCGCGACATTTCATACGTCATATCATATAACAACTAATTTTAATCATCTTTTCAGTTGGAAATTTTTTTAACAATTTTTTTTATTTTTTAAAGCAATTACCTGAATTTTTTCAGATGGAAAAATTGTTCGTCCATTAAATGACCAAATATTTGTTGGCGTTGGTATGCCAGTTCTTTTACACTCAATATTTACTGTTTGATTCAAAATTGATTCAATCTTACGAAATGTTGATCCAATAATTTTTGGCGGTACTAAAAGTAATTTATAAATCAATGCATATGTCATAACGTTACGAATTTTTTCTTAAAAAATTTTCTTTTTACTTTTTAATTTTACCATTCTCAGGTATTATTCAGATTTTGCAAATATTTTTCTTTCTTTTCTTTTCTTTTTCCTTGAAGCCTAAAAAATTTCATTTGCAGTGGAAATATATACATACAAATTTCATTTTATTTTTAAAAAGTAAAATTGTATTCATTGCAATTTGATAACTTTGCAAAAGAAAGAGTGGAAAAATAAGAAAGCTTTTTAAATTTAATATGAATTGGATGTGAATTTACAATTTATGTGGGAAAATTTTATTGATTTCATTCATTTATAACATTAATAACTTTATAAAAAAGGCACTATTTATAAAAATAAATTTAAAAAAAAGGCAAAAAAAGAAAAAGTTGAACGATTTCAGCTTCTATTGAATTAGGAAAATGAAAAAAAAAAAAAAAAAACGAAAACTTTCTCATACACTATCAGTTGTACCAAAAAAGAAACAAAAAAAATTAATTTCAAATAAATAAATATATTATTATTCTTTTTTTTTTTTTTTAGGGGGGGGGGGAGGAAGAAAATCTTGTTATGGAAAATATCTTTACAATTACTCATATGAAGATTCAAAATTAATTCAATGCTTTTAAATTCTTCATTTCACTAATTTGCTTCAATAATTCTACATATCTAATGCATTATCAATGTGTGTGTTTTGCTAAATTTAATAGGTAATTTAATTCTTTTTCTTCCTTTTGAATAAAAGCTTTAGAATAATTGAAATTGTCAAACATTTCTGTTACTTAATTAAATTTTACCTAAAACGACGACATTTATAAATGCAATAGCTTCGCCTGCATCATTCCATGCTCGACAAACATATCGGCCTGCATCATATACTTGCCCGTGTAATATATGCAATTTTATGCCACTTGTTGATAGCTATAATTTGGTCCGTTCATTTTAAATTTTTACTTATAGTTATGAAAATTTTTCTAATTGAAAAAATTGAAAAAAGATCTAACATATTGTAAAATCAAGTAATAAATGAAAAATAAATGAATAGTATGAAAATTTAATGCATTTTGAATATTTTTTCAACAAACTGTCAAAGAATTTTTTGTCTTTTTAGAATAACTTTTAAAAATATTTTTTCTTTTTTTCAAAAATACTAATTTTATAATATGTTAGATTTTTTCAATTTTTTTAGTTTTTTCATTATTTGGATATGAAATTGAATGGAATAAGCAAAAATTAGAATATAAATGGATGGTGAAACTAAAATTCAATTTGAAAAATTGAGACGGGTTTTTTTTTTTTTTAATTTTAATACCAATAATTCGTTCTAGGGAATTTTGTTGATATTATCAAAAATTATTCGTTCCTGTCATCCTTCCATCCCCTCTCTCTTTGTCTTTTTTCCTTCTCTTCCTCAAAAAGAGAGAGAGGGGAAAAGATTGCTTTTTTTTTTTTTAAAAAAAAAGCAATAAATTTTATTGGTAATAAATCAGTCATAATGATATGTTATTTTTATGATCGAAGTTTTCTCACCAATTTCCATTAACTAACCAAAATTATACCCTTCTTATTTTGCTGTATTTTAAATAAAAAAAAAAAAAAAAAAAAACTTGTTCTTCCTTCTTTTTTATTTTTTGAAAAACTTTTTTATAAATTGCTTCGTACAGTTATAAAAATAAAGAATTTTATACTTTAACATATGTATTATTCATATAAAAATAATTTAATTCTTATAAACATAATTTTTTAAAATTTCATATAATCTTTGCTTTTTATATTGTATTATCAATTTATCAAAGAGAGAAAAGAAAAAATTTTCTTTTCTTTAGAATTTAAAATTTTTTAGATCTTTTTTTTAGAATAGTATTTTTTTAGAAATTAATACCTTTTTTAAATATTTTTTGCATTTCTATTTTATTATTATTTTTATCATTATTAATTGTAATATGAATAATAAAATAAATGATTATTTATTACTTTTAAGGAATAAGGAATTGATTTGATTTTCTAAGATTATTGTTTTTTGAATATGCAATGATCATTTAGAATTGTGCATTTTATGAAATTAATAAATTAATGTTGTTGAAATAAGATAATAATATATCAAAATTTACCTGTAAATTATTTGATGTAGTAATGGGAATACCATTTTTAGTCCATTGTATTTCTACTGATGGATCATTAATTGGACATGTCAACGTTACTGTTTCATTTTCAGCTAATTCAATGATTCGATGTTGATTATCCATTTGTGGTGGTTCTAAGTGTAAGTAATTAGTAGAATAAAAAAAAAAAAATGTAGGAACTAAAATATTATCAACTATTATCTATTTTATTTTCTTCTTTTTTTCATTATGTTCAAAGAAATAAAACAATCATTTTTATCATTTTGTTAGAATTTAGCATATTTTTGTGTTCATCGCAATAAAAAAATAAAAATAGAATAATGAAAGTTACTAATGTAAATGGCTAGTATGCAAAAAAAAAAAAGAGTTTTATGTCAAGAGAGAAATTAAATTGACTAATATGATTGCTTAATATTCTAAATTATCAATTATTATATAAAATATCTGCTAAATTAATTATAGAATTCAAATCTTTTGATATAAATAATATTATCTAATTAATTTTATAGATTATTTTAAATTAGCTAAAAAAGTTTTAGATATTGAGTTACGCCACCAAGGAAAAAAGAAATTTTAATTCAAATTTTCAACAATAACAGAATAAAAAAAGATACTAACTAAGAACAGCTACAATAAGATCCTTTTCGGCTCGACCTGGTTTATTTTCCGCCACGCATGAATATCGACCAGCATGATGATCGGTAGCTGATTCAATATGTAATTGTTGACGATCATTCATAAATAATACATCTGTTTCATTCATTTGTTGACCGTTCTAATTAAAAAAATACAATAAGTTAATTAGCATGATAATTGATAAGTTATTTAGAATAATTAGAATATAATAGATTAATTAGATCAGTTAACTAATTCAAGAATACAAGTGTTATTTTCTTGTTTATATTTTCTTTGTTTTATTTTTTCAAAGTAATAGATTATATGACTTCACTTTATATACCAAATCAATTATTCTTTTTGAAATTAGTCAATTTAATTCATCCAAACAAATCATTAATTTTTTTAAATTAAGGATGACTTAAATCTTGTTTACCTTTCCCTTCCATTTCCATTCTTTCATTTGTATGCATTATTTAGGTTAAGAATTTTGAAAAAAAAATGATAAACAGTTTTGAAGTTATGAATTGTCAATTTACAATTTACATTTTTCCATTTTTTTCTTTTTTTATATACAAAACATTTCCAAGGTTTTTTTTCCGTTTTTGTCAAATAATAATATTTCACAATGATTGTTTCCTTTCTGTTTGCTTCTTGACTTTTTATTCGCAACTACTTGAGATAAAAGTAAACAAAAATGAACAGATATATTTTTTTCAAAAAAAATCTTTTATAATTTTATTTTTTTCCTCAGTTTCAATACTTGAGTAAAATTATTTAAAGAAATAAATTATTCCATTAGTTGGTCATAAAAAAGAAATGAAAACAGAAAAAAGCGAACAAAAAAGAACACAAATAAACAAAATTAGCGAATTTTTTTCATTAATATTTAATTAAGTTTACATTACGAATGCTGTGCTTTTTTCCAATAAGAAAAAATTTTTTCTTTCCAATTTTTTTTCTGTTATTTTACTCTTTTTGTTTAATAATTCGATAGGTTAATTAGTGACAAACAAATCCAGAAAGATTCAATTTATTGCTATCCGGATAATAATTAAAGAGTTATTACAATCGTTTAATATTCTTCGTAATTACTATGTACACTTTTTGAATTGCCATAAATAATCTAAATTTAAGATAAACTAAAATTAAAAATAATCACTTAATAATGTAATAATAATCTAATTTGCAAAATTTAAATTACAGTCAGATAAATACATGAAAAAATTCATATTTGTCATTTTATATCACATGTTATAGAAAAAGAAATTCAATAACTACAAAAAAATTAGAAATTAAAATTTTTTTTTTTGTTTGAAATAAATTTTTTTATGCTTGAAATCATTTGCTATCTATTACTAGTTAGAGCAAAGTTTCAATAAAACAATATAAATTATTGCTGTGCTGTTTAATGGTCTAGAAGATTTATTAATTAAATTCATGATGCTACCATATCAGAAAATTAATAAAATATTTTAACCTTTATATATAAATATATCAAAATCATCTTTCAATAACTCACAATTTTTTCACAGTTACTTCAAATTACTCAAATTTCACTTCATTTGCATGCCAGTATAAAATGAATTCCATTAAGCATTTCACTAATGAGAGAGAGAGAGAGGGAGAGAGTCCTTTTATTTTGTTCGATTGAGAATTCTTAAATTGAAAATGACAACAACAACAACAAAAAAAAAAAGAAAGAAAGCTTTCATTCATGTGTTTCTCATAATAGCTTCTACCTTACTATAACAAAATTGGAAAATGTAAGTATCCGGTGGAAATTATTCCATGAATTAAATCCGGAATACTTGTATTGTTTTTTTTTTTTTATGTAATATTCTAATGAAATTATTCTACATGAAAAAGTCTTCATTCTCATTGGCTTCTACCTCTATAAAAGAAAAAATGGAAAATGTAAACATCCGGTTGAAATTATCTCATAAATTAAATCCGGAATACTTGTATTGAATTCATTTCAGTCAATTAGCATTTAGGCAAACAGACGAACATTGATTCCACTTTCAATTCCTATATAAAAAGCGCATTTTAAATTGTGAATTTTCGCGCATGATTATGCGACAAATTATTTGGACGATGATTTTAATCTATGGATAATTATGTTTATAGCATATTATTATACATATACTGCAGTATTTTTTAAATACGTTTTGAAGATATATTCATTTCTTTTTTTTTTTAATTCAGAGAGATTAAAGATTAGTAAATTTCAAGAGATAAAAAGGTATTCAAATTAACAATAAGCTTATTAATAATCCTTAACCCATCTTAACTAATATGTTCAAAAAGAAAAAATTATTATTAATACATCGTTTTCTTTTTCATTAAAACAAGAAAAAAAGTCAAAATTACTGTTGTTGTTGTTGTTTTCGTTGCTAATTTTAAATTGTAAACAAAATATTATTCTTTCCTTAATTTCATCAAATCTTATTTTGCACAAAGTATTCAAAGATTTATTGAGCTATCTAGTAGTTTTAAGTATTATAATAATAACCATTGCTGCATCAATTATTCCATTCAAATAATTTTAATAAAATTTTAATGCATTTTCCTAATTTTTCATCCCTTTTTTAAAACTAAACTTTTTCAAGCAACTTTTCAAGTAACTTTCTTAGATGATTTGTTGCACATTTTTTTTTAGTTTTTTTTAGAAAGCACATTTTTTATTGTTTTTATTATTTTACTACAGAATAAACAAGTAATTTCTATTTTACTTAAACATTCTAACTTTTTTTAAAACATTTTTTTAGAGATAAATTACTTTAAAAAATATATATTATACATATGCAACATTTGAAATACTAAATGAAAACAGTTTACATAACTTTTCAAATAAATCATTTTTATCACAATCTTAATGAATTTTATCCATTATTTTTTATTTCATATTATTTAATATGACGTGATAGGACAAATTCGTCAGTTATCTTAAAATTTCCATCTATCAAACAAATTGATTTCATCACTGGTTAAAGATACCAACCAAATTGGCTTAAAAGTACTTTTTTTTTTGAAAAAAGAAAAAATGATTAATAATTACTTTTAGTAAGTGCTATTTTGTTGAAACTAATATTGTTAATAAAAAAAAGTAACTGTTGCACAATTTATAGTGATGGAATTTTTAACAAACTTTCATGAAACATTTTTAATAAATTTTAGCAATGAATGATAAAAATTATTCATTAAGCTAAATATTTTTCGAAAATTATTTTCAGAAAAAAAATTCTTTGTCGTAAAATGATAAATATTTACTTAGCAGACTATAATACATCTTCAAATGAACTTAGAAGTAAAAATGAATAGAAAGATATAAAGGTTAAAAAAAGAGAAGTTAAAATGAATGATTTATTTGTGTAGAATGGTTAGAACTAATTATTTTAATATAATTAAACAAATTTTAAATAAAATTTAAATACTTTCTCTTTTCTTTCTTCACTATTCCTATTGAAATATTTTTATTAATGCTTTACCATTACCTTATATATATATATATATATGGAGAGAGAAAGAGAGAGAGAAAAAAAAGAAAAAGCTATTTCTTGTTTACGCTTGAATTAGACCACTAAGTATAATTTTGTTTGAGCATTGAAAATTGTTAAGCGATAAGTGTAAATAAAAAATTTTAAGTGCTAGCTACAAATAATTCTCTCTTTTTTAGTAACATAATTGTCATTGATCAATGATTTTTAGATGTCTGATTAAATTGAAATTTTTTCAAATATGCAAAATTTCATTATTTTAAATATTAATAAAATTTGATTTATTTTATACAAACTATATATGTTTGATACATATTTTGTCTCACTGTATTAAATTAACTTTCATTCATCTCTTTTATTTCTTTTTTTTTTTTTGCTTTTATTTCACCTTTTTTTTAAAAAAATATTAAACAAAAAGGTTCTTTTTTTTGGACCAAAATTTAATTGCTTATTTAATTTTAATAAACTTAGTCATTTGATAAATCATGCATATGAATTTTAGATTTTATTCAATTTTTTAGCAAAAATATTGAAATGATTATCGCATAATTCGCATTTACATTTATTTAATAAGCATTTCTCATTTGAATCATCTATATATTATTATTTTTGTTGTTATTATTATCGTTATTTATTATCATTACTATTATTTTTACTACTACTACTCTTATCATTACTATTACATAAAATTATTACTTTTATTATTACTACCCTTATCATTATTACTACATAAATTTATTATATTTTAAAAATATTCAGTTTTTTCTTTAGTGTAAGTAGAAACATTCAATAATATAAAGCTTTGATTACTGCCGCCATATTTACTTATGCTATATTCTGAAATTATTGAAATATTTCTTTCATCTATCTCTTCAAAGTCCTTTCTTTTTTTTAACAAATTTAATATTTATTTAATTGATTTCGTCCATGATACTCTTCCCATAGCCAAAAAAAAGCGATAATTAAAAAGAAAAGAAAAAATGCTACTTATCATATCTGTAATGAAATAGGTATGTCTTTAAATCAGCTGGGTACTTTTTCTAAAACTAACATTTATAAAATGCAATGAAAAAAAAAAAAAAAGAGAATAAGGAAAAAAAAATATTTTCAAATAGATATATGCTTTCTGCATTTTTAATAATGAGCAAAATTCAAAATAAAATTACTCCATAACACTATAAAAATATTTCATATTTACCTAAAATTCATTTATTTTAAATATGAATAAAGTATATTTTTTTACTTCATAACAATAGGTTATTTAAAACCTCAAAATTCAAAAAAAAAAAAAAGAAAAAAATTTGCTATTTTATAGTAACATATGGAAACATATTCACATATCTATCGCTCTTTTAAGTTTAATATATTACACTTTTCATTAGGAAAATTCTAATTAAAAAAAAAAAAAAAAAAAAAAAAATAAGCAGTTTTCTTAAGCAATAACAATTCCAATCACAATTCCTTATGAATATAAATATATAATCCAAACACATAAACATGTAAAAAACACATACATATGACATATTTTAATTTTCTCTTTAAAAAAAAATAAAAATTATCTTGAACATTGGAAAAAAGTTTTTGTACATATATTTCAAATCATTTCAATCTTTTTTTTCATATTATAAAAGTAATTCAAAAAAAAGAAAAGGAAAAACACATATTCGTCCCTTATTTGCTTGTCATCTTTCTTTAAATGCTTTCATAATTTTTTTTTTTTTCACTTTCCCGTTACTTTTTCGTAAAATCAATATAAAAAAATTTTTTCAATATAAAATTCATTATTTCAGCCCTAATTTGTACAATTTCTATCGTTTTTTTGCCTAAAATTTTAATAGTTTGAATATTAAAAGAGCAGAAAAATTTTTTTTTTCTTCACAATTATGTAATTTTATTCATCTGTCATTAAATCATTTTTTTTTGTTGCTAACTCAATTTTACTTCAAAGATGATTTGAATTGTGATGAGTTCAAACAAAGAAAAAAATTAAAAAGATTATATGCAGTTGTAATAAGCTGAATTTTAAACTTTTTACCAAGCTTTTGTTTTTTCGTTTCCTTTTTTTTATTCAATTTACACAACATGATTTAATTTAGAGAGAATTTATCAATGATAATTTGATCAAAGAGATAAAAAATAAATAAAAATATTTATGAATATTTAAATATAATTACTACGTTATTATGGACATACGTGTATGAATTATTTATAATTGGGTACAATTTAGTAAAGAGAAGTTTTTATTATCACTCATTATATTTATTTGAGAAAGGAATTTAAAGAGGATAATCTTATGAAGAAGAGATGACAAGAGAAGAGATTGCTGGGTGACAGAAAATAAACTCTTGTTGAGATAGTCTTTAACAGAGGCGCTAATCGACGATAAGCGCCTCTATTGTTTTTAGAATAGCATAGCTAATACAAATGCTTTCAACTAGGTGTTTCTGATATAGAATACATATATTTATACTTCAAATTAATTCACTTTCTAAAAGTATTATCAGACAAAATAGTAGTTTCAAAATTTATAGTTATTAATTCTGCTTGTTTTTTATTTTTATTTATAACAAACATAAACTTAACTTGCTGGATTGTCCACAAAAATTGCTTTAAGGTATAGAAAAAATATGTGTTTAAAAAATTTATTACCATATTATATCTTTATCAGTTCATATTATCTTCATCCAACACTCATTTATCATTAACAATCTTTTACACTTATCTCTTAATCTTTCTTCTCATCCTAGGGCAATGATTTCTTATAAATTAAAATTATTGTGAAAAATTTTAAATTTGCAAAACTCTTTTTATTTTCATTTTTTAATTTTATTTTCTATTATTTGCTTATGTATAAAATGAAAGTTTTCATTTTATACATATTTTTTTAAAAGATTTTTATACTTTCTTTTTTCTTTTCCCAATTGAAAAGAAAGAAATTTCTTCCGTAGAAATTTTAAGAAAAGAAAAGAAAGAAAAAAAAATCTTTTATTCTTTTCCTGTCTATTTTACCTTCCCGTTATTTAATCGTTGGGAGGAAATTATATCAAATGTTGAACATATAAATAACATAAAAGAGAATATTTATAAGAATAGAGAAAAAGAGAGAGAAGGGAAGGAGAGAGGAAGAGAGAGAGAGAGAGAGGGAGAGAGAAACGAAAGCTAATTTAATGGTAATTGATGACGTCCTTAATCGACTTTTTCTTTTTATCATGTATGATTTCATTCATTTTGTTCAAATATTATGTATACACATATATTTTTTAAACCAAATACATTTTAATAGATTTCCATTTCCATTTCGAATTCCATTTCTACTTCGGATTTCGCTTAATGTTTATTTATAATGGGAATGCATAAAAAAGGAAAAGAAAAGAAGAAATTTGCTTCTTATGAATGTGTGTTAAATTTTATAAAGCTATGAAATAAGTAAAATTTGAAGTTTCACAAAAAAAAAAAAAAAATTTTTTTATAAATAATCCAATCATAATACTACAAGCTAAGAGTTAAAAGTAAACAAAATTATATGAAAACTAAAAAAACAAATAATAATTTAATATTTTATGGCTTCATTGATACAAAGTTTATTGCATATCTTCAAAATTATAAAAAGATAAATGTAATTAAAAAAGAAAAATGAATAAATAAATTTGAGAAAATCCTAAAGATTTAAAAATGAAAAGAAAAAAGTTATGAATTTCCTTTTTTCTCTTGTTATTTGATCTTCTTATTCTCTTTGTTTCTCATCAATTGATTTAAATTTTTAGTCCTTTTTTTAATTTTTTTCTCATTAGAAATAAAAATACTAAACCTCAAAGAAAGTTCATTTAAAATTCATTGATGAAAGGCCATATATATTGTTGCTTATATGAAATTTTTTTTTTGAAATTGATGTTAAAAAAAAGGAAAAAAAACTATCCATTCTTAATTTTACATTTTGAATAATGAATGGTGACACAAAATTACACGTTCAATAAGGCGACATTTCTTGATTATACAAAAAAAAAAAAGGAAAAAGAAAGAGGAAGGGACGAGAGAGAGGGAGAGAGGGGTAAAGAAAGAATTCCATAATATATTTTCATCCATATTTTTCTAACAAATTACATTTGCCAACATAACTATCGATAAAGTTAGCAACAATCTTTTTCTTTAAAAAAAAAAAGTACATGACCTTTATTAATTTACTTCCTTTTTTTATTATTCAAAAAGCCCTCGATAAATCTTATTTGTGTAAAATTATCTAGGAAATTATATCAAATAATAATCCTCAAAAAATATAGTTCTCCAAAAAAAAATTTTTTTTTCTTTAATGCTATAGAAAAAACGATAAAAAATTTACCAAGTATTATATGGAATTACTTGTGAATATTTAAACTATTTTATGTTCTTCCTTTTTTTTTTTTTTTCATCTCTTTCATTATATAGCTTGTTAAAAAATTTCATAGTACAATAAATATTCGATAGATATGAAAGTGATATTTCAAAATATTTGTGTATAAATTTAAAGAATTTCTCCTTTTTTTAAAATATTTCTCTTTCTTTTTATTATTTCATATGATTTGAATTGAAATGTTGAGATTTTTATTCTCAATTTCCATATGCTTTATGAACGAATTTGGTTGTATGATTGTGCAACAAGCCATAATAAAAAATGGCTCTTTGTTGAGGCCTAGGCTTCACTTACTTATGGCTTTCATATAGATGTAAGCTATGCTTCATAGTTTATCTCATATCATAGTAGTTCTTTCCTTCTTTTTTTTTTAACATTGAGTGCAAATATGCCCCATTTTGCATTTCACTGATACTTTTTTTTCCCCTTTTCTCGTGAATTTTATAAATGTGTAATTGCTTGAAATTAAAATATAAATTAGTTCAAAATTCATATTTTTATTTAAAAATAGAAAAGATTAATTTTTAATTTAAATTAATTTTTTTTTTAATTTTAAATAGAATGAATATTTAAATCTGTTTGGTAAAGTTTTCGTAAGAATGTATGTATATGAATTGTTACTAGTTTATTTCAATTTTGATGTAATCAATATTTTTTTTAATGGCACAATGTTTGTAATTGTTTCTTTTTCCAAAATATTAAAGCTGAAAGATTAATAGAATAAAGCAGTAAAAAATAATATCAAAATGAATACTTTAGCGTATGGTTAATTAAGTTATTAATTTAAAGATGAATTAAAATGATTTATTGGATCGTAAAAATATATGCATAAAATAATTGTTTCTATTAAATATTTCTATAAATTATTTCAAATTCCTTTAACATAAAACTCTCCAATAATTTTTAAATTAATTCTCTTCTCTCATCTTGAGTGTTGAATCTTTTTTTTTTCTTGTATTTCTCTTTCATTATCAAACTTATTTAAAAAAGTTTACATTTTATAAACAAATTATAGGAACTGACATTTTATCAGTTCAAAGTTAACAATTCAAAGTTGAAATTTATTAAATTTCAGAAGAGAAATAGCTTAAGCTTTAAATTATTGCTTCTTGTCTAATAAGCGAAAATTGAAATTAGACGTTTTATTAAGCTCTATGTAATATTCAACGAATGAAACTACAGCAAAAATAACACAGATGAGTAATGCAATAAGATATTCTCTTATCACTTTATCACTTCATTTTCAGTTTTATTAGTATTATTTTTTTTTTCTTTGACTTCAGAAATGATTCCTTTAACTATCATTCATTATTTTTATTACTATCATTATCATTCCCTTTTGTCTTCAAATCTTCCAAACCTCTTATGATATTATCACTCTTAATTTAGACATAATACTTGGAAAACATAAAAATCTTATTATCAGTCCAAAAAAGAAGAAATCCCAAATAGCCATTCTTGGTTAAGGAGAAGAGAAAGAAAATAAAAGATTGCTATAGCAACGTTTCTGTTTACAATGCCGTGCTTATGATTTGAAAAAAAAAAAAAAAAACATATAGGCTCATTTTCTTGGCCCATCTCACATTGAAAAATTTATGGGTTTTATCTGGAAATAACATCAAAAAAAAGGATCTGAACTAACTGATCGAGCGATGGTGTGCGGTGCGGGTGGGTAAGGCATTAGGACTTTAGGAGCAGGGAGGAATGATCGAAGAGAGTAGGTGGTTGTATGGAAAGAAAGAAGCAAAGACTGATGATTCAAATTACGAAGAGTTAGAGAGAGAATGAAGAGAGAAGAAGATACACAGAGACTAGAGGGTAAAAAAAGAAAAAAAAGCTTAGAAGGGCGTGGAAGACATTTTTCGAAAAACTAACTTTAATAGCAGACAAATTTTTCAAATTCCCAATGCTCGGTTTTTTTTTTTTTTCATCCGTTTTTTTTTTTTTGGTATTCACCAATGGCTCATTTTCCGTACGAAAAGTTCAGTTGACAACTGTTTCTTTCATTTTTGCATTTTAATGAATTGTCAATGGTTAAATATTCTTTTTTTAAAAAAAAAAAAAAATTCATAGAAGTTAATCAATTATTAAATTATTTGATTGAAAAAAAAAAAGGACAAAAATTTCCATTGATTATTATTACGTTTAATTACAATCAAATATAATAATAAATAGTTTGAAAAGAATTATAATAAAAATTCGGAAAAAAAGATTAATGAATATTAAGTGTAAGATGAGAGATTAAGATTAAATACTTTTTTTAGAAGTGAAGTATTGATTAGTTTATAAATTTAAATTATTCTAAATAAGTACTCAAGAAGATATCGATTTTTGTTGCTCATATTTAAGTTTCTTATGCACGTAATATGTCTTATTATTTGCTATAAATAACTGCTTATTTCATTTAATACATTGCAAAAATGATATATTTATGTTTATCATTCCTGAGTTTATGAAAATTAAGTAAGGTATTAATCGACTTAATTAAGCTAAATTCAATTTAATTTAAATATTTAAATGTGATATATATATATATATATATATATATATATATATATATATATTTAAAAGGCAACGTATGATGCATAAGCTATACAAATGATATGATTACATAGATGATTACTCGCATTTAATCATTAATCATTAATCATTGATCATTAATCATTACTTCCGAATACATTAAAACCTTTTTTTGATGCACTTAAATTATGAAATGAAACTTCAACTGTTATTTCATATTTTATGATAATGTTAATGTTAATCTTATCAACTGCAAAAATAATGATATCCTTACAAGAATTAAATCATTATTATTAAGATTTCAATGGTCAAATATCCTTCTTGAAGCACTGAATAATTTTAATAAAGAAAGACAAATAATTGTTTAATATTTGTTTTAATAATAATAGTAATAAAACAATGATCAAGTGGTAATATATCTGTTACATAACTGAAAATTTTTATCGCATAATTAATTATTAGTAAATTTATTAATGCTTTTGAAGTATTTACCAATGAAATAGTTATGTTGAAATAAAAGATGGAAAAATGAACTTTACAATTATTAATCACTTTTTTTCTAATCTATTTCACATACATGTTATTTTTTTTTTCATTCATACAGATCAATAATTTAATTAATAATAAAATATTACTTCTAGAGTCTTTTTTTATTTTTTATTATTGTTGATTGATGTACTAAAAAATCTCAATAAATCGTTAATCATTTCATTCGCTCTCGTCTTATATTGAAATTTTTTAAATTAATAATAACCATAATACATGTAAATATACATGGAAAACATCTGGCAGCAGCTGCACAAATAGATGAAAATGTGAAAGTGAATGAGTAAGTAAATCTAACACCTGCTAAACACTCATGCTAGTAATTCTTTTATGTTTAGTTAATCGGTCAAATGTCACCATTTCATATTTTCTTTAACACTTTTTAACTTATCTGAATTTGTTATCACATTTTAAGCATAAATTAATTCATTAGTTTTCGTTTCTGTTATATTGATAGAAATATTTTGTAAAGCATAGTAGTTATATAATAAATTTTCATTCATCCTATTTCATTTAATTCAAAGTTTCTTTCACATAAAATTTTTGACTCAATTAGAAATTAAGTAAATATGTGGAAAAAATTTCCATTTTTTTAAATTTAATATTAGTATTTAATGAGATGTCCATAGCAACTGTTTAGATGTTTACTTTTGAAGGTATCGTTTTAGAAAAACAAAAAAAACAAAAAAACAAAAAAACAAAAAACAAAAGAAAAAATGGATCGAATTAAAATTTAGATCTAATTTTTTCAATTGTTTTTCAACTTTATCTTTTTCGTTTTGTCTGTTTTATTATCGTTTAAAATTCATTACTTTTTTATTGCTTATAATGTAAAATGAAATGTTCTTATCAAATAAAACAAGCAAATTAAATCGAAATTGTTCCATTTGTTTATCTTCTGCTAATGAAACCACTGTTCTTAATTTTATTTCAACTTTTAGCCATCAATTTACTCAACTATTTTCGTTTTCCTCTTTGCTCTTAGTTTCAAATAAAAACATTCGATGATAAAATTTCTGTTAGCTAATTTCAATACTTTAAAATAAGACTTCATCCCTTTTTTTTTTTGCTTCTTTTTAATTCATGGAAAAAAAGAGGGAAAAATGATAACACGTTAGTCTTAATTTTCGAAATTGAAAAAAAAAAAAACGCCAAAATTTTGTAAAACAATTTCTAAAAAATCAACTTTTTATTCTTATCACTTTTCTATCAAAATTTGATAGCCTGAAAATAAATCAGAAAAGGAATAAGAAAAAACTTAAATCAATTTTTCCATTTTTTTAGCATTTGTTATTACTATCATATAATGTAATGTTACTAATTATTTTTTGCATTTTAATTTTAAACAATTAAATCGATTTCTTTATATTATAAAATAAATTTGTTTTTTTTTTTTAAAAAGCAGTTGTTATTTTGATAATTCTTGGTAATGTTGCGGAATAAAACAAAATATTATTCATTTATAAAATTGTTTTTTTTTTTTTTTTTTCAGGTAAAGTAAAACCAAAAACGAAAAGACTATCAAATATTATAAATTATTTGATTTGCTTAACTTAAATGATTTAAAAAATTTCAATCTGACCACAATGGAACTGAATGTATGAATGAAATGAATTGAAATTTTTTTTTGAAAAAAAAATTTAATGCATCAATGTGATAACATCTGATGCTTCGTAGTTACTATATTTTTCCGCGATTTGTTCTTATGGTTATTCTTGTACTATCCATAATAAACCATCATCATCATCATCATTGGTTTACAAATGCGTCAAATGCGCCATCATCATGCACCATTGAAAATGCTATCTGTTCCGCAAGTGATGCACGAATTTGCCGAAATTCAAGGTCATTAATATATTATATATTTATTGAAAAATTTAAATTTGATAATAAGTTTGTTTTTTCTAAATTCCTTGAATTTCAATTAAATTTCCTTCCTTTCCTTGTTTTTTTTTTCCTCTTTTAATTGCTTCAGAAAAATCAAAAAGTTAATATTTTTATAAAAAATTTCTTTGATATAAGAAACAAAAACTTTCAGGCAAAAAAGTTAAAATCATAAAAAAAGAAATCTTACAGACAAGTTTTAAAGTTTTAAAGAGATAATTTGTATCAAATTTAATAGTTTTTTCTTTTTTTTTTGCATTATTTTTTTTGAAGGAGCAAAGAAATTGAGTGTAAAATAAAAAAATTTGGAACTCCCAAACTGAATGAATAAAATGTATGGCATATATAAATCAATGCATGAGAGATTATTAATTTTTATTTAAGAATTAGTTCGACGTATTAAATTCATTTGGTTATTAGTTATTAATTTTAATTAGTGATATTCTCCTTTACCTCCTAAGAAATATGTTAAATTGAAATAAAAATTTGAAAAATTTTTTTATTAAATTGTATTTTCAAATTTAAAATCACTTCAATTTGCTTTGTTTTGTTTTCTTTTTTTCCTAAATAGACCAAAAAATTTGGCCTTGTGAAGTTTGGATAATTTTTAAGCCTTAGCTGTAAATAATTTGGTTATAAAAAAAGTTGAAGTTTTATTGCATTGTTAAAGTTTTTATTGCTAAAAAATATTCTCATAGTTAAATGTGATTTTTTGTGATAAAAATTTTTAAATAAAAATACTATTATTAAAATTTTCTCATTGCTATATGTTAATCCTAACCAAACTGAACATTTACAAAAAAAAAATTTTGAATTTAAAAAAAATAAACATCTATTACCGCCTCCCAATTATATTACCTTCTTTTCACTTTTTTGTTTTTTCGATACTTTTTTTAAGTATTGTTTTCAGTTTTTCATTTAATAATATACTTACTTGTTTTTTCTTCATTCCTCCTTATGTTTTAATTTATTCACCTATAGCAAAATTAAATGATTTAATGAATTTTTATCGTGAAGCTTTCGAAAAAAGAACAAATTTTTTTGCATTTAAACTTCTGCATTTAAAAATACCTATTAAAACAAAAATATCTCTTTTTTTTTCATTTCAAAAAAAAGAAATGAGATAAAAAAGGAAACAAAAAAGGAAAACAAAACGAAATACCAAATATCAATTTGCTACTATATATACATATATGTATGCATATATTCTAGAATAAAATTTTCATTTTTTATTTTTCATTACTGATCGAATAAATTTCCCTTAAGAATTTCTTACTTTTATAAATTAAATTTAAAAGAAAAAAATAAAATAAATAAGAATTTAGAATATGAAATGAGTGGAATTTATCATTACCCTTCTTTTCTCTGTTTTTTTCAATAAAATTACTTAGAGAATCAGACAAAAAAGAAGGAAAAAATGAAAGAGAAAAGTTATGAAAAATTTATACTAAAAAATGAAATTCTAAAAATTAGCACTTTCTTCTTTGTTACATTTATTTTATTCTGTTGAAATTATCTAAGAAAGAACAAAAAACAAAAGGCAAAAAAAAAAGAAAACAACGAATGAAATTAGAATTGAAATGGAAAAAAAGTAATATTAATATTCTAAAATGATTCCACTAAATGATTAATAATATTTGAATGCTAACAGTCACATTTCCATTTTCATCCATTCATTTTTTTTAAATATATATGTCAATCATAAGAAATGCGCTTAGTTTTCAATCTCACCTGCAGAAAAAAAAGCTTAATAAAAGAAAAGATGAAATAATTGAAAATATTAATTCTTTTTTCCTAATCCATTGTTAAGTTATTTCCTCAGCAATAGAAAAAAGAACAGGAAAGGAGAGAGACAGAAAGAAGGGAAAAAAAAAAAGGAGAAAAGAAGTGAGAACTTTTACTTTCCTAATTATACCACAATAAATTTTTCTTATATATTTGTCTTTTTACTAAAATTTTTATATTTGTCCTGTAGTCACAAATAAAACAGAATTTAGTTATCAAATTTATCGAATGTGACATGTGAAAATAAAATAGTTTTTTGAAGTTTTTTTAAAATAAATTAGATCGATGCATAGACGGAGAAAAAAATCAACGATTTAATTTTATTCCAAAATGTCTTTAAAAAGTTTAAATTTATATATATATAAATAATCTTTGGTTCTTTTTCTTTTGTCTTTTCTCTCTTTTTTTTTTCAATTCAAAAAATAAATAAAATGCATTTATATGTGAAAATTAAAATAAAATAAAATTAGTGCAAAATAAAAGTGAACAAAGAAATTAAAATTTTTAGCTGTGTGTCAGTATGCTCAACCCGTGGAATGAAACAATGCGAATGTGACGTGGAAGAAGACAATTATTGCTATTTGTGTTGTGGTAATTCAAATTCACGTTGTATGCCAGCACATCATTATAATATTCTGAGGTATTATCAGTTATTATTTCTATTTTTAAAACTTTTTTTTTTTAAAAATAACAAATCCATATGCATAGTAATGCTAGTATAAAATGCTAAGGTATCACAAACCATTAATTTTTTTAAAACTAAAAAAAACTATTGAACTATTAACTTTAAACTTTTTTTTTTAATAAAAATAAATGTATATCATTTAGGAAACGAAATAGATCAATGAAATAATTTGTATATAGTTTTCATATAAACATATTTATGAAGAATATGAAAATTTATTCAAAAAATTTCAAAAAGTATTCAAAAATTTGTTAGTTAATATTTAAAGAAGTGTTAGTAAAAATTTGTTAATTAAATGTTTGAGGATTTGTTTGTAAAATTTCTACTTTTATTCCTAAATTGCATTAGAAAATTATTGAATTTAAATTTTGTGCTACTAAAAGACATTAATATTTTCTATTCTTTAAATAATGAATTACAAAATATATGATACATGTTTAATTTTAAAAATGTTTAAAAATTTGTTAATGCTTATAAGATTTATCATTTTCTTTCTAAATTGCATTAGAAGATTGTTAAGATCAAGTTTTTGTTGTCATTTCTTCTTTTAAAATATGTAATTTTAATACTTTGATAAAATAACTCGCAATAATAAAAATATGGGATTTACGGTACTTAATTAATTTGGGTAAAATTTTTTACTGTATGGGAAAATTTTTTTGCAAACATATTCAAAAAAAAAGGAATAAAAATTTTAAATGAAAATAAAACAATAGAAAACAAAAATGAAAATATCTTTTAATTATCTTTTTCTTATCAAAAATTTCCTTTTCTCAATGATAAGGAAAAGTGAGCTCATTCAACTGTAATATCAGATATAAAACTTAAAATTTGATTTTACAAATATCATTTTAAGATGTAATCGTTTTTCTTTTTTCTTCTAAGTATACTTAGAACGTTTAATATAGTACGCAAATTTACTATTCATAAAAAATTTTTTTTTAAAAAACTAAGTCTACTTTTTTTTTTTTTTGAAATGTAAAATATAACCTAGTTGTTCTAATCAGAAAATAACTCTTTGAATTTTATTCAATTTCTTGATAGTCATCTCTTGTTGAGTTAAAAATTTAAAAGAAAAAGGTTTTTTTTTTTTCTTTTTCCACAATTGTCCTTGCAATGAAGCATTCATTTAAAACTGATTTCCTTACCACCTGCTGATTTGTCACCAAGAAAAAAAGAAAGAAGCAAAAAAAAAGAAAAAACGAACACAATAAAAGTGCATTTCTCTTTCAAATGGTATAAGAAAAAGACTTATTTAGATATGCGCTTAAATTTTTTAGAAATAACATAAATTTCAGGGAAAGATAAAAGGAAAAAGAAAAAACAGAAAAAAGCAAATAAACCAAAATACATCAATAATATATTAATTTTTTTCGAATTTAAATTATTAATTATAAAATAATAGAAGATAAAAAATTTAGACATATTTGAATTTTAGTTTTATATTAAGTTTCTTTTTTTACTTTTTTATTTTATTTAAATCTCTTTTTATTTTGTTTTAAATTTATCTTTGTTTTGCTTCTTTTCATAGTAATGAATAAACTATTGCTAAAAAAAAATATTTCTTTTTTGAGTTTTTTTTTTTGAATAAAAGAAAAAAATGTAAATTTAATTTGAAGAGATAATGGAGAAAGATGGGAGCGTGAAGCTTGTGCACTTTGTCGTCAAAATGGCGCCGAGCTAGAAGGTTTAGCATGCGATGATACGGATCCGGCACGATTATGCCTTCAGGGCAAATGCTCAAATAGTGTGTGTCATGATAAGAAACCTGGACAATATTGCGATCGAAAGTTAGGCTTAGTTAATTAATTAATTACTTCATTTGTTTATACTTTCATTTTATATTTATCAAAAAAGAAAAAAAAAAGAAAAAATGATTTCATAGATGTATAAATTAATAAGATGTGAATATAATTAATTATGGAAAAAAAATTTTTTAAAAAAAATCAAACATTAATTATCGTTGCGAAATTTTTTTTTCAAATTTAGCACAAGTGACGTATTTGAATATTTGAATTGAAGAATATTAGAAAAAGTAATCTTCTTGATTCATTGCATCAAAAAAATAAAAAATAGAAAAGTTCTGTTACAAATATGAAAATTTAGATTTAAAAAAAACAAAAAAAAACAAAGAACGAAAAGTATCCTTTATAAATATAGTATTAGAATGCTAAATGATATTTATTTTAGTAAAATTTTGCTTAAAAAGTCTAATATTAATTATTTTATTAAATAAGAGCTAATAATAAGCATTGAATAAAATAAAATTTTATTAAAAGAAAAATTTAGGATGGAGAAAATATGTGTGGATGATATTTGTGAAAATCCATGTGCTCGTATCAGTCCACATTTAATGGTTTGTGATTGCCCATTAATTGATCCTGATACAGGATTTGCTTCAGATGATCGTTGTCAACTCTGTTGCTATGATTTTAATGTTGTAAGTTTATAGTCATTTTAATTTTATTTTATTATTTTTTCAATTTTACTTCAATTTTATTTCGTTATTTAATTTTACTTTTTATTACTTCAAAAAAAAAAAACCGCCTTTCCATAACTTTTTCATTTGCAAAAAGAAAAAAGAAAAAAAAAATAAACTGAGAAATGTTTCAGTTAACATAAAATTATCAAGCATAAAAAAAGTTTTTTTTTTTCTTTTTAGATTAGCATCTGTTATTGTCAAGTTCGCCAAAGTTTTACTTTAATCTTAAAAAAAAAAAAGAAATGTAGTATAAAGAAGTGCATTTTAACTTAACTTATAACCTTTGCTTTTTTTTTGATAGTATAACAACAGTAAGAAATTTTTTGATAATCTAACAATAAACTAAAAATATGAATTAGCTTTATAGCTTATCATTTCTGTTTGAATTTTCATTATGTGAATAAAATATAAATTGAAAATTTTCACAAGTAATGAAAATGTCTAATGTGTATACTTTTCAACAACTTTTATCTAAAGGACAATTTTTTTTATATTAAAGTTATATTGAAATGCATAATTATTAGCTTTACCTAACTGTGATACAAATTTAATTTAAATCAATAATAAAGTTAAATGGTCGCTGCGCTCAGAATAACCTTCAAATGCCCTGTATGATATTTTAGAGGAAATAGTCGAACAATATATTTCTCTAATCTCTCATTTATTACAAAATTTTGTTTAAAAAAAAGTACAAATAATTTAATTATTTTGATAAATTCAGTATTGAGGAATAAATTACTCATTTAATTTATCAGTTTTCTCTCTATGGATAAAAAAATTAATGCTAATTTACACTTTAAGAAATTTTGGTAACTAATTACACTTCATTCTAAAAAATATATATAGCAGGAAACTAATTAAAAAATTCTTAATATGTATTTTGGTTTATTTGAAGTTAATTTCACAAAATGCAAAATATATATATATATATATATATATATATATATATATATATATATATATATATATATATATAATTTATCATTTATAAGCAAATTTAAGGAATTTGAACCGGAAACAGAAAAAAACAAATGATAAAAATTTTGAATGTAAAATTTAATCTTAATTAATATTTTTTAATTTTTTCACAAATTTAATTTTAATTAGTAATTTCTTACAGAAACCTGCATCACGACGTTGTCAAAATGCATATCGTCGATTTAATTTAGCATCAACTCATAATAGGCCTATCTGGCGCGTAGGCCTAGATTGTGCTGGTGGCAAAAAATGCAATCGCTATGGTATTTGTCGTGGTATTATCTTACAACCAAAATTTTATTTGACACTATTATCACTGCTATTTTCCATTTGCTGCCTTAGATTATGCTAATGATAATAATGTTATCATTATTATCACTGATTAATAATAATGATGATAATGATGAATGATCACTTTATTGTGGAATAATTTTAACTTTTTTCATTTTCTTTTTTTCAACTTTTTAATGTAATTCTTTTCTTTTCTATTATTAGTAATAATTAATTTGATAGTTAATTCTCACGAGAAAAAGGAAAACTTATGCTAAAAAATTTATGGTATGAAAATTAAATTTTTATGAAAGATATATTAAAATATATAAATGTAATTACTACTAACATAGTGTTCCAATTGATTAAATTGCATAGTAAAATATTTCTTATTTTATAATTTCAATATAATATATTTAGCAAAAATTTAAATTTCATTTCGAGTAATAATAAACAGTCACTTTAAATCAAAAAATAAGAAAAAAATAGCTTTTAGAAAAAGGGCAATCTTCCTTTCTTTCTTTTTTTTTTTGTTCCAAGGTTAACTAACCTTTGTCCAGATGAGTACCGGTTTTGGCGTACCGGTTACGGAACAGTCCAATAATAACGGTCTCCCAACAATAATTGATGGATTTAAATTGGTCATATCCAAAAAACGCGGCGGCTCTGAAGTAAGTATGAGAAATTCAAAAAAAGAAAAAATTCCTTTTTTGTTTGAAATTTAAGAAAAAAACATCGGATTTTTCGAGATTTACAGTACGCAAATGCTTATATCTATCAATTTTTATACTTTTCTTCCTTTCTTTTTTTTTTTTTTTGCAAATGAATTATGAAATGAATAATTCATTAATTTAATTTGATAATATTCATTAACATTCTTTGTCTATTTTCGATTACATTTTAATTTGAACTAAAATATATTTTGAGAATGATTAATTTCATTTGCTTTGTTATGTTAATTTAAAGAAATTTCCAAATAAAATTTTTCATCTGTGTTTCTTTTTGACAATGAAAACCTTCAACATATATTTTATTGCATATGAAATTACGAAATTTGATCTGTGCAATTTTATTTATGAGTTTGTAATTAGCTAAATGAATAATGTTACTCTTACAATGAATTTGAATATTCAATGAAATGGGCTAATGATACATTCAAATTAAATGATTAATTAAGTGAAAAATTATGTAAAATTTGCATATTAAATTTAGATATTAGATTTTAATAGAACTTAGCAAATTTTTATAAGTACCATTTACAGTAAGCTGATATGTTTTTCTTGCTTCTCCTGCTTCATTTTCAACGACACAAATATAATTACCCGAATCACTCAAACGTGCATTTCGAATTTCGATTCGTCGATCATCCACCTAGCATAATCAATTTTTCATATGCAAATTTAGAAAAAAAAAAGATTAATTTTTAAGGCTAACAATTATTTTATTAATTAAAATCATTTATTCATAATGATCATCATCATTTTGAATAAAAAATTAATAAGATTAATGAGTTAAAAAAATGATTTAAACGATAAAAAAAACCTTCTCAACAATCTTTTCACTTTCATTTTAAAAGGAATATATAGTGATAAAACTAGAAAAAAGTTTTTTTTTTTTTTTTGAATATTTTACTAATCATTTACAAAACAGCATAATTATTAAGTGTAAATTTTTAAATAAAAATTTCATTTCTTCACTTGAATATGAATACAAAAATTTTGATTATAATAAATTTTAAAAAAATACTAAAATATTTGGATTGATTCGCCCGTTTTTCACTTTTCGTCCATCAATAATCCATTTTGTTGCTATTTTTCCACTACCACTAAGTGCATTGCAAGTCAAAATGACAAATTCACCTACCACTACCTCGATTTCTTGAATAACCCGATCAACAATTGGTGGAACTAAAATTAAAGTAAAATGATTAAATTTAAGTAATTTAAATTAAAATTATATTACAAATAATAATTGCATTATTTTAATTAATAATTTTGCTAATATTCTAAATATATTATATATCAATTTGAAAAAGAAAGAAAAAAATATATTTCTATATATTAAATTGAAATGAAATAAGAATTTTTAATTAATTTATTTTTTATAAAGGTAAATTTGTTGAAATTTGTATAACAGAGAAGAATACCAGTAAGTTTGATGATAAAATCACGACTTGCTTGACCAATTTTATTTGTTGCCGTACAAGTATAACGTCCATCTATGCCATCACGTGCAATATTTATCCATAATGTTTGATTATTATTGAGAAATACTGAATGATAATCCGGTTTAATTAATAGATTATTTCTTGTCCATATAATCTTAAAATAATAAACAAATTAATGAATAAAAAGAAATACAATTTAAAAATAAATTGAAATAGTTTACCAAATACTATAAATATATTGTTATTTAAAGAATATCAATAATAATAAGTTTCGAGGAGCTATTTTAAAACTATGCTACAAATGTTTGTTGTCTCAACATTTTAAATTTAAAAAAAGAAGAAAAGGAAGTGTTAAAAAAATATGAATTAATTACAAATATAAATTCATAACATCTAATAAAATCAAAAAAGTGATAACATCCAGAATAGTTTTATTCAAAGGAAGAATTTCCATTACTGGTTTAATTAACAAAATGAAAAATTTTAAATTTCAAAAATAACAAACTTGTGCATCCGGAATAGCCTGAACTACACATTCCAAAGAAAAGCCGGTCCCGGGAATTACTGTTTGCAACGGAGGTGAGGAAGAGGTTTCGCTAATGATAGGTGGAACTAAAATTTTAAAATTTCAATGAGTTATAATAAATAGAAATTTAGTAAGAAAACATTAAATTACGGAAAACTAAATTGGTCCATCATAGATTTCTCAACATCACTACACATTTATGTATTTTTTGGTTTTTTTGTAACAATACGTTAATGTCTTTTTATTTTTACGTCGTGTCAAAATACTATTGTGCTTTTTCTGGCTTTCATGTCATGTGACAGTGCGTTAGTGCTTTTATTTCGATCTTTACGCCATGTCACGATTTATACGCTAATTTTTAATACGCATTTTTAATTTCCACGTCATGTCAATACACGTTATGTCACAATATGTTTATATGCTTTCTAGTATGCATCTTCTATTTTCAACTTTATTACTAAAATTTCAAGCAATAAAAATTTATTAAAAACCTACCCAAAACATGTAAATCATATATTTTCTTAGCTTCACCCGCAGTATTCTGTGCAACACACATGTATCGAGCAGTATCCGTGATCTGCGCCAATAGAATGTGCAAAATTCGACCACGAGAGGAAACCTAGTAAAACGATGCGTTTTCAGAATTCTTTCCATACATTTCAAAACTTTAGCAAAATATGACAAATGACAACAATAACAACAACGACAACAATTAACAATAAAAACATTAACAACAATAACACCAACAAAAACAGCAACAACGATAGTTCAATTTATTTCGTCCAAAAATACCAGAAAATAAATGAACCTGAAGGTAACTATTGATTGTAGAACGTGACTCGCTTGCAAATTCGATAGCTTTTCCGTCACGTAACCATTCAATATCAATTGGTTCGGTGCCCGAAACATCACAAAACAAATCTTTTGCTTCATTAACAAATACCTCAACTACTTCCTGCTTGTCCCCAGCTATCACTGGGCTTCCTAAATAACTTTTCAACTGGTACTTTAAAGTTAATTTTATTGCTATTACTGATTTAACACATATAATTGTTATATCATATATATGTATGCAGTATCAACTTACTCATAACTTGAAGATAAGTTTCCAAATCAGCTAAACCAATATCATTTGTTGCTATACATGTATATCTGTAAATAATACAAAATTATTACCTAAATTGTTTATTTCATTTTATTAAATAAGTCATATTTTTTTCTAATTTTTATTTTCTACTAAAATAACAAGATTTTTTTTTCTTTTAATACATAAAAAAGTATTAATTTCTAGTATCCACGCATATAAAAGATATTTTTTTATTGTTCTATAAAAAAAGCTTTTTTTATGAGTTTTGAAAAATAAATAAATAAATAAATAAAACAAATAAACCTACCTTGCATCATCAGCCATAGAAGTATCGCTTATTTCAAGTTGCCGTCCACCATTTAAGATAGCAAAATGTTTATCATTCTCTAATGCTTGTCCATTTTTAAGCCATACTATTGATGGTTCAGGGCTGCCGAATACTGGGCAATTAATAATTGCTGTTCGACCTGCATTCACCTGCATACGATGTAAAATATTTGGTCCTTCAATTGTTGGTGCTTCTAAATTTGTACTTTTTTTAACCAGAAATAGATTATTTAAAATATTTCCTTAAAAAAAATAATAAATACTACAGTTAATCATTTTCCTCCCAAATTCTTTTCAAAATAAATTATTCAATTACCAATATTATTCATCAAATATAGAAAAAAATTTTTTGAAAAATTCCTATGTTTTAGAAATGTTTTATGTAAAAAAATGAACGTCAAATTATTTAATTATGCAGAAAATTGCAATTTTTAATTTAATTTTTTTCTTAAAATATTCCAGAACAATTATTTTACCTAATAATTTCACGATGAAATCACGCTTTTCCTCGCCAGCTGGATTTCGTGCAATGCAAGTGTAACGATCAACATCATCCTGAAAATGTATTTTCTAATCTCAACATCATTCCGAAATAATGTTTCCGGTAGGTTATTTTCTAGTCTAAACATTAATGCAGAATAATAATTCCAGAAAATTATTTTCTAGTCTAAACATTATTCCGGAATAATATTTTTCTTTTTTTTCTCTGAGTGGTGCAGAACGATTCATAACCTCTTAACATTTAATAAAACACAATTTTTTAGGTGATAAATTTTACTCCTTTTTCCTGCTCGTTGAGAAAGATCAATATAAAATAATTTTCAGGTCAAAGTCGACATAACATTCTTTTCTAGGTCAATGTTAAAAAAAATACACTAATCAAATAAATTTTGATTAGAATCTTGAAATTTTCTGATACTTAGCAATAGATTCATCAAGAATTTTTTGCTGGTTAGTAATCAAGAAGAAATTGTTCAACTTTTAACACTTAATTGAGTGAATTTTTAATTTAATAATCTTTTTTTTTTTTCATGTTCGTTAAGATATTCATTTTAAAATAACTATCACAGTTTGAAAAACAATCTAATATCCATTTTAGGGTATTTCCTTATTTATTTTAAAATATTGATACAGTTTTAAGATAAGTATCAAAATGAATTTTGTATGAAATGATAATAAACCTTTTTTAAATTTAAAAAATGTAATTTCCTTCCGTTAGCTGATAAATAAACATCAGAATCATGATAAAATGGTTTATCATCCTTTAACCATGCTACTGTTGGCGTTGGACGACCATATGCAGGACAATTAATTGTCAAAGCGCTTTGTGATTTACCGCTGATTTCGGTACGTATCGCCTCGCTTTCTATTTTTGGTGGTGCTAAAATAAATTTTTTTATGTTTTAAATGTACATTTTTGATTAAAAAGAAATAATAATATAAAAATTTCAAAGATCAAAGATTAGCATACTTCTTGAATTACAGGAAAAAAACAGAAATTTTCTATTGAAAATTTGGGGAGAAAACATTAGAGATTGAAAAAAAAAAATTATATTAAAATTAAAAATTTACTCATAACATATAATAAAATGTCTTGTTCTATCATTCCAGCCTTATTTCGTGCTTCACATGTATAACGGCCTGAATTTATAACCTGCAATATTGCAATCAAATTTCAATGAATTATATGAGAGCTGTTTAAAAAAAAAATTCAAAAAACAAACTGTCATTTCTTTTTTTCTTTTTTTTGATTTTAAGTAGAAAAATTAACAAAATAGAAGAAACTAAAAGTATATATTATTAAGCAATTTAATAACAAAAATGGTGCAATATTTTAATAATTTTTTATTAATCATTTAATAATACACTAATTTACCTTAGTTTTACAGGTAACTTACTTTTACATTCGTGATTTTTAGATCATTGCCTTTTATATGTCCTGTATCAATTCGTTTTGTAATGTTAATTGATGTAAGGAGCTCACCATCTTTAAACCATTCTACTATCGGTTCCGGTTTACCAGTTACCGGGCAACTTAATGAAATTGCACTGTTTTCGACTACAGTTCTACAATTTATATATAATGTAATTTTTGTTATAAATTTTAAAATTGACAAGTATTTTAACAGTTCTATTATCATTCAATTAATATTTATTGTTTATTCAAAATTTATTTAAAAAAAAAGAAAAAAAAAAAACTCTCTACCACGAGATATTCCCGTTATCTCTCTATTAACAGCTAATAGATTTTAGTTATTTAGTTAGCTATTAAACAAGTCGTATTAACCGGCAAATTATCTTTATATGCAAATTTTCTTATAATGCTTTGTGAAATTTTAAATAAGCAATAATAATAGTAATTGAAAGAAAATCTTAAGCATACAAATATATGAAAAATAAATTTTAAATATGAATCGTTATGAATTAGTATGAATTTGCAAATTGTTATGCATCATTACAATTTAAGAGTTCAAGCTAATTGCTATAATAATTCATTCTTCTAATGATTTCTCTATTTTCAAATGAAATATCACACCTGTTCTTGTCCTTATCTAGAATTAATATTTCTGGTGGAAGTAGAATGTTTAATTTATAGTCGACTCTTGATTCACCGGCATCATTCCGGACACGACAACTGTATCTTCCTTCATCAGGTAGATGAGCTCTTAATAATGAAAGTATAAAATTTCAGAAGAATAAGGTATCATTATACATATCACACTGAAAGTATGGTACATTCAAAAGATAAGGTAAATCACTCTCGGTAGATTCGCGATGAGAAAGAGAGAGAGATCCTAGAATTTCAAGAGATTAAATTTGTAAAATATTTTTGAGAAGAAAAAGAAGAGAAAAAAAAAAGTGGAAGAGAAAAATTCATCAATATCTGAAATTAAAAAATGGCAATGCAAAACTGCACTTTTATAATTGTAATGACTGCTTGTTAATTAAATTGTAATTGTTGCTTTAATTCTACTTTTAAAAAAAATGTTTAAAAATTACTGATTAATGTGAAGTTTACGACTTAGCTGTGATATTGCATATTTCTGACCATCAATTTTCATTGGTTGATTATCTTTTAGCCTGAAATTATCATGATTATTTAAAATTCTTTTTTTTTTTTTTCACTTCTTAATTCCATTTGATGAATAGTGCTCTCAAAGATCAGTGCAATTTCCATTAGAGAGAATTATTCGATTAAATGTATTCTTTACCTATTAATTTATTAATAATTTGATTAGTATATTGTTAACCTGTTTAAATAAATCTTATCTAAATTTTCCTTAATCATAAAAAACATTAGTGTTTTAGTTCTACTTGTTAATACTGCTAACATCTTAAGGCTTATTTCAATCAAGTAAATGAACAAAAATGAGAATTAGACTTTATAAAATTTAAAACATGCCAAGTTACTTCACCGGAAAATCTTTTGTCAATTATTGGACAATGAATTACAGTCGAATCATTCCGTATCACTTCAATTATTTTCTTCACTCCTTCAGCTATTGCCGGAAGAGCTAAATAAAATTTCACTAATTACTGCTTAAATAAGCAAAATCTTAATTTTTTTCTCATTAATTAAATTTAAATTATGACTGTCACATTCTCACATAACTTTTCCCAATTTCCAGAAATGTTGGCAATTCCTAATTGAATGGCACCATAAAAGTTTTTTATGGATACATGTTTATACTTTCACTTACTTATGACATCTACATCGAAGCTAATTTCCGCTTGGCCAACTTTATTTCGCGCTAAACACACGTAAGATCCACGATGTTCCACACTGGCTTGTGCAATTCTAAGCTGTTGTCCGTCTGAAAGTGCCTCTACTGAAATTAATTCCAGTGCTGACTTACCATCCTGAAAAGAATCACATATATTAACACAATAATTCATTTAAAGTGTTGCAAAAACGCACAAGCAAAACAACAAATAAGTAATTCAAATTAACATTTCTCAATTTTAAAGAATTTGTAAAGAATATCACTAATAATGGTTATCAATCATTAATATTCATTACTAATATGTTGATTATCATTAGCACATTAATAATATATCAATTATCAGTGATATATCACCAATATGCCGCTTATCACTAGTACACTGACTATCACTGATACACCACTGACATCCTAATGTACTATTAATATCGATTATTTAGAAAAAAAAAATGAAATCACACTTGCTAAATTGCTTTTAACCTTTATCCAAGTGATTGTTGGATATGGCTCGCCTTCAACTTCACATGGTAAAACCAACGAATTATTTTCAATTACTTTATACAATCCACCTATGCTAGTAATTGTTGGTGGAGCTGTAAAATCTTTTAAATCTTTACAAATTTTTCAATGATAAATAACAACAATAACAGCAATGACAACAGCAATAGCAATAACAAATATTGATATAAATCAAATTCAAATTACAACAGTATTATATTAGATAAAGCTTTTTGGTCAACAAAATTTTGCTAATTTCAAATCATATATCATTAAAAATTCTCCAAAACTTTTATAATGTTTTAAAATTAATTTACCAATTACTGATAATCTATAATTTTTGCTTGCTTCACCAGCTTTATTACGTGCCACACAACTGTACGTTGCTTGATCATCCGATTGAACATCAGAGATAACAAGCTGTCGTCCACTATTTAAAATCTGAAATGCAACTGATTTAAAAACTTTCAAAACCATTAGAAAATATAACAAGCTGGCAATAAAAGAAAGATAAATTTGACTAGATGTATTTATCATCTATTAAACAAAAACATTTAATTAATTAAAAAAATTTACCACTTCCTTCTCTATTCAGTAAATATTTGAAACATTGAAATATGTGATACTTTAATAATTATTACCTGTATATCATTATTATTAGGAATCAATGGGATAGAGTTTTTAGTCCATGAGATATTAACATCGGAAGTGATCATTAATGGGCATTCAAGGCTTATTGGTTGATGTGCAAGTGTTTCAATTAATGCTGTTACATTAGCATTTTCCATTTCTATAAAATATTTCGATATATTTAATATGAAAATTTTTAAAAGATAAATTATTTATGTTGCAAAAAATCAACATACCAGGTTTCATAATAACATGCACATTAAATGTTTTCTCGGCACGACCAGCTTTATTGATAATTCCACAACGATAACTTCCAGCACTATTAGAATTCACTGATAATACTAATGCAGTTCTTTTCTCATTTAAAAGCTATAATTAAAATATTAGCTATCGATAAGAGAAGATTAGTATGAGTTAAGTTTATTTGAATTATTTTGATAATCGCATCTATTTAAGTTTATTTGAATCATTAACAATTTGATCTTATATATTAGACAAATTTTTAGGATTACTATTTCTTTTGTTTTTTTTTTTTTTGAACTGATAATTTGACTTTAAAAATTTTCGCAATAGAATTTTTTTCTTCCGATTAACTTATTTGTCTCCCAATATTTAATTCTTACATTTCATTGTTATGAAGTTTTTATTTTTTATTTTTTAATGAGTACATATTCCTGATAAATGAATTAAAAAAATAGACGATATAACAAGATTCATTCACCTGTACACTATCATCAATATTAGCACCATCTTTAAACCAGTACATTTCTGGAATGGGGTCTGCTTCAAAATCACATTCAAGTTCTAATGATTCATCTTCCACAATTGAAATATATTCAACTGCCTTACCAATAATACTTGGAGGAACTGTAAACAAAAAAGAAAAACATTCAATTTTTAATTACGATATGTAAATAATTTCAAAATATGAATTCATAATTACGAATATAATTTTCATCAATTTCGAATTATGAGTCACACTTGTAGTCAATCTCAAAATATCATTTCATAAATATGACCATATTTGTAAACAGTTTTAAGACATGAATTTATCATAATTATGGGTATATTTCTAATCAATTTCGATTCACCAATTTATAAAAACATGTTCTATTGCTACGTAAAGATTTAGTAAAAAAATTTTTCAAAATATCTACCAATGACTGAAACATCAAATTCTCGTGTTGCTTGACCAGCTGGATTTCTTGCTACACAAGTATACATACCTTCAGCTTCTTTTTGAATACCGGCAATTACTAATTGAGTTTTATCCAATGAAATTTGCATTTTTGCATCATTCGACTATAAAAGAATATAAAAAAGAGATAATGATTCAAAAAAATTTATTCTATTAAATGAAAATTTGAATTGATTTAAGTGTAGTTGACGTTTACTTAAATATATCATCACGTTTCAATTACATAATATTTTCAAATATATAAAGAAGTAAGCCAGAATGATAATTTAATTTATTAAATGAAAATTCGAGTCCATTTAAGTGTAGTTAATGTTTGCTTAAATGTGTATTACAACAAAGAATTGAAGTAGTTAAAGAAGTTTAAATTACAGCTCAAATCTTAATATAATAATATATTAAGTAATATAATAATAAATGTAAGAAAAGGAAATGTCATACTAGCCTATCTTTAATTAATAAAAATAATAAAAATTAAATGGCAATGATTTATTCCATTTCTATTGATTTATTTAACCAGAAAAAAAAAAAGAATTTTTTATACAGACCGTTATTGGACGACCATTTTTAAACCATTCTATATCAACGATATTAATTGGTATGACCAGTGGACACTCTAATGTTATCGCATTTCCTTCGACAACTTCAACTGACGAATAATTATCAGAATTGATAATTGCTGGAGGAACTATCATCTGAAAGCGAATAAAAAAATGGTTGCATTAAAAATATACAAAATATAACAATAATAGTAACTAATAATAAAAGCATTTTTAGTAAAAATTATTTTTATAAGTTTTATGATAACACTTCAATATAAATGAAATAATTACTTTTATCAGCCTTAGTGACAATACTTCAATATAAGCGAAATAAAAATACGATTGGAAATTTCAGAAAAAAAAAAATAAGCACACCTGAACAAGAAATTCACGTGATATATTGCCAGCTTTATTACTTGCAATACATGTATATCTGAAAAAAAAGTGTTAAAATTTTAACATTTATCAATTACCATTCCATTTCAATTCATATTTTTAATTTAGTGATTAAAGACTTATAAAACTTTTAAAAATTAGATGAAAATTAAATTTGATAAATGTGTTGATCATAAATAATACTAATAATATAAGTTAGTATAATTGATTATTTAGTTCTAAGATTACTTCGTCATTTAAAATATCTGAACTCTTTGTGAAATTCTGCTCAAATGCGCTAATATTTCTGTAAATAAATAAATAAATAAATTTTTAAACAATTTTTTTTTTCTATCAAAGTGAAAACCTGAAATTTTGCTTATTAATATTGTTTAAATTTTCCAATAATTCTGTAAAAAAATAGATAAAATTTTCAAATAATTTTTTTTTCTACTACAAATGTAAAAATGTGAAATTCTGCTTATTACTACTGCTTAAATTTTGTAATATTTCTGCAAAATAATAAATAAATAAATTTTTGAATATTTTTTCCTCCTACAAATGTGAAAAATTACGTTCAAAATACACCTATGATTAGCATAATCATTATGTTGTACAACTAATTTTTGATTTCGATCACTCATTGAAGTATGATTTTCATTTAGCATTTGACCATTATGTAGCCACTGGACATTTGGTAATGGATGACCATCCACATAACATATCAATGATAATGCCATCCCCGATGTCACTTGAATGTTTGTTTCGTATTTTTTATCACGAAAAGTTGGTGGTACTATAATAATTAAGCATATAATAAATATATGAAAAAACAAAAAAAAAAAAAAAAAAACAAAAAAAACAAAAATGAAATAAGGATAAATCGTAATTTAATTTATAAAATGTATTAATTTCAAATATTGTAAATGTTATTAAATAATAAATTCGAAATATATTCAGAAACTTCCAAAAACTATAAATGTGATAATGAAACAAATACATAATGCTTGAATGAATAATTTAAAATGAATCATTAATTGTAAATAGATTAGATTAGTATTTCTATGATCTATTTTATCTCACAGTATGTTATATTTTAAAAATAATTAATTATGAATAGGATAGGACAATCAATATTTCTATTATTAGATCAATTCAATATTTCATCCACTAGATCAATCAGTAATGGTTTATCCTATCCTACAATATATTAATTAAATGATATACCTAAAACGTTTAATGCGAAATTTTTAGTGCTTTCACCGGCGCTATTCCTCGCTCGACACTGATATATGCCCTCATTAAGAATCGTTGCTTCATTAATGTACATGCGGCGTCCATTTAAAACGATTTGTGCATTTGTTGGTAACATTTCAAAACCATTCTATAATATGACACAAGTACCAAATGTTTTTTTTTTCCAATAAATAAATACAAAGATTTAATATTTGATTCGATTTCCTTTTTTATATCTTACAGCTATGAATTATTAAAGTAAATATTTAAATTTGCTTTTTTTTTTTTTTTTTTCAAAATAAATTTAGTACATTTATATCTAAAAATTAAGTTTTTAGCATGTTCATGTTTAATTTTTTACACTAAAATTCAATATATTTTATATGTAAAAATTATATACGTTTTTGTTCTAAGAAGAAATTCATTTTGTTTTTTAATTCTTTTTTAGTTTTTGACTTCAAAATTATGTGATTTATTTAAAGTTAAATTTAAATTATTCATAAAATATTAAAACAGAAAAGAAAAGAATTATTTGTTTAATGAATAATTAGCATATATGATTTAAAAATTAAATTTTTAGCATGTTTATATATAATTTTAAGAATATGAGTTTTTTTTTTTTTTTTTTTAGGCAAAGACAAATAAATAATTGTGTTTACAATTGACTCTTTTGAAAATAATAGCGCTTAATTGGATATAAAGTCGTGTAATTATTGTTTACTAACCATAAGCCATGAAATGGTTGATTTGATTCCCTCCTGTTCCACCAAATCACAATTCAATATCACACTTTTTCCACTGATTACTTCCAATGATTCATCAGCACCTAACTTTGGCGGAGCTAAAAATAATTTTTAAGAGTACTTTTAATAATTTTAAGAGTTCCAATAAAATAATAAGTTAAATTTTTTGAGATTTTTGGCTAATTTCATTAGCTTTTTTATTTGAATTTTTAAAAGCTTTTTTTGGACAAAATTAATGATTCAGTTTCAGTTTAAGTTTTAATTTTTCATTACATTACTCTTGATTGACAGGCGTAAGAAAAAAATTAAAATTGTATTTCATATTTCGTTATATAAGTAATAACAAAATATGAGATATGATTATATCCTATTTCAATTATCCATAATAATTTCGAGATTTCCATGGAAGTTTAAAAGTTATCCTTTCAATTAACACTCTTATTATTCATTGCAAACTTAAATTAGTTATATCATAACTCTAAATGATTGAATTTTTACACAGATACTAAACTAATAGCAAAATTAAATTTTTTGCTTGAATTTGATCCAGTTTATTTTTAGTTTATTTTATATTTTATATCAGTTAGCTTATTTCTTTTTTTTGTGACTATAAGAATTCAGTAAGTGTTAGAATTTTTATTAACTATAATTTAAATTCAAATTGACAATAATAATTCTTTCTCATGCATTCATAATTATGACAAATGCGCATTATTGAACATATGTAATTATTTATTAATCATTCTCAAATTTATTTACTATGGTAAACATATAAGTGTTTATAGCGACGTGAAATTGAGGTTAAAAAAAAATTTTCCTTTATAAATATGGTATTTAACTAAAAGTTAATAGTTTTCTGTCAAATATAGAAATTTTTCAAGCAAAAGCAAAAAAAAAAAAAAAAATGGCGCAAATGCAAAGAAAGCAAGTTTCGTATTTGTTTTATGTTTTTATGATTATTAAAATTTTATTTTTTTCAAATTATTTTTATCAATCAATTTTTGTTCTCCTTTTTCCTCCTTGTAACAAAATAATTAATTGAAAAATTTTCTAATTAATTTGTAATAGATGTATATATTTTAAAACAAAAAAATTTAACAAAAATATTTGTTATACTATAAAGTACTAATATTTATCTTTGTTTTTCCTTTTTTTTTTTCCTTTTTTTATTGTAATTTGAGACCAAAAAAAAAAAAAAAAAAAAGAAAAGAAATAAAAGAAAGAAATGAAAGAACGATCAATTTATCAATAAGTACTTCTCATATCTCTAAGCTAATTTTTCAATAAAGCTTCTTAAGCGAAAATTGTACCAAGCAGTGCTAGCATAATTGTCATTCAAATGATTTTTTTTTTTTTTTTATTCTTTCATTCTCTTTCTGATAAACCATTAAAGCTATTTGTCATTGGCTATGCTGAAGGTTGGCAAAAATTTTCTATAAAAATTCATCGATTAAAACGAATAAATTTGTTCAATTTAAAATTTTTTCACTTAGATGGGCAACAAATACTGTTTACTTTTTGTAAACTTCATTTTTTATTTTAATGCCTTGAAATGTTTAAGCTTATCAAAATAATATTAAGTAAGATTCTTTTCTCTCTCTCTTTGTCTTTCTTTTTTTCTTCCCCTTAGTTTGTCCAGTCTTAGATATATACATTTACAGCAATTTATGAAGCAACAACAAATAATTTTTTTAGGAAAACTCTGAATTTTTTTTTAAAAAAAAAATTTTTTTTAAACTTTGAGTAAATTTTAAGATTCTCATCAACATTTTTTAATAATTAAAGATTAGAAGTGGAAAAAAAGAAACGAAACCATTGAAAGGGAAGCAAAATATTGCTAGTGCAAAGGATTAAAAAAAAAAAAAAACTAAACAAAAATTCTAAAAGTCTAAAATTATAAAGATATTAATCAAATCCAGTTTCGCATCCAGAAAATTATTTCGCATATTAAAAAAATAAAAAAAAAATAAAGAACTGGAAATAGTTATTAGTGCTTAAAATTAAGTGCTAATTGCTAATTACTGTCTTATCAAATAAACAAACACGTTTCTTTCATCCATTAACTTTTGAAAACTTTTTGTTAGAAATGCTATTTTTTTTTGCTCTTCTTAATTAGCGAGGATGTTATTTCAGAATGATAAATAAATTATTTCCCCAAATGCATCTTGTGCCAATTAATCGCTATCAATTATTCATATTTATTAAATTTTAACTGAATTAAAAACAACAACTGAAAAAAATAATAAAATTGCAAAGTGTGATGATTTCTTGCTTTTTTTTGTTATTTTGATATTTTTACAAAACTTTTTAAAATGTTATGCATTGGTTTCTTTTTTGTTGAGACATATGTGCCAAATTTTTTCATTTAATACAAATTTAAAACTGAAGATATTTTCCTTCACATAATCAATTCATTCATTTATCATACAACAAAGATTGAATAGATTCAAATATTTCGTTTGATTCAATTCAAATATTTTTTAAAATTATCACATCCAATCCTATGACACCAACTAAAGCAGTGACTGATAACATAGTGGCAATGAATCATAAATAGAGCACAAACACTCATTTCCTTACTTTTTACTTTCATAGTTCAAAGTTAGAATAAGAGTTACTTTACTTCATTAGAGTTAGAGTTATTTTATTTTACTCTTATATTATTTTACTATTATCGCATATAATATCCGATCTTATGATATCATTTATCGCATATTATTTGTGATTTCAAATTTTCATCCATTTTCATCAGTATGCTGTACAATTATTATCTCTCCATACATTTACTTTCTTTTCGTTTTTTTAAAAGATAAAATTTCATGTTTCCCATTTATTTACTGTTTTTTTTTTCCTCAAAAACCTAAGTGATTGAATATTTATTTGTTGTGTTTATCATGAATTTATCAAAATAATAAATCAATCAATTGTTTATTCTAAATTTATTCTAGTCAATAAATTATCCATTTCTTCATCTTATCTCCTTTTTTCTAAATTCATCTTTTATAACTCAAATGAGTTAAAGTTTGATAAGTTTTACTACTTAATCCATATTCATTCATCTGACTAATTTTCTATACATTAGTCTGATTTTATTTTATAAACTATTAATTGTAATCTTATTATTAGCGATCTCTTCAATTTAAAAAAAAAAAAAAGAAATTAATCGCTAATAATAAAACTCTAAACATGATCAATTATTTTTTTCATTAAACTTTTCTTTCTTTTTATGCAATTATTTAATTTCTAATTTTTTGATAATTAAAAGGAAAAAATAGCTAATAGGTGGTAGTATATTTTTTTTTTTCGAATTTTAAATCAAGTTAATTTGATGCTTTTTTTAGAATTATTGAGAAATAGTACTTTAATACAAAATGTTCATGGGGAATTTGATTAAAAATCAAATGCTCTCATTTTTTTTCTTTATCCTCATACGCTCAATTTTTTGTTGACAAAAATTTTTTTCTTGTTATTGGCAATTGTGCAAAATCAATAATATCAATGACACACAAACGACACATTTCCGTTACTTGAAAAAGTTTTACATTCTTTCATGCGACATATCTATCTATCCTTTCTTCCTTTTTCTTTTTATGAAGAAAAATAGTAAATTTTTTTTGAAAATGTAACCACTTAAAATTGCGATATAATTTATTCATTAAAGAATATTTACGAATAAATTTTCACCTAATTTATCTTGGGGTGAAATAAAGATTATGGTAAAATTGAAAAGTGTGATTTTCTTTTTTGATAGTAAATTTAATTTCTGTGTTACATTTATATTAGTTGAAATAATCAGTGATATGATATATATTCTAATAAATCAGTTCTAAAAATATTCTAATATATATTCCAAAAAATATTCTAATAAAATATATATTCCAATATATATTCTAATAAATCATATAATTTCATTAAGACTTGTTAATAAGTATTAATAATTATTACCATTATAAAATAAAATTGCTACAACTTTCTAATTTTTAATTTTTATCTGAACAAAAAAGAAAGAAACATTTGCTTCTAACAAATACAAAATTAAATGTTATAATAAAATAATAATTAAATTTTTATTGCAAGTTCTGTATTTCTAATTTCGGTATTTTTTAAATTTTTTTGTAGTAAAACGAATAATATTAAGAGCAAAATGATATTTTCATACATTCTTTTCATCATGATATATTTCTTTAAGAATCAATTTAAATGAATAATAAAAAAAGAAACATGGGTAAATTTTATTTTATTTTCAGGCAATTCAATAACTTAATTAAGAAATGACAAAATTAAATTTCAAAAGTGGCAAATCTGATGGATTGAATGAGCAACAACAGACAAATGGTAGTGATAATGATAAAGCCACCATAGAGAACTCCGAAAATAATAAAAGTAATGAGGTATATTATTTGTTATAATATTAGCAATTAAAAAATTGTTGATATTGTTTTCAAATGAGTTATCACAATTAGCTTTATAAAATCTCTTAGTAAATGTAATAACCTTATTTATTTATTTAGTAAATTTTATAGTTTGCAAATTATTGTTGTTATACAATTTTTATTTACATAGCAATCATTTACTAATTTTGAAACAATTTAAATTTTGATCATAATATAGTTCAATAAGTATTTCGTTTATATAATAATTGATATGAAGTATTTTTTATCAATACAATTATTTGTCTACTACAGTAAATTGCTAATCATTTATATTTTTAACAAATTTTGTTTGATATTATTATTCCAATTATTTATATTATTATTTTTTAAATAACTTAACGAACTATAGTATAAATTATATCCTTGAAAAATCACAAAATTTTTTAAGAGAAAATGCGTGTAAAATTTCATTAGCATATTTTGCCTTAATTTTTTTCAAAATTTTTTGATTCTTTTGGGTCAAATTATTTTAATTTTAACTCATTCATGTAACATATCAAAGTAAAATGTACAAACTTTAAATTTCATTTTTATATTTTTTATTTTCAATTTCATATTGTTACTTACTATTTTAACTATGAAATGCATTTGTGTTTGATTTATTTTAAAATACTTTCCTTTTTGTTTTTTTCATTTTAACAAATCAAAGAGAAATAGAGTAAGAATGATGCGATGGGAAGAAATGTTTGAGGAATTAAATCCCTCAATTCTACCTCATTGAACATTCTTCAATTTTTTTTCTTTTCCTTTTTTTTGTAATTCTTTTCTTGCATAGATAAATTATTTAGTTACACATTTATGCATTATTTATACAGCTTCTATTTTATTTTATATATTTTATCAATTTGATTATTTATACTAGTAATTTGCGAATAATTCAACAAATTAAAAATAATATAAATTCATAATCATAAATTTGAAAAGTACAAAAATGATTGGTTTTCCAAATTTTTAAAAAATAAATTTTAATTATCATTTTTTTTGAAAAAAAAATGTGCAAAATGTTACTATCATATCTTTGCTTTATGTCAATAAATAAAGCACTTTTTCTTCATTTCTGAAATTTTATGTGACAGTTTCTCCTTTTTCATTTGTCATATTTTGCTGGAAAAAATTTTTTTACACTTGTTATATTTTATTGGCAAAAAAAGGAAAAAAATTAATTGTGGGATAGAAAATTTGAACAGTCTAGCAGAATTGCAAAAGATAACTAATTGTTTCTTTTTTCTTTTTCTTATGGCTGTTTTAAAAATAAATCATTCTTCTTCATTCTTCTTCTAATTTTCAGCATTTGTCGCATACCAATGTGACAGTTTAATTTCAAAAAAAAAGTTAAAAAAAAAAGATTTAAAAAAGGGTCAAAAATATATTAATGCACTTCATTTTTAATTTTCCACGAAAAAAAAAAGACCTGACAGTGAATTAGTCAATGCTATTTAATTTTTATCATTCATTTACTTATTAAAATTTTTTTCCTCTCTTGGTTATGCGTCCATTTATATAATTTATCATAAAATTTTATACCACATATCATGCAATAGAGATAAGTATGAGACCTTTGATAATAACTTATTGTAGAGATAAGTGTGACATCTTTGTTAATAATATGTAATAAGGGTAAGTCTTAATGAAAACAAAAGATATAACTAAAATTAAGGCTAAAAGAAAAATAAGACTAAATTTTAATGAAAACATGAGATAGGACTAGAAATGAAAATTTTTTTTTTTTAAATTTTTATGCAGCAGTCGAAAAAACATTTGGAGGATGTGCTTACTACGCTGGGATTAAATTTGAAACAGGATGACACGGGGACAAATATCGGTTTCAGTTGTATTGGTATGGATTGGTCATTCATGCTACAAGTTGCTAATGCACAAGCAACATTATCCATTGTATGTTATTTATTTATTTATTTACACTGGAAATTAGAAATTGTTGAGCAAAAAAAAGGAAAAAGGAATAAAATTAATTTAGGAATAAGTAATTGCAAAAATTTCTGAAGACAAAATGTTAAATTTTAATCTTATTGAAATTATTAAAGATTTCATATATTATCACAAAAAAAAAAAAAAAAATCATAAATGGATAATTTTTTTAATTTCGCTTATTAAATCGAAATATTTTTTATAATTATTTTTAGTTATTCGATCAACTTTTAACTTTTTTATTTCTTTAAAAGAAAATTTCAATCAAAAAGAAATTATCAAAATATTTCAATTTCTATCATGAATTTTTTACTAATTTCAAGTAAAAAAAAAACAAAAACAAATTGTGTCTAAATTGAAAATGGCCTAGATTCAGCTACTCATAGTATGTTTGACGAGTTCAATGTTTCTAACCGGTTATCGTTTCATATCTTCTGCATGGGCAACTTATTTGCTTTCTTGCGCTTATATTGGAATAAGAGCGTAAGTTATTGATATACAAAATTAAAATTAAATAAGTTAAAACAATAAAGTTTTTCAAATAAAATTCGTCAAAAGCTTATTTATTTCAAAAAAAATTTTTTTTTTTTATTTTCTTTAAATCTATCAAAAGTTTATTTATTCCAAAAATAAAAAATAAAACAGAATTTTATTTTTCGTTTTTCTTGAAATTTATCAAAATTTATTTATTACTAGAAAAAAAGTACATAACTTTTTAATCTTTATTAATCAATAATATAGCGAAAAATATGACAAAATCACTAGCATCTATTAAATTTCACCTGTTTGTAGCATTTTTATTACTAAATGTGCAAAATATCCATCAAATTAAAATTTATACCAATTTATTATTAGTGAAGAATAATTCGCATTTAGTTGAAATTAATATAAAATTAAATTGTAATTTTAAGCATTAATTGATTTCAGTTACTTAAACTTGCAGCACTAATTATTTAATTTTTTGTATATTAATGAAAAATATAAATATAACTATTAGAAAAAGTCATATAATTTGATTTATTGAGAAATGAAGCTTCGTCCGTTCCCTTTTTTCCGGCATTTTTCCGCTACTAAATATAAATCTGATAATTAATTAAAATATATCACTTATAGTGGACGATGGCAAAATTATTCACATGCAATTGCTTATTGTGGGATGTGTACATTCCAGTCATTCGTCTATATGTCAACAATGTGTTGGTTCTTCTATTCTCTGTACACATTAAATTCGAGCACTCAATCTTATGAATTCAGTATATTTTATTTCCTTTTTTAAAATATTTCTAATTTATTTGTTTCATTTAATAAAAATAATCAATTAAATTTGAAGTGAATGTATATATAAATCAAAATACTAAATTTAAACTTTTGACTTTTAATCGGGAAGATGACAACAATGGAGAAGAAAATAGAAACTTAATATCATCTTCTTTTTTAAATTTTTAGATTTTTTTTTAGAGAATATGGTGGATTATCAAATATTAACCAAAGTTATTATACAATCATTTAATTTCTCATGACATTTTATATTAAATTTTACGAAAAATAATATAAATACTCGATCATAACCTATCACTGATTCACGGATTACTCCACCATAACTTATCATTTATTAAAATAATGAAAAATTTAAACAAAATGCAAAAAAAAAAAAAAAAAAAAAAAACGAGTTAATAACAAAAAAATAATGAAAAAGAGAGAAGATCAGATCAAATTCAAATTCTAGTTCATAGTGCGACACCAGATGCAGCATTAGTATTTGCTTTGGGTGAGGTTGTCTGTATTATGGGTACCGTTCTTACTGGTATTTTTGGGCTAATTTGTTGTTGCCGGGGATTTGGACGACTACTTCATGCACAAGAGAAAATGATATTGGTATGAAAATACTATTTTTCTTTTTTTTCTTTTATTCCAAGGATTAATTTTGCTCACGTTATTTTCATTTAACTTTTTTTTTCTTCCTAACATATAAATTTATTTTTATCATTTTCAGGATTATCAAAATGTTCTCATTGGTGCGTATGATAATGCACGTCGACTAAATATTGTTTAAAAAAAAAATTAAACATTTCACACAAGAAACTTTCATATTTGAAAAAAAAAATTCTTAATTTCTAAGTTTAAGACTAATTAATGAAGATGTTAAAGATACGATTTGATCTGAATGAAATTATTGTCTGAATTGAATTATGGTAAATTCAATTATGAAAAGTGGTCATCAAAGTTTTGCTTCAATTTTTTATGAAAGCTTTCTCATTTAGCTTCTAAACTTGTAAGCAGATTTTTCCATTTTTAAAATGTTTCGAAATTTAGCTCAATAAAGAACTTATTATTAAAAAAAGTATTTTGTTGAATGTCAAATTTTGATTGGTTTCTTTCTCTAAAAAAAATGAAAAAAAAAAAAGAAGAAACTAAACTTCAAATGCATTAAGCTGAACGAAAATGACACTCTATGCTTGTCTATTTGTTCATTTATTTTGTCTCTAGAAATTTAATCTATGATCGAAACTATCAAAATTTAAAAAATTTCAAAAAACACTTTCTGATTGCTTTATGACTATGACAATGGTATATGTCTAATGCATATTCTCTTTATCAATCATATATTATTTACTTATCCACTTATTGCTGAATTCATAGATTAATTTGATAATTTTAAACTGTTTTAATTTTCTATTTGAAAATGTATTAATTCTCTGCTATAATTGCATCTCCCCAAACTCTAAAAATATCAAACTGAAATTTGCTAACTCCCTCTCTCTCTCGCCAATTTTCTTTCCTCTTCACTCTCTTATCAGTATCATATTTGTTTTCAAATGATATTGTATTCAAAAAAAATAAAAGTTTTTTAAAAACTTTCATGAATAAATTTTTTTTAAAATGGTTAATAAAATTTTTTTTCTAAAACATTAAAGTGATAAACGATAAGAAAGTAACCAATTTGTGAAAACTTCTGATAAATTAACGTTTTTTTTTGTTTCGATATCAGTTCATACACTTAATCAATATTAATTTTTAAATTAAATTAAATGGAATTTTGTAAATTCTTAGAATAAGACTAGGAAAATAAAAACATAATTTAAAGCATTAGAAGTAATCTAATTTTAATGAAATATTTAAAAATTTGAAAATGAAATCTTACCAAGAGCAGTAAAGTTTATAGCGTTAGAAGTAATAATTTCAATGAAATATTTAAATATTATAAACTAAAATCTTACCGAAAACAGTAACGTGAATATCGACGTCCAAACTTCCACCTTTATTTGTTCCAACACACGTGTAAATTCCTTCATGCTCCAATTGTGCAGTTTCTATTATTACCTTAAATTAAAATTAGTTATAAACATATCAGAATTTAATGACATTGTTTTGTATTACTTTATTAATTTTCCTGTTTCAGTGATGATTATAAAATGAAACGCATATTAATGCACCAAATATAACTTAACGTTCGCAAATATCAAATGTTATTTATTACTCAGTAATCGTGATTATTTTAATTGTTTAATTACTTTAGTCGTAGTAAATTTAGCAGATTGCTTTAAATTAAATTCAAAGATGAAATGGAATAATTTGTACTTTCTAGGGTTTTTTTTAGTTATCTGATTAAGAGATAAAAAATACAAATTGTTTCATCAAAATAATTCGTCGTTTTTTTGATTACTCCTAATCTATATGGTTTTTTTACTCGTGAAAATAATATGTTTTGTATGAAATTTTCATGATTTTAAACAATAACTAATTATTCCAATAATTAAATCTGAAAAAAAAAAAGATTACAAAAAAAAAAAAAAAAAAATTAAAAAAAGAGATTAAATACCGATTTTCCATCTGATCCTAACATTACACCTCGTTTTATGATACCTTCCTCAAGAAGTTGTCCATTAACGAGCCAAGCAATACTTGGCTCTGGTATACCTGATACTGGACAACCTAACTCGATTCGCTCATTTTCTAGCACTGTTACTTTAATTTTGTGCATATTCTGATTCAGATTCGGTGGTACTGAAATTAATAATACCAATAGCAAGCATATATGTGTCAGCAGCGACAATATTAAATTTAAAAAAATGTTGTATAATTTTTTAAATAAATTATTAATAATTTTTGAAAAAAAATTTTTGATAAAATTTCTGAAACAATTATTCATCAGTGATAAGTAAATTTGACAATATATTAATTTAATTTACCATTTAATCCATTTAAAAATAATTATACACTAACATATTTCTGATAATAAAAATTATGCTAAATAATTTGCATAATATCTTCTTAATAATATTAAATAATTTGAAACCAATTTCCATCATTAATATCTTTATAATATTTCAATGTTTATTATTATTATTTTTCATTTAAAAAAAAAGGAAAAATCTCACCAATAATTTCAACTTGAAATGTTTTAGCTGAATCACCAGCTGGATTTCGTGCTACACATTTGTAATTTCCAGCATCCATTTTACGTGATTCCAAAATGTGCAAACGTCTTTGATCATCCGAAAGGATAATATTTGCATCATCCACTATCAATTGATCATTTAAATACCATGTAATCTAAATTAATATTATTTTTTAATTTGTTTTAATTAAGGTATTTTCAATCAATTATTGTTTAAATAGTTATTTTTTAATTGTGGAAAAATAATTAAATGGAGGTAATTTTAATCAAATCTATTTTTTTTTAAAGGACAAATGATCAATTATAATATAAATAGAAATATTTCTGTTATTTATTTTTTTTTTCATTATAATTGATTGTTGTTCAATTGTGAAAGAATAATTGAATGAAGAAATTTTAAATTGAAACCATTTTTTTGTTGAAAAAATTTTGCTGCCAATTTTTTCTAAAAAAAGATCTTTTACATTCGAATTATTTACCAAATATATGCTAAATTAATATGACTTTTATTTTAAACAAGTGGGAAAGCGAGAGAGAAAAAAAAAGAAAAGAAAAAAGGACAGGAAAAATACCTGTGGTAATGGTATGGAAAAAACTGGACAATAAAGACTGAAAGGTTGTCCAATAATAACTGCATCCGTTATAACTGTTTCTTGATCAGGAATATCAGGTGGAACTATAAATTATCTTTTTTTTTTTTTAATAAATTGACAAAATTAGAAAAAAAACATATTAATTTATTAGTGAAAAAAATTATAAAAAAATAAATGTAGTAATTTTTTAATTAGTTATTGAAAAAAATTATGTTATTAGTTTAATTATTATAAAATTACAAAATATTTAGAAAAAATATAACTAAAAGTATTAGTGGTAGTATGATATGACTGAAATGAAAATGTAATTAAATGAATTTAATTAATATTGTTTCATAAGATTAATCTTTCTAAATTTTAAAATTAAACACATGTGCACACACCCACACGTACAGAAAAGTAAAAATAATTGAATAAATTTCTTATACATATCTTATATATATATTTATTTCCAACTATTTTTACTTTTTTTAGAAAAAAACTAAAAATTTTTCTCCAATGAAAAAAATTTTTATGGATTTTTTTCTCCAATTATTTTCACTTACTTTCTTTTTTTAGAAAAATCTACTTTCTTTTTAGAAAGAAAAAAAGCATTTTTTTTTTTTAAATATTAGTTAAAATTACTTACTTATAACAGTTAATCGAATTAATTTTTCTGCAACACCAGCAGCATTTGATGCTTTGCATATGTAATGACCGCTATCATCATTTTTTACGTTATCAATGATTAATGTTCCATCGCTAGTGATATGCATGTGTGATATGTCATCATCTGATATTTGGATTCCTTTTTGAGTCCATGTTATGATGGGTGCTGGATTACCATTAGCATAGCAACGTAATTCAATATGATCACCTTCCACCGTAGTATAATCCGATAATGTATTTGGTGAAATTATTGGTGGTTCTAAATTTTTAGGTTTTTTTTTTTAAATTTTCTAATTAAAATTTCGTGTTCTTTTTTAAAATAAAAGTTTCGTTATTTTTAAAAATGCAAAAAAAAGAAAAAATGATGTTTTTTTTAGTACCATGTACAATTACAATTGTATTTCGTTCATCATCTCCAGCTGGATTTGTTGCTAAACAACGATAAATGCCACGATGTAACGGTTGAACTTTTTCAATACGTATTGTTCCTGCTGAATCGATATGAATAATATCATTCGGAATGATCTATAATATATTTATATATTGTGCAACATCCGGAATGATTTATAATGTACAATAAAAAATAATGCAATTTATATGTGTTTGTATGAATAAAAATTTTAAATACAAAATGTTATTCATTAAAAACTGCAAATTATCTTCAAAAAAAAAAAAGTAGCCAAGATAGAAATTGTAGAACTTTTAATTTTTTTTTTTATTTTAATCATTTTAATCAACAATAACTTGGATATAATTGGCTAAAAACAAGGTTAACTGCATTATTTGTTTGCTAATTGCAAAAATATATTTTACTACTTATGATTTACCTATATATTCATCATTTAATACAGATTAGTTCAGACAGTCACATATTATGAAAAATTATAACAAAATTAAAAAATGATAATAAATGAAGTAAAAATTAGCATATAATACAAATAAATTTTTTATAAGATAAAAAATAAATAAAAAGTTCACCTGAAAACCATCTTTTTCCCAGCTAATTGTTGGTTCTGGTGTACCAACAGCGCGACATGGAATTTCTAGCATAAGACCAAGTACTACAACAATAGTACCTGGAATAATAAAGTTTAAATACTTGGTTACTTACTGTGCAGTCTTATTGTTCAAGTCAAAATAATTTCATTAGTTTTACTGAAAAAAAAATTTCAAACCTGGTATATCAGATATGATTTTTGGTGGTTCTTGTACTTTTAAAAGATAGGTTATATGATCATCACCAGCTAAATTAGATACATGACACGTATATCGACCTGCATGATTCATTTGTGGAGTTACTATTTCAAGTGATCCATCATTTATATAACTCATCTCCTAAAAGTATACCTTTTTTTTGTATAAATTAATTTCAAACGAAGAGATAATATGATAAGCTGATAACTTAAATAAAGATGAATTTATAATTTGAAGTGGAAAAAGAGGACTAATAATAATATACGTATTCCTAGAAATTATTTTATTTTTATATTCATTATATTAATTTAAATTATGAAATTAAATCATTGAAATCTCGTTCGTTTCAATTATCAGTTATCACTTAGGAACAATTAGCATATGATAGAGCTAGACTAAAATGAGTTGGGTTATAATGCTAGTAAAGCTAATTAAATATTTAATCGATCGATCAACCAGTTAATCAGAAATAAAATGAATGAAAATATGAAAATAACTAACAGATCCACGGCTATGACCTTCATAGATTTGATCACCTTCATAGCTCCATATTCTAGAAGGTAATGGAAAAGCTCGTGCTGGACATGGTAATAATACTGATTGATTAACATTTGTAATTATTATCTTTAGCTAAAATAAAATGGAATTTAATAGCGAATTAATCATTGAATATTTCAAATAATAAAGATGAAAAATCGAAAAAAAAATTTCTTTTTCAATTTAATTACAACATTATTAATTAAATCATTTTTGTATTTATATATCACGAAATAAAAAAGTTTTTTTAATTAACATTAATTAAATATAAACCTGATCAGATCCTTCAATAGTTGGAGCTGTATGTACCGTTAAAGTGATTGTTTTTTCATCCATTCCAATATTATTTGTTGCGACACATTTAAACTGTCCACGATGTATCTCCTGGACATTTGCAATTGTCAATGAACCATCTTTAGCAATGTGACCATCGTTAAATTTGTCACCATTTAAATACCTATTGACATGTTAATTGATTAATTTAACTAAATGATTAAATTAGCATCCTGAGAAATTATTAATTTTTTATTTCATTTTAATTTACCTGTATAATAAATTTTAGCTGTGATTGGAATAAATTTAAATTTAAAATATTTTTAAATAACAAATATTTATCATCGCTCATAGATTAATAAACTAATATATTTATGAATTAATCTTAATGAAATAAAATCAAAATAAATCTATTACCAAGTAATCCTTGGTGTAGAATCACTGCGAACTTTACAAGGTAATGTAATTGAATTGCCCTGAATTAAATTATATGAAATTTGCCCAAGTTCAATAACAGGTGGACCAAGAATGATTACATCAATTGCTTGCTTTGCTTCACCTGCTACATTTGATGCTGTACAATGATATTTTCCTGAATGGCTAACGCTTGTTTGTTGAATTCGCAGTGTGTTATCCGGCTAAAATATATTTTAAAAAATGTACATTAGCATTTTAATAAAATGAAATGTTTAGAAAATATTAGTTAGAAGTTAAAACTACATGTTTCAATTTTATTTTATTTATAAAAAATTTGAAGAAAAAAAAAGAAAATTAAAAAAAAAATTAAAGCTTGCAAATTAAAATTGAACAACAATAAGTTTCAACTCGTTTATTATTATCATTCTAAGAGAAAGAAAAGTGTAATAAAATTTTAAAACTTAATTACAAATAAATTAATTAATTTAATTTTGCGTTATTAATAAAGTATTTGATATTGATAAAACTAACAAGAAGTTCATATTCTGAATCACTGGAACTAATCGATTTACCATTAATGCTCCAAACTATTTTTGGATGTGGTTTTCCAGTAGCACGGCATGGGATTTCTAGCATTTTTCCCGCTGATAAAGTATATTTCAATACATCATTTTTCTCGATTTGAGGTTTTTCTAAATTTAGTTAAAAATACTTCATAGATATGCATGAACTATCTATTAAAATATACATAAATACATAATTCAATTATTTAAGTAATTTTTTTAAACCTAAAAAAAGTAGGCTTAAGAAAAATTTGTGCTATTTTAAAAATTAATTAATATTTTTTAAGTCAAAAATTGGTTTTAAAAAAAATGATTAAAGAATTGAATAAAACGAAAGAAAAACAAAATGAACGCAAATAGCATTCTACAAGAATAGCGATCTAATCTTTGCATGTTGTGCTTATTTACCAAACAACAAAAATTTTGTGAAATTTGAAAAAATATTAGTAATTACTTTTCTTCTTTTTGCTAACATTTTAAATTTTTGAAAAGAATAACTAACTAATCAATTTGACATTAATATTGAGAGAAGCATTGCCAGCTGAATTAGTCGCAACACAGGTATATTGACCCTCATCTTGTGGACGACCTTTACGTAGGAGTAAAATACTACCACCTGATTCTACCTATATTCAAATATTGTTTGCTTTACATTTATGTACATTTAAAATTATAATAAATAAAATATGAATAAGAAACTATAAATGGAGCAAACAAATAACTGAAAAAAAGATAAAAAAGAAAATTAAAAAAATATATACGTAATTGCTAAATGGAAAAGTATTTTTGAAATGATTGATATATGCTTTATACAAATTTAAATAAAATGAATTTACTTTTATCAATTTTATTATTTCAATTAAGACAAAAAAAAATTTACCGTAACATAAATGGAAGATTGTAATGGTTTGCCATCTTTATACCATCGAAGAATTGGTTTTGGTGTTCCAAGAACAACAATACAAGATAAACGAAGTTCTCCATTCTCTAATAATTTCTCTTCTGGTGGTACATGTCCTAATACTGGGTTCACTAAAAATAATAAATAAAAAGACAATGATTTTTTGGCCAAGCAGTATAATGACTGAATGAATTTTTGTAATTTGTAATTTATACATACATAACTTTTACATTTCAACTAAACATTTTACTAATATTATCAAAAAGTTTTAGATTGTTCTTTTTTTTTTTTTTAATTTTAAGAAATTTCAGATAAATTATTGAAAACTAACCAAGTCCAGTAATTAATAATACATTTGTTTTATCTTGACGACCGAATATATTCTCAGCTGTACATGTATAGCGATCTTGATCATCAATTTGAACATCTATAATTTTGAAATTTTTAGAAATCTTTACATAAATTTAGTATGGGTAGAAAGAGAGAGAGAGAGAGAGAGAGAGAGGAAGCGAAAGAGCAGTAATTTATACTATTAATTAGGAGACTTCCATCTGGTAGAATTTTCATACGGTCATTCAATTTTTCAATTGATACTCCATTACGATGCCATTTAATTTTTGGTAAAGGATATCCTATTGCACGGCATTGAAGTGTTACTGATCGTTCAATATTCACTCGGACTATTTCTGGTGTTGGTACAATTGTTGGCATACCTGTAAAATTATTTATTAACTCTTTTTTTTTTTTTTCATCTTCTTCAAACTTTCATAATTTCCTGTATTTAAATAATAATATTGTATTCTAATTATAGATTTTTAATTTATTCTATGCAAATTTATTATATTACAATGAACGTGAATGTCATATAGTTCATTCAAATTACTTATTGCTTTAACAAATAATTTTTTTTTTTCTTTTTTTTGAACAAATATGCTGTTTATTGTTATTGTTATTATTATTATTATCACTATTTATTGCTATTATCACTATTGTTATTATAATTATTACTATTGTTAACATTATTTTTGCATCAAATCAATAAAAAAATTATATATTATCGGTATTTGTGTTGATAAAACTTTAAGCTTTCAAATATAAATTTAAAAAAGTACATACTTCCTACATCAAGATTAATTACTCCTAAATCACGTCCAGCTAAATTTTGCGCGATACACGTATACGATCCAGCATCAGAATCTTGTACTCCCTGTAGCAATTAAAGAATATATTATTATCACGATAACACTTCAGATATTACTTTGATGAAGATAATTTATCATAAAAAAAAAAAAAAAACCTGAATTGTGAGCTTATTTTCATCAATTGTAATATACTTATAACTTGGAACTTCACGTCCTCCACGAAACCATGTAATTTTTGGTCTTGGATTTCCTCGAACTATCTAAACGAAACATTAAATTGAAAAGAAAATAATTAAAGTGATTTAAGTAAAGTATTTTAATAAAAATAAAGCATATTGATTTAATCATTTAATCATAGAAAAATTTAAAGAAATATGCAAGTGATAAGTGGTAAAAAATATCATACGATGCATTCCAATGTGACACTATCACCTCTGCCAATCATTTGTCGATCACGTATAACACGTATTTTTGGCGGTGCTGCAAAATTTCTTTTAAAATATATCATCATCTACCATACTTAAATATATAATCTATTTTATAAATGAAATTAAATGACAACAAATTAATTTTGAAGAATTAAAAGCTAAATTAATAAATAAAATTTTATTAAAAATATTTGTTATATGTTAATGACAAACGCGCACTTCCATTCACATTTCTAACTTATTCAATTCATTTATCAATTCAAACTATTAAATTTAATAAAATTTATCTGAATAATACTTGATATTTGTGCAATCATGCTATCTGCATGTGAACCTGCAGCATTACTTGCACGGCATTCATATACTCCAGCATCAATTTCTGTTGCTTGTTGAACAATTAGATCGTCTACAAAAAATTATTTATTATATATATATATTTTTTTTGTTTTAAAATAGGATAATTTAAGTTTTGTAGAGAAAATTAAAACAAATTAACAAACATTTATAAGTGATGTAGTATTTTTGATTGTTTGGAATAATTTGACGTTCTTTAAAGTACCATTTAGGTTCTGAAGTCATATCGCCTAAAATATTTATTAACAGTATTACATCTCGTCTAAATTATTAACACTACTGTAAACCATTCAATTCCATTCTTTTTTTGGTAAACAACTAAATGTAAAGAATTTTAATATAAAATAAAATTGAACAATTGCACATTTTTACTAATCATATATAAATTTTATTTAATTGCAAACTGAGTTTTACTAGAATTCCATTTAATTTTCAATTAAGTTTATTGGAATTTCATTTCATTCCTAACTGAGTTTACTTTAAAAGAATAAAATAAATTTTAATCAACTACATTTTGTCAAATAAAATCTCACGAAAAACATGTACCATCAATGAAACATGAAATATTAAATGACTGTCCACGTGTGAAATGCAATTGCTGTGGCATGACTTGAACTTTAGGAGCTTCTATGACATGCAGATGCATGACGGCTTCAGCATGACCACCTGATGTTTGCACATGACAATGATAAATGCCTTCGTCTTGCATATTAACATCAGTAATCATCAGTGTACCATTAGCATACAAACGCTGCAAAAATTATTTCGTTAGTTAGTGAATGATATTTTCACACAGCATTAATGACCTTATGACTTAATAATAACCTACTTAGTGCTGCATGCTTACTTTGAGATATTTCATTAATGAAAAGTAATGCTTTGATTTTTTTAACATGAATGACCTTTTAACCGAATTTCGTTATATTTGCATGCTTACTTTTTTAATTTAACTGTGTCATACCGTTTTAGCCGTATTATCAATCATTGAATCGTTTTTTAGCCATCGCGTTACAGCGTTGAAATTTTCAGTGCGACAATGCAAAAATGCTGCACTTCCTCGTGCTATTGATTCATTTCGAATGGATGTGATCACAGGTGCTTGTTCTAAATTCTTTTTTTTAATGAAACAAATTGAATTTAAAAAAAAAACTATTGAAATTTTATTATTCGAAACTAAGAGATAAGCTCTGTGATCAAATTAATAAATCAAAACTGTACACAGTGATCAATGAATAGTGAAAATTTTTTACGATAGTTATCTAAACTATTTCATTTCCTTCTAGTATTGCTACTATAATAAATAGGTATTCTAGCATGAACAGAACGACTCTATCTATTCATTTTTCATAACTTTAAAACTAATAAAAAGTTAAGTAGGAAAGAAATAGAGCAAAATGCAGCTATATTTTCTGACTTAATCTAGTGCAATATAAGTAATTTATGAAAAAAAAATTTTTTTTTCTCAGTTAAATTTAAATAATTTATTGATGAATATTTAAATAAAATAACAAGTAAAATAAACGAAAAAACTGTAAATATAACCTTCTGTTTCAAGGAATGTAGTAACAGTATGATTTCCGGATGGACTTATAATTATACAATGATAGTAGCCACGATCTTGTGGAGTAATTGCTTGGAAAGTCCAAACAGATGTATCCGAATATCTATAAAATTGAATTCATTATAATACTTCTCTAATTGCTAAGTTAATTTAATTATATAAAAAAAAAGAAAAACAACAACAAAATACATTGATTAAAAATATATTATGATGAAATAAACTTACGAGTAAAAAAGTGGTTCACCAAATTGTTTGTTATCTTTATACCAATAAAGTGTGAATTCACCTTTTGAAACTACTGAACATGTCAAATTAAATGGCTGTGAAATGGTTGCTATCATACGATTAGCCATATATGCTCTAAACAAATATACACAATCATATCATTGTTAAATGACCAAATTAATAAAATAAACTAAATATTAATAAATAACAAATAAAAACAAAATTAAAAAATAAATTTTAACAATACCGACGATAAGAAAAATATATAAAAAAAAGAAAAAAAAAAACAAATGAAAAGCTAAAAAGTTGAAATAGGATGTATTTAAGAAAAAAACAAAACAAAGGTGAAGAAAAATAAACAAACAAAAATAAATTTATGCCTTAATATATTTAAGGAAAAATGGAAAATGAAAAAAGAAAAAAAAAACGAACAAAAATGAATTCATACCTTGGTCCCGTGGTTTTAATAACTGAAATTGCTGTTGGTGCGATTCGTTGAAATTTATATGATTGGTCATCATCACCTCTTACACGAATAAAAAATAATCCATTTGGTGGTATAAATGGTCCAATATAATATGAATATGAATTATTCATATGCATTGTTGCTAATTTTGTTAATAATTCATTACCATAATAATCAATTAATGAAATATCAGTTATCATTCCCGGCGCTATTAATCCTTTCATTGTAACAATTAAATAAGTATTTTGATAAGCAATTGGACGTGGATGTGACTAAAAATATTTGCTATTTAAACAATTTACGTGAATAAAAAATAATTTTATTATATAAATTTAAAATTTAAATAAAACAAATTAAAAAACAAAAATTAATTAATTAATCACAATAACTTTTATCCTTACTAATTCCATTCTATCCGTTAATTTGACAACAAAACCATATTTAAAATCAATTGCACCATGACCAAGCACGCGTAGCGTATGTTTTAAACGACTTGATGTACGTATTTTCCAAATTCCTGGCATTGGATTTCGAATTCGAATTAATTTAATATTGCTCAAATCAATTGAACCACTTTCATCGCTGAATTGCGCACGATCTATTCGTTCACCTGTTTCAGTTTCGTTTTTTTTCTTTTGTATTATAATTGTTTTTTCTTTTTTTTTTTTTTTTTCATAGTAAACAACTTTTAAAATGACTATTATTGCATTTATTAAATAAATAACTATTAGATCACCCTTCTTAAATAGCAATCAATCGCAAAAACTCTAGAATGCGTAATAAGAATGCTCCCATATAAAAGTTTTTTTCATAAACTTCTACAAAAATGTTTTTTAACGGATACCGGAGGGAATAACCTACTGGTCTAACTCATTAGAAATAAGTAGACAACTAAATGTAGACAGCTATTATTATTTCATTGCTCAAAAAATTTGAGTGCTTTATTATTGCTTATGATTAAATTAGTAATATTTTAAATGAATTATTTTTAAAAAAATTAATTCTTTTCATATTCTCCTAAATTGAAGTTAGTCATTAATTCTATTGAATAAAATGTTTAAAAATTACCTTTAGGATTAATCAAACTAATATCCAAATAATTTCCATCATCCTTATCACCTGACAATGATACTGTTAATTCAGTTAAAAGTCTATCAACAGGTATTTGACATAATGATGTACCACTATGATCTCTAACTTCATACATAATATGAACCTACAAAAATATCACGAAGTTTTACTAACATGATAATTAAATTAACTTTTTTCAATCTGTTTATGTTTACTATACAAACAATTGAAAGTAACCAGAAAAAGCGCATAATTTCCAAATGAAAATATTTCAATCTAAAAAAAAAAAAGAAAAAACTCGATGAATTCACATGTCTTTTTTTTAAAAATAAAATTTAAATGCAACAAAAAAATAGATGAAAAAAAAAAGTACAACGATCATCTTTCATTTTGGTGAATAACATATATGCCTTTTTAATATATAATTATTCTAATTACTTAGTAAAAAATAGACCTTTTTAAATGTGATCGAATGACGAACATAATTAAGTACTTTATTAATATCAGTTTTTTCTAAATGAAACACCTGTCCAAAGCTAACAGCAGCTATTTTTTCATAGCATCGAAATCCAGGATGTGTACGATTGTTACAATCGCCTGTCATCACAAATACTACCTTAATATGAGTGGAAGAAATTAATTAAATAATTAGTTACGAGAACCAGAAAAAAGATAAAGGAAGTATATTGAATTGCTGCTTTCATACCATTTGTTTTTTTATTAATCTTTATGACAACTTTGATCAGTCACTGGGAATAATTTTTGGGAAATGTAAACTGAATTAATTTATTTCATTTTGTCATAGATCACAAAAAAAAAAAAAAAAAATCTTCCGCTATTAAAATTAATTAGATATTAGTTACGAAAATGAAAAAATAAAAATTAAATTCAATCTTATCAAAACAATTAACATTTATCTTTCAATACAATTTTTTTTAAATACAATCTTGACTCATCAACTGTAATCAACAGATTACCATTTATGCTTATATTTTTGCTGGAGATTTATGATTATTATTATCATTATTAAGCTTATATTTTAAGTTGTTAGAAAGTTTTGCGTCAATTTATAATTTTGAATAATTTAATTTTAGAAAACTTACAGAACTTTGCTTTTCCTGAATTAAATTAATAATTTGATCTTCTAAATGATAGTCTTTAGCTCGTGCATCAGTAAAAACATATATAAAAGATGCTGGCAATGAAGCTTCTAAAGCCATTTGAATACCTGTAAATAATTAAAAATCACAGGTAAACAAATATTTGATCTTATTCTATTGCTTACTTATTTGAAATGAAATATACTTCTTAAGAATTTATCACTTACTTGCTCCAGTAGTAGTAAATTGTAATTCATACGAGTCAATCATTGAAATCTTAATTTTAATTTCATAGCAAATTCCTTTACTTCTTAAGAAAGAAGAAGGGAAGAAAATTGCTTTAACTTTACTTTAGCCTGCATTTTAGGAAGCATTATTGCAATTATGAAGCAACAAATAGCATCAAAATTAACTAAACTAACCGGTAAGCGTCATTTCCGGACAATCACCACCACCCACTACGTGTACCGAATTGAGATGTCTTTGGAATGTTCTCGGATCAGTTGTTGAAAATACTGGTCCAACTCCTAAAATTAATTTATATATAAAAGAAATGATGCAAATTAAAAAAACGAATAAACTAAATTACTTAATTAAGTACTTTCATTATTAATTACTAAATAAACGTGACAGAACGCAAATGACTGAGACATTAGAAGTTTAAATTTTTAAAGTTAAAAATTAAATATAATTTAAACAATATGTCATATACTCACTTGTAATTCATTTTGTTTAGTAATTTTTTTATATTTACAAATTTCTATTTACAAAGTATATTTGTAAATAGAAATGCATTGTAGAAAATCTTGATTTTGCTCTCCTTTTAAATGCAATTTTTTTTAATAGTTTTAACTTCATTAAATTATATATACTATTTATTAGTGAAAAGGTCTGTAAAAAAAAAAAAATTATTGTAATATGTCTGTAAGTCAATTTGATGCAAAATTAAATTTAATATCTGCTTTAATTAGTTAAGTATTCAAAAAATTAATAAATTTCAAAAAAATGAAAAAATATTACTAGGATCATGAAATGGTACATAGATATAATTGTAAATAAGTTTTTCACGTTGTTTGAGCACAGTATCGAGAATTTTTTTAGCTCCATCTTGTACTTGAATTAAATCATCATTCATTGAACCAGTTGTATCGAATACAAATGTTAATGATGATGTGCCAGGTGGAGGAATTTTTTCATAGCTTCCATCTATTACCATATCATTGTGATAAGAAAATATCAGTAAGATAATATGAAGATTTAATACATTCATTGTAAAATTGAAATAGCTTTATAATTTATAATTTTCTTCTTTAATTTCAATTTTTCTGCAAGCAAAAAGAAAAGAAAACAAGTAAATAAATTATTAATTGTATTTAATTGCATTAAATAAATGAATGAAACGATCAGATATACAAAAGGAAGCTTAAATTAGTTTTTAAAACGACAAGAAAAGAAAAGTTATCATCTAACATATCTAGTATTAATTTGTTAAAATTATAATTTTATCTAATACTAATTGTTAAACTTTAGTTTAATACGTATTTCCTCATCACTTACTTGTTAAGCTTATTATCATTTGTTCGTCAAGAAAGGAAAAAACATGCACAAAATAATTATTTTCGAAAAATAAAACAAAAGCAAAAAGAAAAAAAGAAACGAGAAAAGAAAGGAATGAATTAATTTGGCAGTATTTTTGATTTAAAGTGATCGAATTCAAAAAATCGCTTAATGCCATCCTTATATACCATTAAAAGAGTATGCTCATTTTTACTAACTTATCAATTTGTCACTGATTATTGAACTGTTAGCAAATTGTGTTGCACAAAACTCAAATTTTTATTAGTTATATTCAATAAATAAACGTGAAGTAAACAATACGTTAACGTAAACGTTCTCCTCTTCACTTTTGCTTTTTTATCTATTATCTTAATTCATTATATGTTGCTTACGTCAAATTTATTTCACTGTCATCTCATTCATTTTTTATAAAACAATAAAATCATTCTATTAACTTTAAATTAGTGCATTAATAATTAACACATCCAAAAATTTCAACCAAAAATATTTGCATTAATTGTTGCAAATGAGCCAAAAGGAAGGTTTTATTAAAATCAAATTAAGGTGAAAAGGATTTATTGAAGTCAAATTAAAATTAAAATTCATCAATCATTTATTAATTTGGAATAAAAAGTTTAGCATATTTAGTAGATTAATTAGTGGTAATGAGAAAGAAATAAAAAGAACATAACATTTGATTAAGCTGTTGAAATCTGTGCATTTTTATAAATTAAAATTCCCAAATGATTTGACGCAGTTAGCAAATCGTTTAAGTTCTAACTTCAAGAAAAATAATATTTGCTTGATAAAAAAAGAAAAAGCATTACATTATAATTTAATGGTATTCGAGAACTAAAGAGATAATGATAGTAAAAATGATTAGAAATGATTGAATGCAGTCTTTAATTATTGAAAAGTTAGAAAGAGGCTGAATCATTTTCCCAGTTATCAGCCTAATTGATTAATTAACCTGTTAATAATGTTCATATAACAGGAAATATCTTATCATTATTGCATGTATAATTACGAAATAAGAAAAGCTTAAAAATTCAATATTTTGAAATAAATAATTTTTGAAATTTTTCAAAACAAGTTTTTTTTTAAAGTCCCAATTTTCTTTTTTTTTCTTTTTTTTTTTTTGCAAGTAATATATAAAAAATGTGAATAATTTTTGTATCTAATTATTACTGTAAAAAAAAAAAAAAATAAATCGAAGTACATTTATACATTGCACGCAATGAGCACAAAGAACAAGTCATAAATTTTAGAAATAAAAAAAGTAAAAATATAGAAAAAACAGAAGCAAGCAAAGATGTAATACAATACAAATGGTAGAACAATAAATTTTATTTTTTTTTTGCTCAAAAAAGGTATCTAAGTACTCATTTATATCTATCTTTCAGTCTAGTCTAATTGGCCCATAGATTAAATTAAATTATTTCTAATTAAAATTAAATGCAATAATTAGTTAATGTATTCAAGTGACAAGGTATTTTAATCATAGATGTAACATTTTTCTAATTTATAACAGCAGTAGAAATTTTGTATTTTGTCAATTTAATGTAATAAATTTGCACTTTAAATATCATTAGTTTTTTTTAAAAAAAATTAAATTATAAAAAATTATTCTTTATCCCAAAATATTGCGATGACAAAATTAAAATACATAAGCTATAAAATCATGCTATAATGTTAACAATTTTATCATTTTGAAAGCAATTACATTTTGATAATTTTATGAAATGAACTGCCTAACAATTTGTATAGCTTTATCATTAACAATCTAATAATTTGTATAATCTTAAAAAAATAAGTCAGCATTTTCAATCCTGTGATATCAAATAATTGATTGCATAGGTATGACCTATGAACTACAGCTAACCAAGTAATGTGATAGCTATTTCGAAAAGTGGTAGTTATTTCTTTCGAAAAATTTTTAGAACAATGAAATTTGTAACTGAATTAGACAATAAATGTGAAAATAATGAGAGAGAGAAAAAAAAAAAGCAAAAGAATGAATGAGTGAAAGTTTTAGAAAAAATAAATGAATAAATGACACTTGGCTCAGATGTTATTTGAGGTTTAAAATTTTTGAATTCTCACAGACTGAAACGATTGGTGGACGATAGAAGTAGTGATAGTAGTGGTAAAAATCTTCTTATCACACTCTCTCTCTCTCTTTTTTTCTTTTCATTCATCCACAACAATTCCGCTAATTTTCAAAATATCGGATCATACCAAAACGTTCCAAATTTTCAGGTCAACAAAAAAAAAAAAGAATACGACACATCTGCAAGTCATGTGATTTTTTTTTTTTTTTTTTCACTATAATGAAATATGGTCGAGATTCTTTCCTTTTTTTTTTCTTTTTTTAAGAGAAATAAAAATTCCGAAAATTTTGCTTAATGCTGATTGCGATGAGAGGAGAGAAACGATAATATATAAATATGATACGTAGACGTAGAACTTTTTATATACTTTTATATGAATTTTTTATATACTTTTTATATAAATTAATAAATAAATAAATAAAAATAACAGTAGAAAAAAAATTATAGTGTATATCGGATTGAGAAAGGAAGCTGAGTAAGGTGATATCGATCAAGGGAGGAACCTGAATATGATGATAGGTATAGATGAGATCAAGAAAGGGATCTGGATAATGATGATAGGTATAGACCGGATTGAGAAAAGAAGCTGCTGCAGAAACTTCATATTCTTGCCATTCAACAAATGTAGTATTGAGATAACAGCTAGGCCATGTGTTTTCGTCCGAACACTTTCCAACTAATAGAGCCAAATGGTTGTAACCAATGATAAATGATTCCTTCTTGCTCGTTCAACACTATCCATTTCATAATATACACATACACACATAACAAACATGCACAGACATAAACACACAGACACACACAAACACAAACATAAATACATATTACTCAGAAATTAAATTAACTTCCAAAAATTTCAATTTATTGCCATAAATTATTGTTACATTTTCGTTTGTTCATTAATTAAGAATTATAATTGTTAATTTGATTGATTGATCTTGCGCTTAATTATCTTTGTTTATTTCCTACTTATTTTCTCAAAAAAAAAAAATGTTTTTTTTGGTTACTCATTAAAGTTATTGATTTACTAATTTGTTAGTTATTCAGCATTTTTGTTTATTTTTGTTCTCAAAATCTGCTATTAGCTTTAGTTTGATCATTTTGATGAATTAGGTAGTAAAATTTCTTTTTCACTTAAGATTTCTCATTATAAGAAATCATGATATAATTAATAAAAACTGTCATTTCATTTTATTCATTTCAAAAATTAATTTCACTTTTTATAAGTTAACAAAATTAAGATTGATTCCATTCAGTTACTCAATGAATAATGTCTAGAAAAATTAAAAACGAATTATGATAATTGCATATATATTTATCTATGTATGCATTAAAAAAAAGTGAAAATAAATGATGAGATTAACAAACATGCAAATTTATACAAAGGTGTATAAATAAATAATGAACATTCACATAATGTCTTTTTATTTTTATTTTTTTTTTAATTATTAGAATTTGTAAGAATATTGAGATAGTATAATATGCATGTAAAAAGTTATGATGCAACCCAGTTTTCCTAGAAAATTTTTTAGTAATTTTTGTATTAAATAATATTTGCATAATTTAAACATTCATTACAAAGAGTAACTTTTAAAATACGGAATATAAAACTTCATGGGTATAAGTTATTCATTTGTGATATATGCTAAATTAACTTCAGCATTAATTGATATCATTGATATCCGAAGTGAATTATATAAATTAAATAATAAATATTAAAAAATAATAATAAATTTTAATTAGATAATAAAAAATGTATATATTTTAAAAGTGAATACGAGAAGCATAGCAACGTAGATATTATGTATAAAATGAAGTAATCGTTCGAGAAACCGCGATAGATTCACTGCCGCTTAATTCAATTAATTCGTATTAATGTTAAATTATATTTTACATATATCTTTAAAAAAAAAATCTTTTATATTTCTTTCTAGAATAAACCCGATAGATTTAACAAAATGGCCACATGAAAATAATGGCCAAAATATAACATTTACGCTTACTCTCATTCATCTTATTCATTAGCTACCAGTCGTGTAGATGTTTCCAAACATTCTAGAAACAACTAATCACTTATACAATTTACACAAAACACAACAAAGCTGCTAAAATTCAAAAAAGTAAATTTCTCTTCTGCATTCGTTTTTATGCAACATCAATTATTCAAGTTGATGATGAAGTTTTAAAATTGTTGAAAATTAAGTTAGCAGTTAAACAATGATAATAAGGAAAGTATTTTAAATGAAGTTTCAAAAAAAAAAAAAAAAATTATAACGTAGTGAGAGATGGATAGAGTAGGGAGAGTAATGAAAATTTTGAAATGATAAAAGTTCTACTTTGATAATTTTGCACAACAATAATTACTACTGATAAAGATAACAGTGATAAAGAATGAGTAGTTTTACGATATGTAATGAATTAACTCTTGAAAAAATGAATATTTGAAAGACTATATTTCATCCATCATTCTCACTCCAGTCATTTGTGCCTTTGTTTGCTTTTTTTTTCACATGCTTCGTTATTATCAGCTTTCTCAAAAACTTCCTCAATTTATTTTTAAATTTAACCCAGGCAAATTCAGCAATACTACATTTTTTTCGCTTTTCATAAATTTGATCAACGAATTAAATTTGTTCTTTTGCGAAATTTAAACATTACATTCAAAACGATCAACCAATTATTTCAATGTATATTTACCAAAAAAATCAATTGATGATGTATATTGATCGATTCACTTTGATAATTATTAGCAAATATTGCTTTATCATGTTAATTAAAATTATTCCTGCAAATTGGCTTGAAATTTGAAAAAAAGTTTCTAATATTAAACAAATGAAATTTTTTTAGGATTTTTCTTTTCTTTTAATTACTGTACTTTTCTGAAATCCAATGTTTTTTGAAAAGTGTAAGCAGAATCCATTTTTTGCGCCGTACCAAAAATTCATTGGTCTATGAGAGAACATGATAATGAATGGTACTCTTCTTTCATTTCATCGTTAATGACAATGTATAATTTCAATGAAAAATTCTCTATTAATATTTTCAAATTACTCGAGCTCATATTTTTCACTTAGGTTTCATTTAAAATAGATTTTTTCGAAAACAAATAACATTATTATTTAAAGCTGGGATAAGTCAGACATTTATTTACTGTCATCGTTTGTGATGCAAATTTTAGCATTTATATCAGCTTTAAAATTATTGAATAATACATTATCAAATGAATGTCATCTTATGATTGTATTGTTCTATTCTGAACTTTCCGGTAACGATTCTACATGTTTTATTGTATCGTCAGAAGGTAAAATCTGTAATTGAAGTTAGAAAATAAAATGAAATTAATTTAATTTAGTCTATAGAAATTAGAGAATTTTAGAATAGATGAATCAATTAAAAATAATTTGTAATTTTTTTTTTCTTCTCGTTTCTTTTCTTATTAGTCTACCTAATAGTCTGAAGTATGCATAAAGCAATAAAGTATCGTAGTATCTCATGTAGTTATGTGAATATAATTTGAACTAGTTAATGATATTGGCTTCACAGGAGCGATTTAAGATTTTAAAAATTACAATTTAATATAAACTGTTTTATATTAGCCAAACAAATTAATCAAATAGGGGTAACTCACATATATAATCGCTCATTTCACCTTCGTATTTACTACCCTCGAATAGTTCTATAATCTGTATGAACTCAGTGCTCGTTATGTTATGTAGGAAAAAGCTAAAGGAATTCTAACAGAATGTAAATTTATTAAAAAAGCAAACAAAAAAAAAAGAATGTTTTTTCTTTTTTATTTTCAATGTTTAGACGTAATGGTTTAAGCATCTTAAATATGATAAAATTCCTGATATGTTAAGTGTCATAATTTTATATTTTTTAATAGATGCAGTTGCCGTAAAACGTTATAAATGTTCGTAAATGTTCTAGAGGTGATTTTTAGAGTCTTTTAAAGTTAATGCCCTAAACACTTTAAACGTGATATTTTAGCTATCATAAACGTGATATTACAGTTATATTATACGAATTGTTTACGTTGTGTGTCTTAAGTGTCTAAAACTAATGTCTTAAGTCTTCTTAGCTGTCACAAACATGATATTTTAAATGTGATAAACGTCACATTTTTAAATGTTGTGTTTTAAATAAAATCTTAGAGTTGATTTTTTTTTTGCCTTTTTTTTTGATATTTTAAAATGATATTCTAAGATGATGATATATTAACTGTTATAAACGTGATATTTCAATTTTCTTAACGAGATATTATGAAAAGTTGTGTATCATAAGTATTTTAAATCTGATGTCTTCAATATTTTAAAAAGGTTGATGCATCCATCATATTACTTTATCATATTGCAATTAATCCATAAGTTTAATAAATGTTAATTAATTATTGCTAAAAATTTACTGGTATTGTATGAGAGGCTTGTGTTCGACCACATTTTAATGATGCTGCTATTGGTTTAGGTTCACTTTCTTCTGTAGCTATATAATTCCAATATTTTCTAAGTTGTCAAATTGAATGGAAATTTTTTTAATTTGAATTAGAAATTTTGATTTGTTCTGACTACTTTCATCATCCCAATAATTTTTTTAACCAATATGAAATGAAAACCAAATATTTCATTCCTTTTTCTCCCAACAAAATTTCGATCATTTTAATAAAATTTAACCTTCCGGTAATGATATTTTAAGTGGCTTTAATGGGTTTTTTACATTTGAAGCTGTAATTTGTGAACCTTTGCTTCTTTGCGTTTCATCCTTAAAAAAGAGAAAAAGAATAAAAAAACGCAAGAAATGAGCTAAATGTAAGCTGTTTTTATACTAATTCCGACTCTTTCTGTTTAAAAAAATAAAAATAAAAATGAGTGTCATCTTTTTTCTCGTTGCATTTTTAATCAGAGTCCAAATAATCAATAATAATCTTTAGACTATTAATCTACATAATTTAAAATTTCACGAAAAAAAGCCTAAATAATCTGTAAGTAATAGCTATTAATTATATTTATTTACTTAAATAGTCATTACAAATAGTTAAGCAATTATAACTTCATCAAAAGTTTTGCATATTCCTTCATTCAATTTTTCCAACTAACCAATTCTAAATGTTTTTGTCCTTTAACAAGTGGTACAGCTGGTGTTAATTCAAGCTTTTTACGTGAACACTCGAATAATACCCATATAACGACGCTAAGAATTAGTAAAAATGTTGTAATTAAACATCGCCATAGCGCAAATGTTCTTAGCAAAAGTATAAATATCACACCGCTCACCATGATCATCAAATAAGAAAATGATATGCGACAAATGATCAATTAATTTCATGCTGTATTGAAACAAAACAATTTTACTAACAAAATTGTTTATTTTTAATTAACTTATCATTTCTGTTAATATTCTCTTTAAAAAGAAAAGAATTCTTAGTTTTTTCTTTTTCTTTTTCTTAGAATTTTCTATAATTAATATGTAAATTTTATATTTTTTTTTATAATTTTTTATAATTAATTAACAATGAATAAATCTGAATAAATTAATTTAAAAAAAAATTTTAACAAATGAATAAATGTGTATAAAAAACAAAAATATGAATTAAAAGATTATGCATATTTCTGATTTGACTAACCCTACTTTCCACTCTTTCTTTTCTTTTACATTGTTATTATGTCTGTGAATGAAACTCTACATAAAATAATAAAAAATATTTTAATTTATGACCATTTATTTATTTCATATCATATCTTTTTTCATTTCATATTTTATTAGATAAATTCTTTGCAAAAAAGGATGAAAAACATAAGTAAAAATAATTTATTAAAGAATTATTTAGTAGATATCACTTTTTTTTTTCTTCGTTGTTTTTTGATCTTTATTTGAGCGCATGAAGTAGAATAACTTTTAACTTCCTTTCTATTGAAGTTTGTTTTAAAAGAAAGAAAATGTACAGCAATAAATTATCAGGTGAATAAACCGATGAATATTTCGGCTAGCTTTTTAACTTATTTTTAATTTTTTAAAGGCCATTTGCTTAAAAAGACAGAAAAAAACAGAAAAGTGAAATTTTTTACTTTGCTCATCAGAGCAAAGTAAAAAAAAAAAACTTAGAAATAATTTATAAACTTAGAGATTATTGGTTTTTTTTTTCTTTCTTTTTAAGACGCTTTCAATATTTTCTTAACATTCAACAATGTTAGTGTATAAGTTCGCTCTCAAAAATGATTCATGCTGATATATTGCAACTAATAAATAACAAAAATTTTCGCCAATTTCTCGAAACTTCTTTAAAATTTAAAAAAGTGTTATTCTTTTTTATTTTTTCCAGAGAAAATTTTGTAGATTGTATTTCAGTTATTACTGGTAGTAGATTTTTAGAAAAAAAAAATTGAAATTTAACGTGATTTATCAAAAATTAACCTCTAAAGAATTGATAAATTGGGTTTTATATGTAAATCATATTCAACATTTAATTTCATAACTAACTATTTCATACAGAAATTTCCAAATTGTCATTTATATTTTCAGAGTCAAAATATTAATTGCATATTTTCTTTGAGTAATTGATTTAATTTTTTCAATTTTTACTTACGAAAATAATTCGTAGCGCTATTCAAATTGATACAATGATTGGAAAGAAAGATGACATAATTTTTCAGTGATAACTAATGATTTGATAATGTATAAATCAACTGTAAGTAAATAAAGGATATCGGAAAAGCACCTGTTAATAAGTGATAAATGATTTGATCTGTATCGTGTAAATAGCTTTCTGGACAAATTATACTAATATCAGATAAAGCATCTATTATTCAATGATAACAGATGTTTTTCTCGTTACTGCATCAACCCCCAGTTAACAGTAAATATCTATTTATCCGATATTAATATTATTTGCCTACAGGTCAACAACAAGAAAATTGCTAATAGCAACAACAGTAATGTTAACTACCACTATTATTTCGTTATTCTTGTATTTTCACGTTGATCTTTATGGCTTATACACTATGTTTCTGAGTCCAGTCATCGTTCACTTATGTGACACGCTTCTATTCTTGAAATTTGCATTCCACTGGAATGGTGAGGCCATTACTATGATAGTTTCTTCACCTATATGTTAGTTGATCCTGTGTGTCCCTAATCGAACAATCACTTTAACAACCTTATATCATCCTTTCTTTCTTTTATTTTTTCTCTTCACATTTCTCATTGCCATGCATTTTGTGATTTACTAATTATTTTATAAATTTTATTAATGATTGTATTACAACATAATGCGAAATTTCAATCTCTGCTTGAATTAGTGTTTTTCAATTTAAAATAGGTTTTTAAATTCATTTTTTTTATTAATTTCATTGTTCAAATGACTTAAAATGATGTCTGCTAAGAAGATTTCGATAATTTTCAATATTCAAATTAATCAAATCAGTGTTACATTGGTGGCATCAAAATATAACAACGCATCATTCATTCATTCATTCCATTTTAAATTGATTTGCTTTTCTGAAAAGCAAAATGATGAAAAATAATGTTAATTAGAAAACTTCAAATATTTTAAGTACATAAATAATTATGCGAAGTTCAATTATAATGCTATCAATTCATCAGCATTTCAAACATTAATTATCAAGATACTGCCAAGAGAACATATTTGAAGAAGGTCTAGTTCATACTAAATGTTAAGTAAGTTCAAAATTCATTTTGAACTTCATAATTCAAATCATTAAAATATTAACTAGAAGGGATTAATAAAAGCACGTAGCAAGTTATAAGTAATCGAAAATGCATGCAAAAATAATGGAAATAAAATGGCTAAGTAAGTGCAAAAAAAGCATTCAGCAAGTTATAAGCAAGATAATCGAATCGTACTTATAACTTAGGTTATTACTTTCAAGTCATAAATTTACAAGTAAATTTAATTTGCCATATATATATATATATATATATATATATATATATATATATTGAAATTTATTACTATAAAAGTTTATTTTGTGTTAGAAACAGAATTTGATCTGTGCTAAAAAAAAAGGAAGAAAAAACTCAAAAAAGAAAAGAAACTAATGAAATCATTTACACTTCAAAATAATGCTTGAATATTTGATAATCGTAATTACTAAAACTGTCTGCTAAAAGAATGAAAATCATACCGATTTAAAATGTAATATTAAGCAAAATGGTAAATAAGTCTGAAATATTTTTATAAAGCAAAAGAGATTTAATTTTGCAACCTCGTCAGGTTTATAAAAATCTATTTTTATTAAAATTACTGTCAAAATTGGCTGGAAATGATATCAGCTGAAAAGTTTCAACCATATTAATGCTCAAACAAATAAATAAAATCAAATTTTATACTATAATTATGTTGAATCTTATTACTTCAACAGTTGATAATTGTGCCAGGTCAAAAAAAAAAAAATAAATAAATAATCATAACTATTTTGCTGGAAGATGGAAGATCCTGTAGACTGACAGAATAATGTCAGGGGAAATGTTAAATAAGTTCAAAATATTTTTATAATTCAAGGGAAATTTTGTTTTGCTACCTTATCAGTACTTTATAATTCATATTTTTTACCAAATTCATTGTCAAAACTGATTCTAACCATTAGAAATTTTCAAGCATTAAAAGGCTGAAATTAATCAGTAAAATTCATTTTTGTGTTAAAAATATATAGAAATTCATTAATTTATCGCTTGAATTTGTGTTTTTGAAATTTTATTACATTTGGAATTTATTTTTTTTTTACTATATCGGCTTCCAGAGTAATGCTATAAGGAGATCACTAATAAGGCGTCATTATTTTGTATCATCAATAAATTGGCATTGTTTTCACCAAGCGCCAAAAAGGAAGTATTGTTTGTTTGATCTAAGAACGATGATAAGTGAACTACGTTTCGCCTCTCCACAACTTTTGTAAAAAAAAACTACGGATTCGCTCTCGACAATTTGGGCTACGACTACGTCTCGCTTCTAGACAAATTTGTGATGCCACTACGACTCGTCTCTATCGAATTATTGTATTATTGTTTCTGCTAATAAAGAAAATATTTTATTCCTCTGTTATTCCACAAATTTACATCTCATCCAGCGAATCTTCCCGAAATCAACAACGTCTCCCAAAAAATAATATTTTTAAATCTTCAAAATTTTTACAAGATGAATATTCAGTAAATTTGTTAATTTTGTAGAATAACATCTCCTATGGAAGATAATCAGGATCTCCAGGCTGCTTTTAATTTCCTGAGAAGGGAGTCTGTAATATTTCGCGCACTACAGAGATTTGTGATAGTTGTGATACAATTCAGCTATTTTTATTGCGCTTATCTTTTTCTTTTCATACGTTTTTTTTTTTTTTCTCCTTTTGATAGAATTGATGACGGTTTGAAGAAAAAAACGTTCCAGAATTTTTCACCTTAAATTTAAAATATGACTCTAAATTTCTCTATATCATATTCAATTTGAACGGTCCCTCATGATCCTCTTGGACGAGGTGCAGACAGGGCTGGATGAATTGGAAGGGCGAAATGCCCAGGAAGAAATGGAGGAAGACGCCGCACCTCAGGAGCCAGAATTTGATGAAGAGGCAGAGCACGGAGGAACCAGTTGAGTCAGTCTGCGAATTCGTCCTGTAAGTTTTAATTTTTGTAGCAAATATACAATAAAGCAATAATTAAAGTAAGTAATTTAAGCAACTTCAACTTTTAATTTTTGTAGTAAATGTATAGTAAAGAAATAATTAAGCGATACCTTTTAATTAATTTGCATTAAATTTAAACATGTTTCAGAAAGACGAAGACGGTCCTTGCAATTCAGGAATCTTTGGCTACGGCGACGCCGGATGAGTTTCACTTAGGGATTTCCGGAGTAGCTCCGAAGGAGTTGCAAGTGCCACAGGCAGAACCATACACGATGGTTCCAAGAACAAAGAAATAACAACATCGGTAATTTGTAATTTTAATAACGTTAGAAATGATTATATGCCTATAATTTGTTAAAGAAATATAATTATACTCTGATCTCTTACTGGTAAAATCATATTTCTGGTAAAATTTTATCCTTTATAATATATCAAAACGATTTTCTATATCGATGCTTTAAAAGACAGTTTGTGCAGTGATATTTTGTATTATTTCTATTTTCACTGTTGGTATTTTTGTTAGCCACTTTTTGTTTTGTTTATTTTTGCATGTATTTTTGATTACTTATAACTTACTGCATGCTTCTTGTTAACTTTGTTCATTCTACGTCTTATATGGATTTTTGTATGTTTAGTAATTGCATGCTTTCTGTTATTTTCACTTATATTTTTTTAGTAGATAGTATTTTATGTTGTTTTGCATACCGGATCTTTTTTCATTGCTTTTGTTTTTGCACTCGTTTTTGTTTCTTTTTTTTTTCAGATTTTTTTTTTTTTTTTTTTATTAACTTTGTTCAGCAATTTATATTTTCTGTTAATGCATGCTATTTTATTTAGTTATTTTATACTTTTTTATTTTCGTACGATTTTTTTACATGCTTCACTTTTTATATTGGACAATGTTTCATATTATTTACAGCTTTTTATGTTTACTCATGCTTTTCCATTAATTTCAATTATATTTTTTATCGCATAATATTTTGTATTAGTTGCATTCCGGATCTTTTTTCATTACATTTGTTTCTGCACTTATTTTTGTCACTTTTATTGTTTTTTATTAATTTTGTTCAGCGATTTGGATCTGGATCATACTCGTCTTTCTGAAACATGTTTAAATTTAATGCAAATTAATTAAAAGGTATTGCTCAATTGTTTCTTTACTCTAGTTGTTAGAATCAATTTTAACAATGAATTTGGTAAAAAATATGAATTACAAAATACTGATAAGGTAGCAAAACAAAATTTCCCTTGAATTATAAAAATATTTTGAACTTATTTAACATTTTCCCTGACATTATTCTGTCAGTCTACAGGATCTTCCATCTTCCAGCAAAATAGTTATGATTATTTATTTATTTTTTTTTTTTGACCTGGCACAATTATCAACTGTTGAAGTAATAAGATTCAACATAATTATAGTATAAAATTTGATTTTATTTATTTGTTTGAGCATTAATATGGTTGAAACTTTTCAGCTGATATCATTTCCAGCCAATTTTGACAGTAATTTTAATAAAAATAGATTTTTATAAACCTGACGAGGTTGCAAAATTAAATCTCTTTTGCTTTATAAAAATATTTCAGACTTATTTACCATTTTGCTTAACATTACATTTTAAATCGGTATGATCTTCGTTCTTTTAGCAGACAGTTTTAATAATTACGATTGTTAAATATCCAAGTATTATTTTGAAAAGCTGAGATAGTAATAAAATGATTAATTTCATTCTTTTTAAACCATGAAAATATTAAAATCTGTTTTTTTTTTTTTTTAACTGGAGAGAAATTTATTCGTTAAATTTTGGTTGGTGATGAGATTTTTAAAGCGAAGATGTGAATGGCTATAATAGGACAGACTCTTTGTGCTTTTTTGGCAGACATAACTATCAAAGATAATCAGTTCATAACGAAGAGTGAGATGTTTGAATTTGTGAAATGTTTGTGAAACAGTTCAGCTTTTCAAAGCCAAAATTATTTTAATTACTTAAATACTTAATTACTTAAAAGTTTATTCAATTACATTAAAGCAAGTTAAATTTATTCAGTTTTTGTTGTTTTCCGACTTCGAATTTTCTTTTTTACAATCATGCGAGATCGAATCAGTGTAATATTCGTGAGTTTCACTACTGCACTAATCACATACAGATCCGTTAGAGTTGAAACTTCTGATTCGCTGATTCATTGCTGCAGTGTCATACTATTCTAGGATTCTATTTTGTTGGATCATCGTAGATGGTTTGTTATAAATGATCTGTTGAATTTTCAGCTTGTATTGAAATGCTTTAAGACTGCTATATTCGTATGATCTCATTGATAAGAAATTCTAAACAAAATCTGATATACAATATAAATGTTTAAAGACAAATTGGTTCTAGTTTCATCATTGTGCAGTAATGAAATGAAAGAGTGGGAATATAGAAACGAGAAAATATTTGCGGTAAATTTGGTACAAAAATAATTACACTTTTGGTTTATGAATTTTAAATCATTGTAATTAGTCACTAATTATCTTTATTAATTTAGGTGAGAATCACAGTAATCAGTGCACTTAATTAACAGCGAAAAATCAGTATGATGAAAAAGGCAACACTTCCTAACGCAGTTCGTTCTACTTCTGAAGTATTCATCATTTTGTCCAACAAGAAATTAGTGTTTGCTAATTCCTGACAAGCATTAAAATCCATGTTTTAAATTCTTATCCTAGCAGATATTTTGCTGATTATAACAGCATCATTTTTCCAGCAAAAAATTCGTTAAAATGCCCGAGAAATGACGAAAGGTTGAATGAGCACAGCGGGAAAGGTAAAACTTCAAGTCTTTTTGTTGATCAGTGCTAACTAAAACTATTTTTGGTGTAACATCGAATTGGTGAGCATACTTTGCAGATATAGTGATTTTGACTGGAATTCAGAAAAACTCTGCTGTGACAAAATCACGAAACTTTAGCTATTTCATGTAGCGCTAATTCGGCTTTTGAAAGTGCTTTAAATCTTGTTCACATCTTACTTTATCATATTAAGCTTCAGTGAGCTTATTTATTACAAATTCAACCCCCATGTCATCTAGCAATGCAAGTAGTCACTATTCCTGTTTCTCTAGTGTTTACAACCTTTGGAAATAATGTTCAATGTTCAATCATGTTTTATCACTGCTCAAACAGCATTGTGCCTAAATGAGCCTTGAAATTATAGGCATCACTTTCTATATAGTACTTAAATAAGCCTTAACATCAAGGGCATAATTATGTGTCCAAAAGTTAAACCTATAATTTTCATATGATAGCAATCTGTAAAATAAATATTTTTGGTGTATTGTTAAAAACGGTTATCAATGATTGAAAACAATTAAATTAATTAGATATCTATTCTTTAATTTATAAAACTTGCAAAATTTTACTTTATTTATGAAGTAATCTAAATAGTATGGCAATATTTAAGCATTAAAAATTTGTTTACTTTTACTTTTTCATCAGTATAAAATTACAAAATTTGCATTAATTATTTCAATCATTGTTTACTTCGATATGCTTAGGATTTGATATTAGCTGAAATGAAATGTAAAATTTGACTTCTATAACATAGCAAATTAAGTAAATTGAGCAGATATAGTTTTAATTAAAATATATTCTGTTTTATATTTATGAAACTTTACGTCATGCACTTTTGTACATGACGTAAAGTTTGTTTACATAATCTGTTTATTTTTTTGAAGTTTTTTTCAGCATATTTTGGATTTCATTTTTTTTTCAGAAGCTAAAATTTATTGGGGAGAACTTGGTAAAAATATTCAATAATTTATGCATAAATTTCAGGATAAAAAAAATTTGAGTACTTGAAATGAATGATTTCAAAAATTCTTTTTTGCATTAGCTTCATCAAATATGAATTGTTCATAATCTTTTATAAATTTGCGCACTTCATCCACTTTTTTAACGCGTCCAGCTACTGTAAAACAATGCAGCAATGCACGATGCACGTAAAGATATTGCTGCAAGCAGGACAACTTATTCACGAGTGTAAATTTGGTAGTTTTCATTTGTAAAGTTAAGTTGTTAACAAAAATTAATATTGAAAATTAATTGGATTTAGCTTTTCTACATTAATTCATTTCTTTTTTTGGTAAAACAAATGAGATTATTTTTAACTCGGTTTATTATTAATATTAAAATTATTGACATATGGAATGTATTGTTAAATTACTCAATAAAAACAATAATTGTATTGTTTTTCTATTAAATTGATCAACAAATAATAACAAATAAATAATTTAAGAGAAAAACAATATTCCTGTTGGTCATTATTGTTATAACAAAACGCGCAAAAAAAAAAAAAACTTTGACAAAAAATTTAAAAAAAAAAGAAAAGTTTTCATAGAAAAGTGAAATTAATTCTATTTAAGTTGCTACATCGATGAACTAAAAATGTAAAAAAGAGGTTTATATAAAAGAAATTTATTGAAATTATTTAATATACTTAATGTATTTATATTAATTACCGCACGTTGTTAATCATTTTTAAATGCTATATAAATGAATAATGAATAATATACATACAATATTATTCTGAATTAATTTAGCACGTTGCTTTCGTAATTCAGCAAGCATAAAATTCATACTACTGCAAGTTTGCTTGTATGATAATTTCTCGAGAACTAATTCAATTAGTACCAAACAACCGGTACGTCCAATACCAGCAGAACAATGTAGTACTATTGGTGACGATGACATTCGTACCTGTTAATTAACAATTACATATACTATTTATGATAATGATTTTTCTAACTATTAATCGATAATAAATACAAGAAAATGAATTTTTAAAATAAATATGTAATAATTTTTTTTTTAAATTGTTGGCTTTTGAATTAAAAATTTTTAACATTTAATTTCAGGAAAAAATGTTCACTACTATATTTGACTAATTCTTCCATAACTTTGTTATTCACTTTTTAATAGTTTCTTTATTAGAAATATTTTAATTTTGAAAAAAAAAAAAAAAAAAAAAGAATAGAAATAGACAATACGAAGGAATTACCATTTCAAGAAGATGTAATGGACAGGAATAGCTATTAGGTATATCATGATCAGGCCAATCAGTCCAATGAAAATGTGTCACAATCATTGTTTTCATATCTGGTGACTGAATCATTAGCGAACGTTCCCAAACTTCACATTCAAAATCTATGCGACGTTCGCACTGAAATTTTTCAGATAAAAAATATTAAGTGGTTGAAATAAAAAAAGGGAATGTCATTTAATGATAATTACAAGTCAAACCACTGTATGATAAAAAGATTAAATTAAACTATTTCATCAGTTAATTATTAATTAGGATTTTATTTAGACCAATTGAAGTTTTATTAAACTTACTGTTAAACATTTCACCATGATACCGTTATAATTATCAACTTTATCAATCTCAGATGGAAAGTATGGTATCGATTTGATATGACCTTTTTCAATATAATTTGTCAACATAATAATGTATTTTACTTTCTCTTGAATTATCATGAACCAAAAATCATAAATCGTGCTATCTAATGGTGCCTAAAATTAGAACTTCCAGTTTTGCAATTCAGCTCAATTTAATTAAAAAAACTACTTAAATCTTCAAATCAACAAAGATTTCATTCACTCTATGATATTTTCATTGACAATGTATTCATAAATTTCACTCTAAAATTCTAGAATTTAAAATTTATTTATGCCAAATTTATAACATTAAATTTAAATTTGAATTTAATTTTCTTTGTATCAATATTTTAATTATGCTCTAAGAAAAATAGATAAAAAAGCAATAAGAGCTATTGATGGAATAACCTGGGTACAGATGAAACGTCGTTCTGAAAAAGGTGTACCGACGTAGTTTGCGTGAATATAATCGTTACCAGATGGATGTTTGTTAAGTTTAACACGTGAATTGTCCAGGCAAACTACATTCCGATAACGATTCCGACCTTAAAAACATTTCTATACTTTGAAAACTTGAAAAACTATTCCTTATTTTTCGGAAAGAAATTGAAAATTTCGGTCTTTTGAATTATAGTTACAATTCAAATTTCTTCAAATTAATTAGGGCCTAAAAAAATTAATTATAAAAGTCAAGCAAACATGATCATTTCAATTATTTTATCATTACAATCAATATTACGATGATAATGATAGCAGGATGACAGAAGTATTCTTACCGGAAGTTTGATGATAGTAAAAGGAGACAGAATTTTGTGATGAAAACAGGGTAGTAGAAGTATTCTTACCGGAATTTTGGTGATGGTAGCTTTCTTACCGGAATTTTGGTTAGCCATGAAAATACTATAATCGTTTGGTGATGGCTTCGTTGAGAAATATAATGCTATGAATTCATCAGTTAAACCTTTTATACCTTTGTTAAGCATAACATCAATCCATTCATCCACCTCAAATATTTTTTTTTTTTTCTTTTATTATTTGACTTTGAAAAAGGAAAAGTAGCTTAAATGTAAAGAATTATACAATCATCATTTCAATGATGTTTTTATTAATTAATTACTTAATTAAGCTGCTATAGCTTTAATCCAAATGAGTTTTAGTCTAAACTTATCTTTTTTTCACGTTGCTCTTCATGTTTCAACTCTAGAAAATTAACTATATATTTTTAACTATATCCTTGACCTTAATAGCTTTATTAATTAATTAACTAATTACTGATTGCATTATTGAAATTATTAAATGCATAATTTTATTCGTCAAATCTCATAAAAAATAATTAACTAACCAAATCACCAATGCTAGATTCCTCAGTTAATGAGATAGAGTCCTTCTCACCTTCCTCTTCACTGTTCATTCTCGAATTCTTGATTAATTCATTAGTAATTCTTGACTTTGGAATTCTAGAAAAAAGAATGAATGTACAACTATGCAAAAATGCATTGTCCAAGAACAAATCATGCATAGATATGTAATTTATTTTGCAGTATGCTTCAAAAATTCCAGTAATCATTTTAAATCAGTCATTTATATGTTTAAAATTATTTCATACTAATCCTTATTAACTCGTTTTTTCGTTTTTTTTTCTCTTTTATTTGACAAACTTTTAAAACTTTTTATATGATTATCAAATCGAATTACTTTATTTGTTGTCTAGAATTATTTTCATAAAAGTATATGTAGTCTAAGACTTTTCATATTCACTTAAACTTTATGCTTATCAATTTAAGCATACAAAATATCTGAACGATAGACTGATCGCTGCCATAATTTATCAATGTCTTTCGATTTAATAGTTTTTGACAGTGTAACATTGGAATTTGTCTCTGTTTCCGATTTATGCATCATCATTTCCCGCTGCCTAGCATTCTTTAATAATTTCAGTATAATTGTTTTTAAGTATGATTTTTAAGTATGAGATATTATTAAACTATTATATGTTTACTTGTCATTCAGCACATATATTACCATCATAAATTATTTGTCTTACTTCAAGAACACAAACATTTAAATGAATTTAATTAATTAATGCATCTTGTATATCGAAAAATCCTTTCGTAATTATAACAATACTACTTCGTTTGTTTTGATATTCTTTGCAAACAGGTAAAATGAGAAAATACCTTTTTGCGCTTCCCATAGCACATTAAGGAACCAATTAATTCCCACCGTAAAAAAAGTAACTATTGCATTTCAACGATCATTTTGACTTTTTGTAGGAGTAATGTGTTAAAACTAGTCAGTCCTCACAAATATGCAAATTTCACCACCATTATATGTTCACTACTAGGCTCAAAATGTTAATCATGATATTTTCCCTTATTTATATTAGTGTGGGTGAGTTAATCACTATGAGTAATTAATTTAATATCAGATTCTACCTGAGCTAGTATTTTTTACATAACGTTAATATCAATGCCAACATTTAAAAAACACTATATTAAACATCCAATTCCTTCCAAGTTGAAATGTCAAACACCTTTTAATAAGCCTAAAATATATGTAGTCCCTTTCTATTAAAAACTCTCAATATCAAAATGTAAAAAAGAGTAAAATTCATACTCTTTATTAAAATTTGTGCAAAAATTACAGACACGTTTTGAGAGCAAATAAAATTAAAGGACACAAGCAGTTAGAAAAAAAGCGGAAAAATTGCGTCCCGTCGAAATGAGCGAAATGGAACCGGGAACAGTCAGTTAAAATCACCGGAATTCATCATAAAACACAAAAATATATTCTTGACAAATTTCAATCAAATTTCAAAATTACGACTGAATATCAATTAAATCAGGAGTAATCAAGCCACTGCCCTGATGTGCAATCAAAGAACAACGAAAAAAAAAAAAAGAAAAAGCAATATTTGTCATTAGAAATCTAAATAAAACAATCAGCAATAGAAATAAAGAATGCACAAGCCTTTGTGGAAATGCTTAAAATAAATACAGTACAGAAAGCATTCCGAGACGCAAGTTTTTCTCGAATAAGATTTCAAAAATCAAATAAAATATTTTACAAAGAGAAAATAGCATAAAATACATTTAATATGCAAATCAATGGATTAAATTTCACTACTCCAAAGAAAAAATGTAATGGTTTGTAAGCGACAAAAATTTTATAGTCAAGGACCGACAATCGAATTCATCACCACCTCAACTGAGATCGTCCAACGACAACGAAAAATGCAGGCTTACGAGAATTTCTGATATCTTTAAGTAATGACTTCTACTTTCTAGTTAGGAATAATGGTGGAAGTAAGACATTTACTTCAAACAACATGCATTGTTATGGCTGAATCATCATTCCATTAAATTACAAAATTCTCTGAATAATAAAAAAAGAAAAACTGAGATCCTTCAAAACCTAAGACAGAGCATTATCATTGATCGTTTTCTCTTTTTTAAGTAAAAACAAAAAAACAGTAGGAAGATAAAGTGAAAAGTGAAATAATAGTAAAATGAACTGTACTTTGCTTCATGCACAACTAAATCCAAAAATGGATAATAATTAACTTGATAGTAATGCCACATTTCAGTAACACCTTGTGAAAAGAACAAGAACGATATTAAGAAAAAAACTTTTTCTGAGATCGTCGAAGTAACAAAAAATAAGCAGCATAAATATTCATCACATTTCAAGTTTTCATACATGAAAAATTAAATTGCATTTTTACGGAATATGATGAGAAAGGATCTCGTAAAAGTGAAATAAATAGAAGGATGCAACAAAATTTGCAACGAATTATATCTATATATGCAAGGAATACATTCACTTACTTCACGTTTTTTACCAATTGATATTTTTGAAATTACGAATTGTATTCCAAGACGTGTGCAACTTCTTCAAACTTTCCATGAAGTCCTTCTCAATTCCGTAACGATTTGTTTGATTTTTCAAAATATCACTGAGATGGCTGCAAAAACAAACAGCTTTTCCAAATATAAAGTTTTTGTAACTTTTATTCCAATTAAAATTTATGTTTCGATTACAGTTACTGTAAATGTTCCAGAAATCCTTCTCAATTCCGTAACGATTTGTTTGATTTTTCAAAATATCACTGAGAGGCGATCATAAGTATAAAGTTTGATTAAATTACTGTGATTCTCATTCTCACAAAAAAGAACTGCCTATCAATTATCGTGATAATAGAAATCTTATAAACCTTCAAATGTGACATATCAAATTGGAAAAATGAGATGATATAATTCAAACGGTGTGTCAGCTCAATTTAACTTATTTCCTGGAACATTTGCTGGTTTTATTGAATCGACATAAAATCGAAGCTTACATCCACAGGAACAAATTCTAAATCACGACCAGAACACAATGTTTTTTTCTGTTCTTGCTCACTTTCACCATCATTACTATCTTCCTTACAAATTTTCTTTTCGATGGATTTACTGTTATCAGACTTCCTATCCGTTTTATCGCTGGCTTCCTGCTCTTCGTAACTCCCAATCGAATCAGTATCTCTAAAATTAAATTTCTTCCACTAGCTGTCATTCGACCGTATGTATTAAAAAATCTAACAGGTCTTACTATTTTGAGTTGAATATATCCTAATTATAAATTATTCGAAAAAATTAAACAAACTTTGTAGGAGATGATCGTCCTGATAAACTTTCTTGTATCGTTTCAAAAATTTGTGAACTACGAGAATCTGGATAACTATTAGCACACAATTGTCCTTCATGACTAACTCGTGATGAACTAATATGAATATCCGACGCATTTGCTGGATCTCTTATGACATAGTCGTCTGTTTCATCAAATTCATTTGGTATGCATACTGAGCTATTGACTGAAATTGCTTTCACTAGAATTTCAATCTTTTCTTATGAAGAATCAGTAATTTTATCATTTCTTACGAATAATAAGACCTAAGAAATAATCAACATATTAAAGAGAAACTAAAAGTGCTATAAAATATTGTATAATACTTCATCACTATCAACCAAACTTCTATAACCTTATCTTTAAAGATTCTACTTTTTTAAAATTACACTTCAAAGCTTCTTCACATGTTAGTTTCATATTCCTAATTGCTTGTTATAACTTTTTTTTTCTTTTAAGAATTTACAATTTGTGGCTAATATTCCATCTATTGAATCAAACAACTACGCAATATCATCACTGCTAAACACAGTTAAATACTAACGTTGCTCCCTACGTCGTTCATATGTACATCGTGATGAAAGTGCTGAAGCACACTCGCTTTCTGTATCCGTTGCATGCATAACGACATCGCTTGTATCGCGTAATCCATAACATCGTTGTCCACAACCAAACGATGAAGTTCTTGATCTGGAAAAGAGAAAACATGACAACTTGTCATCTATAAAAAAAAATACGACAACACATATATAGATGTTCCATACCAATATGCCTTTATAATTTTAAAGAAATATAACCATAATTTCACCATATTCTTTGGAATGCTTAAAGTGGTAGCAAAATTAAACAAATAAAAGAAATATACCTTGACGGACTATCAACACTATGCAGTGAACCACTTGCTGATTTCCCAAGTGATAAGCCACCGCCACCAAAATCCACTGGAACATGATCGCCTGTAGGATCGTTACTCAGATGCCGTTTCGAATATGGGGTTGAAAGTCCTGACCCTATGCTTCCAGATCGAACTGAAATTTACGCTAATAAAATAATAAAATAAAATGAAAAAAATATAAATAAATAAAATAACCACTCCATTATTAAAAATGAAAAAATTCTCAAAAGCTAACTTTTTCTGTTGAAAAAACTCTAATTATGCTATATGCTCTGTTTTTATTGGTTAGTTTTTGTTATATAGCCAAAATTCTCCATAAATGACTAAAAAAATCAAGCCAAATTCAATACGGTCATGTAGCTAGTTTGACAGAACAAAGCAGGCGAATACGAAACAATATCATCTTGATCTACATAGAGTTAAGAATCGCAATTAAAAATCGCAGTTCGATATAAATATTTGTACCATAACGAAGTGTCTGAGTTCAGTTAAGTGATCAAATAAAGATTAGAAGGCATCTTGTTGTGATTTAATTTATTATGATCACAAGTATAATCACTTAATATAATATACAGCAGCAGAAAATAAATATAAAACATGAAAGGAAATACTATGTCGCGTTTGTCTTCAGAAGAAAAAAACAATCAGATACAACTCACCACGAGAAGTTGGATATGGATCAGGAGCTATGAACGCTTGAGGTGTTGAGGGTAAAAAGGAAGAATTCGGCGAATGAACGAGTGATAAACCGGTTGAACTTGTTGATGATGTTTGCGATGTATTCGATAAACGATGTGCACGTGATATAAAATCTCGAGATAGCTTTCGAAATGGTTTCCTACAATATTTTGTTCAAAATTTAAAAGACAAAATTTTTCGAGTTGATGAATATCTGCCTACTCGCATCATTTGGGACATTCTCTGGAACCTACAGTTACTTATATATAAAAATGTTGAACTTAACATACTGAAACCACGATTTGCTACTGCCTAAAGAAAAAGCCCTCTTTCGAGCATCTTCTTGCGATGCAGAAGTCGACGGTGATGGCTTATTCGAATGATGCACATCTTCATTTTGCGGTAAGGTACCACTATTGCGCCTATAAAAAAAAATGACCGAGTAGTAGTCAAAAGCAAAAATGTACAATTTCGCATAACACGAAGGACAAATTGATGAGAAAAATGAAGAGATTCAAAATATAATAACTTGTAAGACGCCAGCAACAATGACTTACAAGGAATCCGGTGCCGGTGAACCATGTTCAGGATGCATCAGTTTTCTTCCTGAACGCCGCGGTTGCTGATGCACAATATGTGACGTACCAAAAGAATATGCTCTAAAATAAATGTTTATGGAGCAAAATATATCTGTCTCATGAAAAGATTTTACCTCAGGATGAAGAAGTAAACTTCTATAGAATTACCACACCATACGAATGAGAAACTTACCGCGGTGCACCGTTTGCTACCATTGAAGAATAGCAACTATCACTACTATCCGATACATATGATCGCACTTCCTCAAAATTGAATTGTGGCTCTCCTGAAAACACAAATTATACAAAAGAAAAACTTATTTAATCAAAAAGAAAATTCGGTCAACTACTTCAGCTCAATCTCTCTTATGTAGCATCTAACCTCTATCATCTTCTTTTCTCATCCCAACTTCTGTTTTCGCAGAGCATTTCACTCCAGTAACACTCACACTTCAATTTGAGGATGTATGCTTTGTCTTAAATAGTACTGAAGATTTTTTCTTAATGATGACCACGGTGAAAAGTTACAATCAATTACCTATTGACAAACCAAGATGTGATGCACTTCCCGATGACCATGAATTCATTTCCATTGGAGCATACTCCAAATTATCTCCAGATGCATCCTCTGACACTGAAAAAAAACCAAAATGAAATGAGAAGTATGAAATATTCAAGTCAAATTAAAATTTTCCCGTCAAAATTGCACACCAATATATTCTCTAGCTATTCAAACCTCTACTCTACAAAATTTTTAGTAACGATCCAAAGGTTGGTAGAATGATTTCTCATCATATTAAAAAATAAGAATTTGATTTATTAAATAAAATCAAAACAAAAAAAAGCAAATGTAGATAAAAAGCAGGCTAAACTAGTAGCAAATATACAAAAATGGTATAGTTTTAAAGTCCTAAAGGGTGGATAATGTATAGTTAATTCAGACATACCATTTAACTGCTAAAAATAATTCATAGTTCGCTAATTCGATCTTTATTATATAAGGCAAATATCAGTATGGATATTTTTCATTGTGGATAGAAAACTAGAAACCCTAATGTTTACTGACTAACTCTCTCAGCTTAATGAATACTGAAAAAATGGATCTCATCAAATGGAAGCCAACAGTGTTAATCGGTTTATTAATAATGCTCAAAAGAAGTTTAAAGGTTTCGAATGAAATACACAAATATGCTTTAAATGTAAGAGGATATTTTACAAAAGTTTTGTCTTACTTATTTCTCTTATTTTCACTTTTCTTCAATACTACTACCAAATACAATAATTATTACTTTCGCCAGGTGTTGTCTGCAAGAAATCATCATTGGTACTTGTACTTCCGGCAACTGAACATGATGTTCCATCGGCTCGTTCATCACATTCGGGATATCCACTGGTTGTCGAAATAACTTTTCGAGATTCCGAATGAGGCAGGAACTGCTGCTTTAATATGGACGGATGCGTTCGTTCGATGGTTGCTTTAATCTGTCGCTCAACGGATGTTTTAGAAGGATTTGTTTCTTCCAAATCGGTCCGTAATGTGCCACCACTACAATTTTCTTTGATTTCAAACTTAAAATCTCATGAAACAAGGTTTGAAAATATCCTCGAGTACATAAGGTAATAATATAATTGTATACATAACCAACAACCAGAGCTGACTTAACAGATAAAATGAAAATCACTATTGAATAAGTCAAATTATGAATTCATTACTCATAAGTAGCAACCCAAAAAATGAAGAAAGGAAAGAATGAAATGAAGCGATATTAAAATCTAAAAGTTTTATTGTTTCCTGTACACAATCATCACCTTCCTTTTCCAACCATTCATTTCATAAAATTTCCTGCTATTTCAATTGAAACAAGGAGCATTATTTCTAAATGTTCACTATGCCTTTACCTCCAATATAAACCAGAGTAACACGAAAAACATCAAGAACCGAACCAATCAATGTTGAAATAAACTTTTTATTAACATTACTTTAGATAATATATCAAAAAAAAAACCTACCTGTCTTCAGTTTCTTCCGTAGCTGACGATGACGCAAACGAGGGATGATTTCGAAAAAGATTCGACCACTCCAAACTTTCTAATGACAGTTCTGCTGGGAAATATCCCTTACTATTCTTCTCATTCATTGTTTTGCAGTTATTCTCATTTCCTGCTCTGTAAAAAAAGTTTAAACCATTTTTTCATTAAATTGAAGCTTGAAATTATAGATTAATATATAATCTATGGAACAAGAAAATAGAAGTGACCGAGGAACTGCTGATGATGAGGAGAGTGATACTTTCGTTTCAAAACTTCGCGTCCGATCAATTTTCCTAACTAACGAATTCTGCCCAGATCGTGAATTCTTCAAACAGTTCCCTCTGTAAAAATTAGATGATTAGCGACTCCAAAAAAAAAAAGTTATATGTAAACCCATCAACATAATTACTTAGAAATTTTCTTCTGCAAAATACCAAAATAATTTCGTATGATTTGGCAAAATATAAAATATACCTAGCAGTGGTAGTCGAATCAAACCACAGAAAGGAAGGAACATTGGGCGAGAGTGTGTCTTCCTGTGCTCTTTCCTGAATTGAATCTGCAGCCCATTTGTAACCACGTATTTGGGCTCGCCGTTCTTTCAGTGACATTTCATCAGGAGTCAATTTTCTAAAATAATCACATATAAGCCCTCTAGAAACCCCACTATTCCCATATTTTATTTTGAAAAAACCAGTTTCAAACAACTTCAAGTTCCCTTTTTTAAAGATATATCTGCAATTATTAGCCTGCTTTCTGAAATTTAAAAAATGAGTGGCTCATTAACATTCACTTGTTTTTCTCGTCTAACAACTAATGCTAAACTAAGTTACTTTGACATTGTGGTTCCTGTTCTTCGAAGTCCACTGTGTGTATGAAGTCGGTCACGATGAGAATGATACGTAGAAGTCAAATGCAGTAACGGTCTGGAAAAGAGAACCAAAAAAAATATAACCAAATAAATGAAAATTTTAAACATTCTTTACCAAGCAGAAGAGGAATTCTCAATTTAGAGAGAAAGGGAGAGAGAGAGAGGGGAAACATAAAATATAAGCCTGAAGATGTATGCTTGTCATGGAAAAATAACTATAATTTACTGAAATGGAAAAAAAAAGTAATTGCTACAACAAACTAAATTTTGTTAGAAATGACTGCAGCCACTACTAATGATTTCAAATGAGCATATTAAAATGTAAAGGTTTAGAGTTTACCTTAAATCACAGAGTTGTGAAAGAACGAAAATCCAAAATTCAAACTAACCCATTCGGCATTTTTTTCTTTTTCTCACATTCCTCTTCAATAATTTTATTTAATTTGTTGTGTACATCTGCAGCTACTTCTTCACAATCACACAATGCCCATAATTCACCGGAACCAGATGGTGATGAGCGGCCCATTACCATAAAAAAATATCTCTCCTGGCAACCAAAACTAGCCATGTACTGTCGCTAAAATAGAGCAGTAAAGAAATGCTAAGTTTTTTCTTTTTTTACTTCAATATCCTAGCATAATGAAATATGAAGACAGAAGAAATGCTTTGTCATTGCTTGAACAATAATAAAACAATCTGTTTTATAATAGGAAACTTCAACTGCACGTTTTGTTTCAGCAAATAAGAATCTGGGTATTTCGTACTGTGATAGAATGTACGAGTAATTACACTAAACCGAAAAACTTACAGGAAATTCCACAAAGTCGGTTACTTTGAACGGTGGAATGCCTGACTGTGATAAAGCATCTGAAGGTGCTGGCTCAATACCTCGTCGACATAAAATTATCGTATGATGATAGAAACATAATCGATGTGGCCCGAGTAATGACGGGTCTTTTGTACATAAATTAATCAATTTCTCCGAAGATTTAACTGATTTTCGGAACTTTGGATGTTCAACCATCGTTACATCCCAAGCACATTCTGAAGTAATATTTTTTTAAAATAGATTTCCAAAGGATTATAAGCAACCGAACAGAATTACAGAAACATTAGTTGTACAAAACTTCCAATATTTTTTACTTTGCGAAAGCAGGCCAGAATTAAAGATCTCGGGTTTACCATCAGCCATAAAACTACCAAGATAATCAACAATTCCTATTCAGACTACCGTTGGAATGCAACTGCTAGTCATGGTTTTCTGAATGACAAGGCATATGGTATATTTAGTAATTCTATTACTATCAATTTACGCCTTCTGAATAACTCGGTGCAGCATACAAATATAATAGTATATAAAATATATATTATTAACAATAAAAAAATAATAAGTGAATTGAAATTTACCAAAAAATTCGTTAGCGAGAACGGGCCGTCCAAGATGTAAAGCTCGTGCAGGTATCAATGCAGACATTAACATATCGTACCATTCATCACTCAACACATCTGTTTCTGCTCGCAAAACGAGTGTTTCATCAGGTGTCATAATTGCTATACAATATTTCAATCGACCATCAAACTGTAAAAAAAAAAATATTCCAGTTAGCAATCCTTTTTAAATGAAAAATTTAATATATGATAACAAAAGAAATGATATGAATTTAATGAAGTATTTAAATTTCCCACTCTGAATAATGAATGGGCATTGACTGCTTTAATGATTCAATTTTCTATATCTTTGAGAATTTTCTATAAAAACTTTTCTATCATCAAAATATGCAGAAAATCTGATTAGTTCAAATTCATTAGGAAAATACTTCCAGAAAACGAAATTTTAAAAAATTATTCGGGAGAGACAAATTGAAATTGAAGCAGAATGATGCAAGAGATGTCACAATAGCCCTCGCCCACTTAATATTTTGTAGCCTTTTAAAACCTTTTAAAGTTTTAAGTACATTTATCCATATAAAATATATTGCAAAAAAATAGTAACTGAGTCACTTGGAAGATGTAATGCAATTTTAAAATATTTTAGTTATATACAAAAATTAAATAAGCACTAGCGTTAACTTTAACACAGGGATTTCCTGACTCTAAAGATTTAATATAGTTTTTCAGCTCTTGATAAGCCTGATAAATCCATATAAATCTATTTCTGTCTCCAGCTATATCAGGATGATCTACAAATATCACTTTCCTATGCTGCTTTCTCAAAAATTTGCTAAGCTTTCCGTAATTCCTATCTAAACTTGTTCAGCCTTTATTTTCAATGCGCTAAACAAATCAGCGTTATCACGAAGCTCCTGATCAGTTAATTTAAAATGTTCACTCACTACTATTCTATACATATCCTATACAAATATTACACACTCTTAACAAATTAAATATTGCATGCAACTAAATACAACATTCATTCCTAAACAATCTTCACTGTTTGATATAATAAAGATTTTTCAAAGATAAATATTCAAAATACAACGCAATGAGACAAATTTAATCCAGTCTAGTATTAAAAAAAAGTTTAATTGACTTCACTTCATTTTTATTTCAGTGATAATCAACAATGGTAGTGGAGGAATTTACCATATAAAACACGGGAGTGCAGACCAAATTTTTTAAATAACTAATACTTTTGAAGCTATCTAAATTTTTGAAATTGGAAAAATATTTTTTTGAAATTCAAAAAGCAAATGAAAGTACTGATGACCTAACAAAAGGAGAACGCTTGTTAAAAAAAAAAAAAAGAAAAAAAAAAGAAAAAAAAAAACTAATCTGAGTAGTCAGCAATCTTTCAGTCAGTTAGTAGAAAATTGTTGCTAGCAATAATATTCCTTAATTTCGCTGATCAGTGAGAAATTCACAGTGATTTTCAACATTAAGAATAGCCTAATCTGTTGGAAATATTTGAACTCAGATGCACTGAAAGAAATCATTAACTGAACGGACATAACTATTTCAGTAGAAATTTCCTGCTGGAAAAGGTTACAACTATTCATTCTGCAGATAGTGGAAGAAAGCTAAAGCTTATCTTTCTGCAAAAACGAATATTTGCGATTTCTTCAAATGATAAGTTATCACTAAACGAATTAATTAACAAGTACAGATCCTAAGTAAATGGAAGTATTATGTTGCAATAAGTTTAAATTCACATATGAAAATAATGATTCGGCTTACATGCCGATTGATGTTGAAACACGTGGAGAGATCAATCAGATGTCGCGGATGTCTGTTCTTCCTTTGAGATTTCTTTTCATTTTCATGCAATTCAAGTGCTCGATGACCCAATACTGCGTAATACATCCTTTTTGTTTTCTGAAAAATTAATAAACATTACACAGTTATCCAGGAAATTCACTGTCGGATAAAGATAACTGTTATCGTTTTTAAGACAAAAAACATACAAATTATAATCGGAAATTGTTGGTGCAATTGAAAGATAGTAAACATTTAGATTTACTAAAGATATAGCTTCTGATTCATATGACTGTAATTATAGTAAATGCTTGAAAAAAAAAAAAAAAAAAAAAAAAAATTAAATGAAAAAGTGAATAAAGATAACAGCAGTTTAATAAAAAAAACACTTACGACGGGCGAAAATGCAGCTGTAACGTAGCCCGATTTCAACACACCTGTTTCTTCTTCCACTGAACTTGAGGTTCGTTTTTTGTCCATTTTTTCTTTTAATTTGAAATAGACAAAAACGATTCTATAAACAGTGCAGACACTTGCTCTATCGACATCCAAAATATTGTGACTAGATAGAGAGAGCCATAAAATTTCATTCTTCAAACATATCACAATTACTGGTTTCTCATTTTAATGCATCATCAAAAAGTCAGAATCGAAAATAATATTGTATCTTCTGGTACTAGGTATTATATGTGTAACAGAGACAATCCCCTTCAGATGAGAAATGAGAAACTCTGAAATAAAAAATTCATAAAACCAGTTTTCAGTATTGCATTAGACATAGATCAATTAAAATACGGATAAAAGAGAATACGATAGAGGACGTTAGTAGAATAAAGAAAAAAAGGAACAAGAAGAAAAAAGATAATATAATTTTGTCAAATAACATAATGATTAATAAGAAACAAATTTTTAATTTGGAATGAGAAATGAAGAAAATGAGAAGATAAATATAGCTTATAATAATATATCACACAATACAAATTTTGATAGAAATAATAAAATAATTATAAGTATAGCGTGTATGAAAGTATATGTTTGCAATACTGTTATTTGACTGTAAAGGTGTGAGTGACATTAACAGATATACAGATGAAAACATTCGAGATGACCTTTTGACATAACGTTTTCATTTTAAGTTAATTAAAACTATATATATATATATATATATATATATATATATATATATATATATATAAGAAAAACTCAACAAAAATACCTAACAGTATTACAAAGAATATGACAATAATTTAGAGAAGCATATATAATATTAACAGTGTTATTATTGTTATGAAGTTGTACTATTTGTTTATTTATCAGTTTTATTTAATAAAATCCTATCCTTTACTACTACTAATAATAATCAATTATTTAATCTTAGCTACAATCATTTCATATTAATTTTACCCTCTGATCTCTCATAAGAAAGCACAAAACATAGTTGTAACTTCGCAGAGGACAATTTTAACGATAAATCACTGAAATTTCCCATCCCATAACTTATTATAATCATTTTAAATGTTCAAATTTATCTCTTGCATTAGTAGAAGAGAAATTTATGCAAATTAATTCTCTAACTTTATTTCTTCCAAAATCTTCATTCAAATATAAAATAACAAAATGAGACAATAAATAATTCCATATATTACAACATAATAGTCGTTAATTACTTTGATTAATACAATATCATTTAGTTTAATTAAATGGCAGTCTTGTTTCTGCCCTTTTTTTTTAATAATTTAAATTCTATTAATTTCAATTTTTGAAAATATTTGGTCAAACTTATATGCTAGGAATAAAAAAAGGGGTGCATTTTGTAAGGCATTTGTAAAGATTAGCTTAAAAAATTTTTATCGATAACAATAATTTGAGGAAATTAATATCTCTGATTTTTATCTAAATTTTAATTTCTAATAACTTCGTCTTGCTTCATTAAATCTTTAACAGAGAAAAAAAAAAACAATTTTAATTGTAGGGAATTATGCAGTTAGCAGAGAATTTTCTTATGAATGTATATCATAAATAAGAAGGAAGAAGAAAAATAAAAGTAAAACTACAAAATAAAGCTAGAAATATATTTTTCAATACTAATTATGGATATAAAACAAGGAGAATTTAGATTTCAATTTTTTATTCCAATGAATTTTTTCAATTTTACTTCAAACATTTAGCTCAATTCAATTCTAAAAGCCAAACAAGGATTCTATTCAAGTTCAGGAATATCCATGAATTACAGAATCTAAAAAAAAAAAACTTATTAAAGATGGAAGAATTAGAAGTTACTGTAGCAGATAACTTCATTGAAATACATACATCATTTAAAATAATATCATATACAACTTTTTTTTAAATATGTTAAAGAAAGTTTAATTATACTTAAATGCTACAAAGAATATGCAAAAAATATAAGCAAAAATTTTAAATTAAAGCTTTGCTTTCGCACTTTTCATTCAAGCAACAATAACAGCAAAACAATTTCAGTTACTTTAATATTTTTTCTTCTCCTTTTCCTTTCTTTTTCTCTCTTTTTTTCCGAAATATCAATCAATTTATGCAAAATTTATGCTTACAGCAAAAGAAAAAACGATTCTGGTACCATTAATTATGTATTGATACAACAAAAACGATAAAAGATTAAAATAAAAAAAATAAAAAAAACAAAAAAAAAAAACAATAAAAAATAGTGCAACAAATATGAAGAAAAAAAGAAAAAAAGAACAGAAACGAAATAAACAAATTGTATTTTCTCGTTTTTGTTCCTTTTTTTTCATTTTTCATTTCTTTTTTTTGTTCCTCTCATACAATTGTGAGAAAAACAAAACATAAAAGCAAAAATAAAAATAAAAACAAATCAAAAACAAAACAAAACAATGAAAAAAAAATGAGATGAATGTTAAAAAAGAAAAATGATAAATAATGGAAGAATGAAAAATTTGTTGGTTAAATTTTGTTTTGAATTGCAAAAGTATTTGAAAAAAATATTAAAAAATAATACTTTGTTACGAATGAACCAAACCATTTCTAAAAATTTTTTTTTTATCTTTCTTATAAATATCATTGCATTTGATGTGTTTCACGATATCATTGTTATTTAATGGATTGCAGAAAAGAAAACAAAAAAAAGGAAAGAGGAAAAAGAAAATGTTTTTACGTCGAAACGATTGGAGAGAATCGATCACTAGTGGTAGTAGCATTTAAGTATTTACATAAAACGTTTTTTCTTTTTAAAATCCATTAACAATGATCGATTTATATTATTGATCAGTTCGAATTATCTTACATGATAGGTGGTATAGATTTTTAATTTGACTTATTTCAAAATAATCACTAAAACTTGGTAAGATATAATTTTTATTTGTCACTACAATTTCAAAGGATACTTTTACTTGGCTTCTTTCAAGTAATAATTACAATTTGATAAAGTACAGTTTTTCTTGGCTTATTTAAAATAATCTCAATAATCACCCATGTATACTTGCTTTAATATCTTTCAAATTATTGCTACTTTATAAAATAGAATAAATTAAGTTTTAAGAAACAATAAAAAAAAGGCTAATGAATGTCAATAAGTAAATAATTGATTTAACAAAGTTGCAAAATAGCAATTCTCTATAATGTAACTCATTTTTCTTCTTTTTTCACTTTTCATAATTTTTGCAAAATAAAAATAATAAATTTAATCACATGCTATAACAGCAAATAGCATTTTTTTTCATCTTTTTCAAAACCTTTCAAGAAAAAAAAAAACTTAAACTGCAAAATTTGAAAAAGATAATTTGTTTGTAGAATGAAAAAGATAAGAAAATGGTTTAGCAAATAGATCTTTGAACAGTGCAAAATAGAAAAATGTGAAAGCAATCATCATTTATCGTGTAAGACAGAACTGAGCTCACATGATCTTCTCTTCTCTGAAAGTTTCTTTTTTTTTAAAATCTTTTTTTTGTTGCTACAAAACAAAAAAGAGAAAAAAAAAGGTGTGAGTTATGCCTTTAACTGTACAATAACAAATAATAATAGCAAATTTTTTAATTTAAAGTCATATAATAACTATACATTGTCATCAATACGATTTCTCAAATTACAAATCTATGATAATTTCAATATTTTACTCAATTACTCGATCAATCTATTAAAATGTTAATTCATGCATATTTAGAAATGTTATAATAATTTTAAATTATAAAAAAATAACAAATTATTAGAAGATTTTTCCTTTCTATGCATAAATTTATATGTTTATTAAAAAATATTTACACTCTTAATTGATAAATAATGTATTAATTCTAGAAATACTTGAAAAAAAAAAAAGGAGAAAGAAAGGAAATAGAAATAATTTAAATAACTATTCACTATCTTTGTAACAATTTGTCTGTAATCTTTATTACATTACTACAGTTCATTGTTATTTAAAATTAAAATAGATTACTATTTATCACATAAAAAAATCGTTGCTTTTTTTTGAAAGCAACAGAAAAAAAAGCAGAAGTAGAGAAAGGTAATAAACAAATAAACAAAAAAAAGAACCGGAATATTACTAAACAACAAATGATGATAATGATGATTACTCCTGAAAATATTCCTAAAATAACAAATGATTTCTTAGTTTGGGAAGTGTAAAATAAAAAAAAGGAGGAGGAGAGAGAGAGGGAGAGGGAAAGACAGAGAAACGGGAGGATGAGGAGGTGAAAGGAGAGGAGTGGAATAGGAGTGAGGAAGGTGGCGCAACAGAAAACCAAAAAAAAGGAATTGGCGCAAATGGATGATGATTTACTGCAAATAATGGCAAAAAAAGGAGGAAAAAAGAATCATAAAAAGAAGAATTGGTTATTTGGAAAACAGCTACAGCTACTATCTCTACTGCTATTGTTGTTGTTATTGTTGTTGCTATTACTGACCTTTGAGGAAGAGGCAGGAAGTGTTGAAATGAGCAGAGAAGAAATGAGAATGAAAATGATTAAAAGAAAAAATAAAAAAACAATGTTTAACGAAAATTTTGTTGTAAACAAACTTTTCGCGTCTGTCAATTTTATATTTAATATTGCTTTACCAATATAAAAAAGAAAAGAGAAAAAAAATTGAAAAAGGGAGAGAGAAATAAAAAAAAAAAAAACAAAAAACAAATGTGAACGATGATGTATGTTTGAAAGAAATACCTTAAAAAGGAATGAAATGAGAATTTGTAAAATAAAATTGATAAAATGTGTTAGTGAAAAAGCCGGCAAATTAATTTTATCAATGCTAAAAAAAGAAAACAAAGAAAAAGAAACCTGTTAGTTATTAAGTGTGCAAAAATTTTCTAATAAAAATTTTTGATATTCATTTTGTTTATTTATATTTATTTTTTAGAAAATATAAAACCTTATTTTATTAGTCGTAAAAGAAGAAAAAAAAGGAAACGAACTGATTATAATTTGTTGCTAATCAAATTTTCATTCAATTGGTAAAAGTGAAATGAATATTAATTAGAATTTTGTTGAAACATAATGTTATGTTAAATTTCATTATTCTAATAACGGAACGATTTTTATTAGTTCAATTTATTGGTATAAATAATTGGACTTTTTTTTCTTTTACATAAACACTCAAAAAATGCATTAAAAAAAATATCTCGGAAGAAAAAAAGGAAAAAAATAAAATGATATTAATCCAATTATACAAAATATAGTGAAAAATAATTCGAATAAAATGTCTAATCTTGCATTTTAATTTTTGCTTATTGCATTTCACTTTATTGAGATTGATAATAAATGAATTACAAGTTGTATTACTTGAATGTTCAATTACTCACATTATTACTAGAATGTGAGTAAGTGAACAGCAAAATAATTTCTCAAATATTGTAAACATTTTTTTCTTTCCTTGCTATAATGTAAATAATGAAAAATAAAATATGTGACAAGACAAATTAAAATTCTATCACACACGCACGTGAAAACACACGTGCATAGATACATACATGTGCACGCGCACACATGCACGTGCATACACACATACTCATATACGTAGATACACACAAACAATGAGAAGTAGTAATACCAGCATTTTTGACAGTTAGATTAGATATTTTATACTTTTATTTCTATTTTATCACTTATTCAAAACTACTGATAAGTAAAACTATCTGCACCACTGATATTACAAAAATTATCGTTACCTGTTCACCAGGAGAGATTGCTTATTGAAATTTATCACATTTTGAAAATTTTTCTCAAAATAATTTGGATTGAAAAAAAGAAGGGAAAGAAAGAAAGAAAAAAGATGTTTATAAAAAAAGTTATTTAATAAAATTAATGTTATTCATGTTGATCAGTTTTTCTTTTTTCATTTTTTTTTTTTTTTTGCTTATGGTATTATACAGTTTTTTATTTAGCTTAATTAGCTTCAAGTTATTACTATCACACTACTATTCATATCATATCGCATTATATCATATTATCATATATCATTTAATGGGCATACAATTGATAAGCGAAACCATTTTTTGTAGAATGGAATCATTTTGGAGTATTTATGAATTTTTGATACATTCCGATGCATCCTAAAAATGGAAGTTTATTTTATTTTCTTCAAATTAAAAAAAAAAAAAAAAAATGATAAGTAAATAATTTGAACTGTCTGAGTTCAAACCATTACTACAATATAATCTAATATAGAAAGCATATTTGATAGCAATCAATATTTCTTCAAGTTTTCGATCAACTTCAACATATTTCACTCAATTTCTCAGAAATTATAATATTAAAAATTTTCCTAAAACAATAAATTTTTTAATCAATTTCAAATTTTAATTACAAAATAATTTGTAATATTTCATATTAGATTTTATACTCTTTCATGAAATTTTAAAAAAAATTTACAAAAATTATTGAATAAAATGTTTTTTTGATCATTGCTATTGACTAGCAATCATATAATAAGTCGTAGTCTTAATTCATTTACCTGTTACTAATCATTTTAGTTTAAAAAAAAAGGAAAAGAAAATTAATTTGCTGATTAAATGCAATTATGAAAATTTTATAACGTATAAGCTAAAAAATTATTAATCATAAATTTTAATTAATTTAAATAATCCAATCGATGAAAGATCTCATCATAATAAAATATTAATTATCATTAATATTTTATATATTTCTTCTTTTCCTTTCTTCTTTATGTCATAAAAAAAATTTTTAAATGTACGTAAGAAATGAAATGTTAAACTGAATTTCATAAAAAAAAAAAAGATCAACACATTATTCAAATATACATTTAATCTTTTATTACTATTTCAATTGAATTAAATAAGTAACGTTCAATGTGTTTAAATGTTTTTGGTAACATTCAATGTGCAAAAGCATACTGTTTGTTGACTCATTCTAAAACTGTTTATGATGATGCGTTTCTGATGATAATGATGATTAATATTTGTTAAAGATGAAATGGTGAGTCAGAAATTCAGAAAATACTTTTACTGATTAATAAATATTTTCAAAAAAAAAAATACATAATTATTATATATTATTATTATTTTGGAATAAGTTAAGTTTTAAATGTATGTAATAAAAATTCATAAAATTTACAAATGAAAAATGAAATTTTGTACATATGATCAAACAGGTTAGACTTTTTTGTTGTCATTGTTGAACAGATTAAACTGTAATAAACTTTTAAATTTACTCTGAAAATTAATTTTTGACGATTACAATTCTTAGAAGTTCTTTTGTTGTAGCATTCAGTTAAAATTGTAAGTGTTTATTATGTATGTAAAATTCATTTCTAATTTGATAAAATTTATTTTATTCAATGCATAATTTTCATAGACAAATTAATCTTATCTTTTTTTTTTTTTTCATTTCCTTCTTTACATAAAATTATACTTGTAATGATGTATAATTGATGAATTAGAGATTTCAGATAAACATAATAACATTAATGTCACATTTTACTTAATCTTAATACGCAGCAACACACGTATGACATCCTTTTCTTTTTTGTTTTGTTTTTATTTCCCATATAAAAGTTTGAAAAGATGAAAATAATTATTTCAGTTATTAAGCATTCATCTAAAAAATATATATTTTACACATCAGTAATTTTTTCCATTACGAAGAAATAAGTGTTTTGATATAGCAGTAAACAATCTTTTTCCTAGTTTTTTTTTTTTTTTTTACAGAAGTAAAATGTGAAAGAACTTTAGTAAACATTTATTTATTGATTCAAAATGTCAATTTTAATTTAACATTTGGCATACAATTCGATGGATTTTTCAGAATTATCTAATGGAAAAACAACGCAATGATTTTGTTTACATCCTGCTTCAGACGTATGTATATGTGTGTATGTTATTTTATGATTGAAACGAAATTGAATAATTGTTTAAAAAAGAAGATAAGTTATAATGTTACTTTTCTTTATTTCTCTCATTCTTTCTCATTGCAATTTCTATTTTTCTATTTTGCTTAGCTTAGCTCAAAATTGTAAACAAGGTTTAGTCATTGCTATGAATGAAATAAATTTTGAATTGAAATTGAAATTGCTAGAGGTAGCAGCCAATAACAGAAGAAAGAAATAAGTGAGAGTGCTCTAATAGTGGAACGAAAAACATTCATAGGAGCTTCTTTTTTTTTTTTTTTTTCGTTTTTTATCTACTTCCGGTTAAACCATTTCTAACATATAAAGAGAGAGAGAGAGGGAGAGAGAAAGAGAGAAAGGGGAAGAGAGGAAGAGAGACTGAAAAAAAAGTAAGGAATTTATGAGAAAAAGAGATATAACATTTACATTATTTACTGAGAAATATAATAATAATTTTTATTAAATTATTTTAACAGTATGATGATATATATATATATAAGTTACAGTGATAATTAGCATTGAATAAAATCATATTTTTTGTATTATTATTATTAATTATGTTACATCTGAAATACATATATTTTTTTCTTTGAAACATTTGTAAAATTTTTGTTACACTTAAGAAAAAAGTGGAAAAGTTTTGCAAATAATGTTAACATTAATAATAAATATCACATTTTACAAAAATATCTATCAATTTGACGTAAGTTTGAGCAAATAATTTGCTTTCACGGCCAATATTATCATTTTTTTTTTTAAATATTATATTATCGATCGTTTGAAGATAGTTGATGCATAATTATCAAATGAAATATACTTATTTTTAGTGATCTACAAATTAATTACAACTGTATTAAATTTACAACAAATTACAACAAAAAAAATATATGGGCCGTTTTAATAAGATAAATTATGCTTGTGAGATGATTAAGAAAAAAAGGAATAAAACACCAAATACTATTACTTTCATTGTATAATCCAAAAAATTAAGAAATAAAAAAATGATAATATGAATTACTGAGCAAATCATTAATAAAATTTTAAGTTTTTCAAATATCTGTGCAAATAATGAAGGAATTCGAATTTCTTCCAAAATAAAATCAACAACAAAATTTTAGTTCAAATCTTTTAACATGCAACAATCAATTATAATTTAATGAAATATAATATTTATTATTACCATTATCATTATTATTATTATTATTATTATTATTATTATTATTATTATTATTATTATTATTATTATTATTATTATTATTATTATTATTATTATTATTATTATTATTATTATTATTATTATTATTATTATTATTATTAAATAACAATGAAATATGATAGATTTAACGAAAATTTATTAAATTTTATTTTTTTCGTATTTATTATATTTTTATGATCAAATTTAGAACAGTTTGAACAATGTAACCAACAATACTGTTTGACATATTTAATGTGATGAATTTAGTGTAGAATATTTGAAAAAAAAAAAACATTTTTTTAAGATTACAATAACATAACATGGTGAACTTTTTACTACAATGAATGATAAAAAAACAAGCAAACCTGTTATTAATTAAAGAATAATGATTGCAAAATTAGTATATATTTGGTTAAGTATACGAAAAATTGAAATGTATATTCAGAAAAAAAATATATATCATAAATTTTCTTAGAAGAAAAAAAAAAACAAAAAATGAGTGTCATCTATTCATTCATTTTAACATTAGCAGTATCATTACAAATATAAAAAGAATTTCAATTTTTCTTTTTTTTTTCCTTTTAATCAACTTTTTTTTTGAAGGTAATTTTGAATATAATTATAATATAACATAATTTTTCTTCATTTTCTTCATTGAAAATTTTTGTTATTATATAAAATCAGTATTTATTTCTATCTTATATTTGTGATAATTTAGATTATACAAGAAAAAATATAGTATTTGTGCTTAGGCTATTCTGCGAAAAAGAAAGAAAAAAAAATGTATAAAACAGTAAGCACGATTAATAAAACAAATGAAGTAATAATTTAAGGATTGTTAATTAAAATGAATAAATAAATGAAATAAGCAAAAATAAATAAAAATAAATAAACAAACAAATAAGTGAAAAAAACGAAATAAATAAATAAATGAGTGAGTTAAAGTGTAATAAATAATGTTGAAAAATATTTTTGTCAAAATTTAAATATTATCAAAGGATAGATATGTGCCTATAATATATGGTGGTCGGAAGTTAAAACAAACAACTGTAACAGAAGCTAATTGAAAATGATTAATTGATATTCAAAAATACTGAGATAGCAGATTAACAATAAAGAATGATAAAGCAAAAAGTTTTCAACTTTTTTTTTTTGTTTACTACAACTTTCCAAATTATTTATAAAAGTTATTAGTTATAACACAGCATTATGCATGTTTATTAGTGCATTGTTTTTTTTTTTTTTTTAATGTTAAAGTATTATGAAAAAATATTTTTTAAATGTTGCAAATATTATGAAAAAAGTCTTTTTTAAAAATACTTTATCAGTATATTGTTCAAATCATCAAGAATTTTACCTCTTTTTTCTGTTTTCAAAAATTTACAAAAATTAGGAAAAAAGAATATTTCAACTTTCGTTTTTATAAATCCAACAAGTGATTCAGGAAAGCTTTCAAAAAATGACATTCAATTCAAACTCATTGAAAAAAAAAAAAATCACTCTTTATATTTTTCTTTTAGATATTTTATTAAAAAAAAGATAATTTCTTAAAAGATAACGTAGTAATAAAATTGCATTTTGAAATCCTTGTAAATTTTTTTCTTTTTTTCAATTGATAAAGAAAAATTTTTTTATTGTTGGTTAAGAATTTAAAAATACTTTAGATGAAACTAATAAAATTTTCTAAATGATAACTCACAGTAAATTCAATTATTAACTTTAATTATAATACTTTATACTGATATCTCTAAATATCTAAATGAATTTTATGTCATTAATAATTCTAACACGAAGTAAATGAATTAATATAAAATGTGTTAAAAAATGCTGAAAGAAATGCAAGTTATTGTCATTTTGGCATAAAATTAACAGATTATTTGTTATTTAATAAATTATTTAAACAGCTTTTGTTATTTTTTATTACTGCATGAGAATTCAAATTTTAATTGCTATATTAAGAATGATAAATGATTAGAAGTTTAGCACTAATTATCATATTTCTGTTTTCCTTCCTATTGTATTTTGGCTAATGATTTTTTTTATTTTATTTCTTCCTGTTATTAAATGATGACTTAAATGAGAAGAAAAAAATGTCTTTCAATAAATTTTGAAAGTTTTCTTGAACAAAAAATCGAAAAAAAAAGTCAGAAATACAAATATCAAAAACAACATTTTCAATTTATAATTATATTTTTCAATTTACAATGAACAATTATTGAATTGAATTAGTTTCATTTTAAAAAAAGAAATTTTTTTTTTTCACTTATCTTTTTTCAGTAATTAATTTTATTTAGCAATAAAAATAATTGGGTTTTAGTAGTTTTATAAGTTTGAAAAATGAAATATGAAACAAAATAAAGGCGCTAAATATTTGAAAAATGAAATGTCTCTCTAAATTCTAAAATGCGAAATGAATGGTCAAGGTTAGGTGTAATTTAATCCCTTAACATTCAATCGAGTAAATTAATAAATTAATTAGGAACGAACAATCATTAGCATAAAATAACTTTTGCTAATTTTTTTAAAAGATAGCTTGTAAATAATGTTGATTTAAAAAAAAAAAAAGAATTAAGCCAAAAATTGTCTCCAATTTGTGGACATTAATAATTTAAAGTATGGTTCTGGAAGTTTTCTTGAGAAAAACAAAAAGTGTTATAAATACAGATATGAAAAGAATATTCATATTCCCAATATTTGCTCTTAATGCAGTATGTTTTGAAAAAAATATATATTAATTTTATAATTAATTTAGGTAGCCTTACTTCTTAACTTTTTATTTATTTTGCAATAACTGAATTATTCAGAAAGAAGAAAAAAAAGGTAATAAATGAAATAATTAAAGAGAATATTTTAACTTACAGTTATAAAAAAAAATAGGAGATAAAAGAAACAAAAAAAAAAAAAAAAATGGAAAGGAATAAGAAATTAGTAGGTATATTTAATTATCAATCAAACAGTAGTTTTTTTTTTTTTTTTTGTTGATCAAATTGAACTCTTACAAATATTTGCTTACTTTTTCTTTCATTTTTTTTCAAAAAATTTCAAAAAATATTTGAATGTTGAAATTTTTATGCAAATATTTCTGTTTCGGTGATATACTAGCATGCTAAATGCAAATAGTTGTTAATAAAGTAAAAAAAGAAGAGAATAACAACTGGAATTATTTGAAAAAGAGTATTTCAATATGACAATCGGAAGCTCTTCAAAAAAAGACCAACTAAAAATGATTGTAAAGAAAGTATTTCATATTATTGGTATATATGAGTAATCAAAATGTAAAAGCATTAATTAATTAGTATTTTAGCAAAGGATAGAATATATGAAAAGATGACTCATCTGATTTGTTATTCCTATATCAATTGTTTCATAGTTTAGAATGTAAAGTTTAACAACTGATTGATGCCTAATGTTTATTTAGCCAAAAACAGCTACTTGCACTATTTTGGCACCTAATTTTTTTTTATTTGTTTGTCCATAGCCATTATCATTAGTCATGGCCTTTTTTGTTATCAAAAAGGCCATGATAATGTAGCATTGGTTACCATCGTAATAACGGCAATTGTGGTAATTGGTATCGGTATCGTCGTATCTTGTTGTATCACCTATCATCATTAGTATCAGCAACCGTCATAATAACGGTATCGCTGTGTCTTGTAACATCAGCTATCGTCATCATAGTTTATCCGTTAATCAACTGTAACATTATATAAGATGTTTTTTTTTTTTTTTTTTTAGTTTTAATGGAAAGAAGAAAAAAATTAAGTTTTGATTAGTGTAAAATTTTTTTGCCAAATATTCTTCTAATTAAAAAAAAAAAAGTCTTTTCATCCTCATAGGAAAACTACATGCAAAAAAAAGAAGGTAAAATTATTTTGTTCAAAATTTGATGAATCAGATATGTTACCTAATTTCTGACATTAAGAAATTTTAAAATGACAGAGAAATTTCAAGATAAAAGAAAGTAAAATCTTTTATGTAAAAAATATTAATGAATGAAATTCTAAAAAAAGTGCATAAACTTCCATAAATTAATAAAATTTTTAAAAAGTGTATATGTACGTAATAATTATATACAAAATATATTTTAACAGATTTAAATAGCAACAAAAATTAATAAAAACGTGAAAATTTCAAGAAAATAAGGACAAGAAATGTTACAGTGCGATTTTCTAAAAAAATGAATCATAAAATTTTTTTCATGAAGATAATTACAGGAAAAAAAAGTTGAAAAAATTTTCTGCTAATAAATTCTGCCATTGATTAATCATTAAAGACAATAAAAAAATAGAATGGATTTATTATTATTTTTTTAAAATTATTTCATCCAAAATTTAATTAAATCGGAAAATTATTTCTAACAATTAGTGTAAGCATTTATCAAATTATTGAAGAAAAATTAGTAAATATCATTTATAAATTGCTCATTCATTATAATCATTCCTTCAGTTAATATTACAAATGCAAATTAATTTCATTCTTTGAAAAACCAAAAAACTATTTTTTTTTTTTTTTTGATAATAAATAATCATTCATCATAAATATTGAGACAATATTTCAATTTCGAATATTAATATTTCAATATCTTATTATATTTATTCTGATTAATAAATAATTGTTAGCAATATTGTTATTGTTTTATACTGTGAATTAACTCCACATTTGATCAGTCTTTTTTTCCATTTCGTTTACTTTAATTTAAACAAAATTAACAATACATTAGATGAATAATAAAATGAATTAAATTTTTTAATTAAGTTTTACATTTTTGATCGTTCATTAGAATACAGGATAAATACTCAATGTATCATCCATTTTATATGACATCATAAAGTTCATTCATTCTCTCTTATATAAATAAGTATTTTCAAACAGGAAATGTTAAATTAAAAAATTTCTATTCAAACAAAATATATAGAAAAAAAAGAAGAAAGCAAAAGAAAAACAAACAAACTGAATAAAAATCTAAATTGGATTAAATGCTTTTTAAGTCTTTTTTTATAAATTTAATTTTGTAATTCCTTTGCTCATTAGTTCATTTAATATATAATTTCAAAAAAAAAAATGAAACAATAATCTATTTTAATATAAGGAAATATGGTAATTGAAAAATTTCTTGTTGTTGATGTTAAATATTTATGAGATTCTTTTTTGGTTTATTGAACTCAGAAATCAACTTCATATTTCTAATTATTTTATTTACTTCAAATCATCTTAATTTTTCACTTTTTTGCTACCTAAAATTTCATTTGTCAAAGTTTTGATTTCTTCACTTCTGTTTTTTTTTGTTTTTCCTTTTTATTAATTATAGCAGATTGTTGATGTTATTAATAAAATGACGTGGAAAAACTCTTTCCGTTAATCCTAATAATTTCTGAAATCTAAAAAGTAAATATTTTCTAAAATATTTTATTATTTTATAATTTTTGTTTTTATGAAAAGAATATGAATATTCTTACATTTATCAAAATTGTAAATATTTTCTAAAAGAGAAATAAAAAAATAATATTTTTTTCAGTATTTTATTCTTTCAAAGAAAAAATGAATTTTAGGAAAATTTACAAGTGGAAGAAAGGATTAAGATCATTATGATATGTAAATATTTAAGACAATTTGAAAATATGATAATAATGTTTTGATATTTTGTTGTTAAAATCTCAATATTAATCAAATTACAAAAATGTCTATGCTTTAAGCATTTAAGATAACATTTAATTGATCATATCACAAATAAATAGTTAGCCTTGGATGAAGCCTAAAATTGAACTGTTTGCCTTTGTTAAGGCTTGTAAAAAAGCTTAACTTAATTAAAAACAAAGATCGTTAAATAATGAACAAAATTTAGCATCATACTGATAGTTTTGTTGATTTCACATATATACATTATTTGAAAACAAAAAAAAAAAGTCATTATTGTTTAAATAGCCATCATTAATGCGAATATTTGTCGTAATCAAATAATCAATTTGAAATTCAAATTTGATATTCTTATAAAGTGATTGAAATTGTTAGCGATTTTTCTTGTAATTCAAATTATTTTCAATTCCAATCTTTTGCCAATTACTTGTTAATATGATTAATTATTCAGTGACAAACAATTTAGAGATATTTAGAAGAAAAAAACTACTGATTATATGATAGGAAGAAATAATTAGCAAAAGAGAAAAAAAAAAAATTGTCACCAAAATATTTATCACTACTAATCAAAATGACACATTTAAACATCCGAAACTGTTAATTACAAATGTCTTGGAATAGAATTAATCAATTAACTGCATCAGAAATTTTCACTGATAAAAATAGTACAATATAATTGATTAATTAATTTAATATTTAAATAAAAATATTTGGGAAGAAAGAAATGGAAAAAAGAAAAAGGAAAAATGAAATACAGTAAAGAACAACAAATAACAATAACAAAACATATCAGTGCCATCCATCGTTCATATCACATATTTTAAATTCACCTGTCTTGTAGAAATGATGCCTTTTATTTTTTTGAACTTGAAAAAAATCTGGCGTTTTTCAAATGTAAACAAAAAGTGCAAAATAATCATACGAAAAAAGAGTTTTTTTTTTCAAATATTCATCGATTGACGTAATTGTCCACTTTTCATTTGTTTTTACCATACTGATTTTTGTTTATTATGCTAGTGGCAATATTTTTTTCTTTGTTTTGCTTCGTTGTTTAACTAAAAGAAATTGTTGGAAAACGAATTAAAAATGTCATTCATTTAAAACGACAAAATTTGTTTATCATAATGTTTCTTTCTTGCTAATTTTACATTTTTTTTTTCTTTTTCAATTTTAGTTTTCGTGAAGGGAAAAAAGAAAGAAAGAAAAGGAAAAAAAAAAAAATATATCAAAGAAAAATGGATGAACGCCTGTTGAGATGAAAATTTTCGCTTTTTTTTCCTTCGTTTTCTTTCTTTATAATTATCTTTTTCATTTCCCACAAGAAAATTTTACTGCTTACAATGATAAACAAAATTACCAATATTACCTGGGAGATATGCATGTGTGTGCGTTGTATATGTGCATTTATGTGTATGTATAATGCATGTGTGTATGTTGCGTGTATGTGTATTTATGTGCATGTATAATGCATGTGTGTATGTTGCGTGTATGTGTATTTATGTGCATGTGTATGTATGTAAGAGCGCACAAATATTAACGGCAGAATTTCTTTTTTTCGATTCATATCTTCTAACTGATACATTAAGTAAAAGAGAGTGAAAGATGACACGAAAGAAGGATGTGACAAATAGTTGGCAAGTTCGATGGATTAATTCTGTTTAGTAAACATTTCGAAGAATCTTTTTGGAAGGCAAAGTTTATTGTTGGCATATTTTGTGGGATATTGTTAGAATTCAGAAAGCATAACAATACTTTGCGGTTTTTGGACAAAAAAAGCATTCCATGTCTTTTAATTCAATTACTGTTTTTTTTTTAAATACATTTTGAAAATGAAAAAAACGGAAATTAAAAGAAGTAGAAAAAATTTTTCACATCAATCATCTTTCACTAATAGTATTTGGTTTAAATCTCAAGTGGCAATATTCTTTCTTCTAAAATATTTCAAATAGTATAAGCTAAATTATTTCTATAAAAAAAAAGGAAAGGAAAGATTTTTTTCATTCATTTATTTTATTTCAACCTTACAAATGTTTTACAAACTAAAATATTTAATAATTCATTAAAAAAAAAAAGAAAAAATTTTTGATATAATACATTTGAAGTGAATTAGTTAAAGATGAATTTCTATAGAATTTATTTTCAACTTTACAACATTTTCTTAAACATTGAATGGTTTATGATTCATCTTTTTCTTCTCTTTCCTTTTTTTTTGTGAATTCAAAAATCTAAAAACATAATAAAATTAAATTTCGTTACACACTTTTAACAACTGACTGCAAAAAATAACTTGAAATAAAGTTTAACTTTATTTTAACCTTTTTATTACATAAGAATTTATCAGTTTATATGATAATATTTTTACAAACTGTTTGAATACGATGATTTCATTTAAAATACTAAATTAAATCATTAAACTTCTCTTTCAAATGCATTCAGTGCATTAAGAAGCGCAAAATACTAAATGAAGAAAATATTAATAAAATGTGACACTTCACCTATGACTTTTTTCACTCATTTAATCTTTTACTTTTCTTAGATAAAATGAAATAATTGTAGATAAAAATAATCAAGAAAATTTTTTTAAAAAGAGCGTGAAAGGAACCATAATTAAATGATTAAATAATGAATTTAAGATTATACATAAAGTTAAATATTTTAAATGAAGTTGAATTTAATCAAAGAAACATAATCTTTGATTCAAAGGTACATAAAAAAATTTAACTTTAAAATTTGAATAAATTTTTGTTAGCATATATATATATTGATATTCGTATTTATGAATTTTGAAATGTGGAAAAGTTAGAAATGATAATTAAATAAGAAAGTTCTATAATGATGTCATTTTATAAAGCATAAAATAGGATGAATGAATTTAATGCACGTTATAAATTGAATAATCAACATTTTTGAAAGAAAAAAGAAGAAAGAAAGTATTTCTTTCTTCTTTTTATATATTTTGAAATTTAACTTTGCATTATTGATATCTTATAATAAAAATAACTTACCATATTATCATGTTTTAATTTAATCAAAAATTACATACATTGAATAAAGTAGTCAAAAATTATGAAAAATGCTTCACTTTATTTGTTTCGTTTTCTTCTTTTTTTTTTTTAATCCAAGTAATTAAAAATAAATAAAGTTGTATTTGGCTAAGATTAAAATTTTTCTCATCAACTTTCAATAGCAAAATAAAAAAAAAAAAAACATGCGGTAGCAATATGTTTTAAAAAAACAAAGAAAAGCTTTCAAAAAAATTTTTTTTCTTGCCCTCATATTTTAAATGTTATTTTTTTAAAAATAGTACTATTTACTAAATGATATTTCATTATGACTGAATATGATGTTTTATTTTAAAATTATTATTAATCTTTATATATTGTGCTAAATTGCATTATTTAACCAATTATTTTAATTAATTTGCTAACTATAATTTATGCTGATTATTTCAATTATGAAGCTTTCAAAAGTATAATACTAATTAATGATAAATAAATATAAACATTTATTAATGATAAATTTGGAAAATTATTCTTGACAATAACTTTAACTAATTACTATCGTACTTTTCTCTTATTTCCAGTTTTTATTCCAAACCCATTTTATAAGTTCAAAAATTGAAAATTAGACGAATAGCCTAAATTGAATAAATTTTCTCATTTTTTCGAAATTGAATAAGTGTGATTGTCATTTGATGAGCAAATATGAAAGAAAAAAATTGTTTATCATTTTTCTAATTGCACATATTTGGAAATAAATCGGCAAATTGTTTACCATTCAAAATGATGTGAAAAGTTTTTTTTCACATCATTTTATTTCGTTTTTTTTTTCCGATTATTTTGATCAGTTTGAAAACGAAGGCAATTAATTATTTTTTCATAACATTTTCATTTCACCTAGAAAAATGTAATAATTTATCAGTGGAAAAAATAAAAGTTTTAATACTGAAAAGTTTAGAATAATCATTAATAAGTAATTCCTGAATATACTGAAAGTTTAGAATAACCATTAATAAATAATTTCTGGTTATATCTTAACGAAGTATAGTAAGTGACATTTTTTTCAAACTAATCAAAACAATTAATATGCAAATTATTCAATAGTCATCATAAATTGTTCAACACATTGAATTTCTCTACTTTATTTTTTTAAAAATGCACTCGATGTACATATGCAAATTTTTTTTTTTTAATTTTGAGCTAAGAAATAAAATAATTCGAATTATTTCACCACTTACGATTTTAGTAACGCTGAAGGTTAGTGGTTGTTATTTGGATTTTTCTCATATTTGGGAAACTTCGACTTATATTTTAAATTATTTCTGAGTAATTATTAATCAAAGAAAAAAAAAAAACTTAAATGTTTTTCGTTAAATCATAAAATAGATGAATGTAAATATTATTAAACAGTACAAATTTATCAAATATTCTACAGGATTCACAACAGTATCAATAATTATATGTATCAGTAATACAGTAGCTTTTGTCAGTGTTATATATGGAGAGATTATGAATTTTACAGTCTTCTTTCAATACCACTTTAAAAATTTTTTTTTTTGATAACGAATAATTATCACATTTTGAAAAGTACTGATATGAAATATGGTGATAAGGAAAGTAATTAAATGTAATCCTATGTATGCGTTACTATCAGGAAGTATCATAGGTTACGTGAGTGCATTCTAATGGGTGGGTATTTATCAAACGATATCATAGATTATGTTTGCCCTTAATGAAAAATCAGAGATAATGAACGATTTATTTTCAAATTTTTAAGATTTGAAGAGGCGAAGAAATGCATATTTTGCTTATACCACATGTATGTGAAATATGTGCAGCAGTAATTATTATGCTAGTGCTATTATTTTGGCCTGTATATATTTGTCGTGAAGTAACAGATAATGAACTTGAAAAAGCTTATATTAATGATGAGCAATGTGCGCTAGAACTACGTGTTTGTCTCACGTTCCTTAAACACGTTTTTTTTTTTTTTTTTTTTTATTTTAAAGAAAAGAAAAGAAAGAAAGTGATAAAGATATTAACATTTTTTGATCTATTTTCCTTTTCTCTTTCCTTGGAACTACTAAGATTTATTTATTCTTGTAAAAGTTAAGGATGAAAAAGTTACTTTTGTATTAATGAAGACGATAAGTTGAAAAAAAGTTCAATTTTTGAAGCAAAATAAAAATTGTAATAAAGAAAAAGTATAAAATAAAAAAAAAGCTCAGGATTAATTTTTTTATACTTAACTATATGCAAATACAATATTAGAAGCATTAAATGCATTAAAAGGCATTAATAATTATATGAAACAATTAATTATAGGAACATTTGGAATCGGTTAAACAATTATGTTAAATAATTAATTACAGGAAAATTTGAAATTAGTGAAAAATGATACAGTTGTTGAGATTTTACAACAGCAGTTTGATGATCCAATAGATAATATCACTTGGCTAAATATTCGGTTATTTTGTTTCATAAAATTTTCTACTTTGTTTTGTATGTTCTGAAGCAAAAATAATAAATTAATTAATAAAGCATTTGTTTAAAGCAAATGATTTGTTGTACAAAATTGAAATTTGCAAATGTATATATAAAATTCTTTGTAAATTTTTCAGTTTCAGTTTTTTTTTTTCTTTTTTTTTTTTTTTTTAAGATTAATATTTTAGACATGAATATTATTATGAAAAGTTTACTGCTAATAGTATATGTGTATTGCTTGGATTTCGTCAACGATTCGGCGCTACTAATAAGCAGTATGGATCAGGTATAGTTGAAATTAATTTTCTTTTAAATTCTCTTTAAACAGTTTTCTCAAACGAAGAAAATCAATGATAAATTAATTGGCATATTCTTTGATCGATAAAGTAAGGAATTATCATTTGATATGATTAATTATCTTTATGATGGCGACAATTTTAAGTATGAAAAGTGTGAATTGCAAAAACAAAAATGGTTTCACCAAAACATATAATTTTACATACAAATTTATAGAAGCTTAAATTTCAGGTCTAAACTTGTTTAAGTGATTAAATTTTAATCTTATCTCAAACTTAAATATTTTTGCACACAGATACACACATATATATTTATATACTAATGTATTTGCAGCACATTTGTTAATACCAGTAATTACCGCCACAATAACTATATTTTTTCTGTCTACACATATTTTTGAATTTATAACAGATAAAGACAAATCATCATTAACAATTCAAACTTTCTGTGAGCTCATTTGTTGGCTTATCATTTCAATATGTAAGTTTTTAACAAAAACATTTCTCTATTAAAATGTTTTCGTTCGTTTTCTTTCTTTTTTTTATCCCTATTAATCTAATTAAAATAATTAAAATTGTACAATTTACAATATAAATAACACTAATACTTCATCAGAGATCATTTCAATAAAAGGAAGGTTAATACCTTCCCTTTTTTTTTAAAAAAAAAAGAAAATGTTAATTTAATTGGAATAATTGAAAATCATAAATTTTACATTGCAAATAATGCCAACAGTTTTGTTAATGATCATTTCAAAAAATAAAATAAAATTATCCATTTGAATTATATATAACACCAATGCTTCATCAAAGATCATTTCAACAAAAAAGCATTAATTTTTCATTCGTTTTTTTTTTTTTTTTTTTTCATTAAAATGTGTTAATTTAATTGAAATAATTAAAAAACATACATTTTGCATTACAAATAACATTAATAGATTATCAAAGATCATCTCAGAAAAAAAAGCAATAAATAAACAAAAAAAAAAAAAATTAAAATAAATTTAATGAGAATACATGTTTTTGACAAAATAGTAAATGAACTCTCCTTAATCTTTTTAATCAATCATTTTTTTTTCCTCATTTAGCCTTAACTATCATCGATTTTAATTGGAATGGTACAATTGAATTGTTACGAAATTTGGGCGCAGCTTTTCCATTTGAATGGAAAATTTGCAAATATGTTGCATGGTTTTGGGCTATTTTTGCAACATTTGAATTACTTATGATCAAATGCTGTCAAAATGTAACATTTTTACTTCTTAATTTTAGATATTTATGTATTTGTAAAAAAAAAAAAAAAAAAAAAAAAAAAAAAATTAAATTAATTATAAAAATATGAAAAAATGATAGAATGATGTTAACAATTTGTGCTCTTTATTTGTTGTATTATTTATTGCTACCGTAATGAATGATTGCAAATGTTATTTATTGTTTAATTTTATTTTTAATTTTTTTTTGACGATAAGGAAGAAAAAACAAAATGGTGAAGGTGCAAATTTTTTCACTTTTTTTTATTGCTAAATTTAAAAATGTTCATAAAAATTATTTGTTTTAGATTATAATTAAATTTGATAAACCATTTAATTTAACAATTGTGAATTTACCAAATGATTATATGTTTATCGATGAGAGTGCACCACCATATCCAAATGATTATAATACGACTGATAGTGCTGTTGATCTTATGTGATCAATTTATTTCTTCGCTCTTTTTTTCCTTTCTAATTAAAATAACCCAAAAAAAATGTAATTTTGAAAAAAATTTAAATCCAATAAACAGTTATTTTATTCAATTTTACGTTAAATTTGTCAAAAGTGTTTTTTTTTTTTTTTTTTTGTGTGTGCATATGTCCATCATTTTATAATTATTTAATTAATACTGAAAATGATTGTAAGATTATTTGAGAGGAAAAAAGTTACACAATAATTAAATGAAAGAGTGTTAATTAGACTTAGATAATTGCGATCGAATTCAAACAATAGCTGAATTATTAAATTATTCTTAAATTAAATAAATGACTTAAGTTTGATTTTCATGCTTATTTGATATCTTTGTCGATTAGATAATATAGCATTAAAAAAATATTATCAATAGTCAATGAAAAGGGTGATATAATCAAAATTGAGTAATATCACTGAATGTGTAATTAAAAAAAAAAAGACTTCAACAATATTTAAAATTACAATTGAATCAAAAAAAAGACATATTTTGGAGGGAAGAAAATTACTAATTATTTATTTATTTTTTTTTTGTAGCTAAACTAAATAAGTTATATATCATGATGACAATAAATGAGGTAGAAGTTAAATAAAAGGTAAATGGTAAGTAGAAGATGAAAGGTAAATGAAGGTAAATGGTAAAAGGTAAATGATGTAAAGATATTATTATATGGGAAAGTATGGACTAAGATTTACTTCTTAAAATTTGAAAAAGAAAAAAACTGCGAAAACTATTTTTTCAACTCAAATGTTATTTGTTGATAAAGAAATAAAAAAATGTAATGAAATTAATTATTGCTGCAATAAATTATTAATGAAATTTTAATGAAATTTATGAAATTTAATGAAAGTTGTTAATGAAATTTAAATAATATTAATCCATGCATTTCTCAATTTCACTAATTTATTTGAAAGAAAAGAAAACTTTTTTTTCTTTTTAAATTTAATCTTATATTTTATGCTTCAATGTTCAGCAAAAATAAGAAATAAAATATAAAAATAAATTATTGAATGCTGCACTAATCATTCTTTTAATGTTTTATTATTCAGATATAATTTATTAAGCATAGATCCTATGAAAAAGTTCAGAATTCTTTTTACAAATTAAATAATTGATAATTTATGATAGTAATTAAAACACTTGGTAAGCAATAAGAGATATGTTGAAATTTGCAGGTTGAAAAATTATCTATTTTTATTTGCTCTTCAGTTGTTTTCTTGAATATGTCGATATTGTCAATATTTACTGGAAATAAATTTCTTTCTTTTTTCATTATTTTTGAAAAAATTGTTTTGTAATTTCCTTTTAAAATTCATCATTTATATTACATTACTTCGAGTACTAGTATAGTTTAAAAAGTTAAATTAACATTTCCTTTTTATGAGCGAAATTATATTTGTGCTAAAAAATGATGTATTTTTAATCTTGAAATTGTTTACAACTAATTAAAATTTGATTTTTAGCATTTACAATTTCTAGCATTTGAAAAGACATTTCAATTCATTTCGAAAAAATACTTTAAAATAAAGTAAAAAAATTGTCACAAAATATTTATTAAGCAAAAATTATGAGTTATGTGTATTTTTATTTTAAAATCGATTACAGCTAATTGAAATTAAGTTTTAACATTCATATAAAAAACATTTCAAAACGAAATATTCTGAAGGAAAATAATTGTCTCATAATAGTCATTAATATTTCATATTTGCATGATTTATAGAATTAAAAAGCACCTAGAAAAATGATAACATTTATCAAAAGTAAAAATGTCAAAATTTATGCCATCATCGTTCAAAAAAAATAAATAAATAAAAAGGTAAACAAATAAATAAAAAATAAACAAATAAAGGTAAGGTATAATGAATAATGTTATTATATAGAAAATACTAAACTTACTCATATATAAAACAAAATTTATCTAAAATTTATTGATTTTTGTTTCTAAAATGGCACACCTAATGATCAATTTTTAATCAATTAATCAGTTATCATTTTCAGTAATAGAGCTTTTGCATAATGTTTGCTTTTCCTTTAATTACGCTTTTGCTTATTCAAAAAATAATAGTGAATATTGAATAAAAAATAATATTGAAGAAATTTTGATAATATCATCAAATTGTTCACTTTAAAATTTATTCGTAAAAAAATCACAACAAATATGTATCTCATTTGATAATATTCAAATGCTTATCATCACTATTGCGCATAATAACTATTCTATAGTGTTTTAATAATGTTATTGCAACACAACGTTTACCTGTAATTTGCTCTCATCAATTAAATAAACAATAATATAATTCACTCTTTACTAGGAGGCTATAATTCTCTTTCTATATACTATCACTAAAAATGATAACTGATAATGATATGAGAAAAATCGTTTTTTTCTTTTTAATAAGCTAAAATTTTCTCTCTAAAATCATTATCTAAAATATTCATACGAAATAAATAGATGAATTAATAAAGATAAGATATCATTGCTCCTTTTATGATACATACCATATATATCATTTTTAGCCTTCTCAGTGATAATGATTACATCATCAGGATGTTTCCAATATTCATTATCAATGAATTCTTCATATATGCAAATACCAATATAATAGCAAAAAAAATCATGAAATTCACTAATACGTGTTGCAAACATAAACTTTGTCTAAAATATTAAAATAAACTTAAAAAAACAAATAAAATATAAAAATAAAATTATAAAAAATTATATCTTAATTAAACAAATATATGAGAATTTTGACATAACTAAAAATTACTGATAAATGACAACAGATGAGTGGTAATATTATTAAATTAAACTGTTTTCACAAAAACAACAAGCAAACAACAAAAATAAAAACTACTTCCATACTAGTATCATCAACATTTAATCGATTTAAAAAAAAAAAAAAAAAAAAAAAAAAAAAAAAAAAAAAACATAAACATAGAAAAAGAAAAACAAATAATTTAAATATTTGAAAATTTGCTGTAAGAAAACTAGTCATTTTGTAATAATTTAAAATGTCTTTTTTAAAAAAAAATGCTTCATTACAAGTTCTGCTAAAAAAATACTAAAGAAATAAATCGTTTTGTAATGATTCAAAATACGTTTTTGGTCATTAGTAATTTATAAATTATTGAATGAAATTTACACAAATATTTTTGAATAATTTGACTTTATGACTGAATATAATTTAGCTTATTTTTGTTTAGAAACTTACATAAGCTCGTCCAATATGTTGTCGAAATGAAAGAATACCTATCAGTACTGGAAGGTTACGCTGCTTTCTCATAACTGCTGCACCACCATCACCCTTGAAATTTAAAAAAAAAAAAAAAATTGATTGCATTTTACAAATTCTTTTTTATGTAAAACAAACATAAATTTGGTAAATTAAATGTCAAAAAAAAAGATGACATTAAATATTATTGCAATAACAAAAAAAAATTTCGATCAATTTTTAAATTAATATTAATTAATGAATAAAATTTCAAATAGCTAACATTTTATTAACTAATAAATAATTATACTTAATGCACATGTTTTTTTATTTTTTATTTTTCAAAAAAAAGCGAGTAATTTCAAACTTCAGTAGCAGTTTGTTCACTTTCAATTATCATAATGCGTTCGCAAGCTGATAATGGAATACTTGGTGGACATTCATCAATGTAAACATTATTTTCCAGTAGAAGATTTAATTTAACATTAATTGGATTACTGTCTTTGTGATGCATTAAATTTTCTAAATTTAAATTTATCCTTATCATAAATAGTTTAATCAATTATAATAATGAATTAATTATGATAAAAAATCAGTATTTGTAAAACACGTAAAAAATTTGTTAAAAATGTAAACTATGCATTGATCATTATGTTAATATATTGCTTAAAAAAAAAAACGAAGAAGAAAGTATTGGAATAAAAGTTAAATTAAATATATTGTAATTGGGAAAGGAAAGCTTACTTTTACGTCCATATGAAGCAATAATATAAATAGCTCCTTCATTTCGAATTATTGATTCTGATATGCATGCTAAATCAAGATTTACCTCTTCCTTATCATGTTCATTTTCTTCATTTAATTTTCGGATTAATTTATCTAGCGGTTCCACTTCAAAAATTGCTATATCCGAAAATGCCTTATAAAATGGAACACCACGAATCTGCAATAAATCAATTACTTTCACTATTTTTTTTTTACTTTTACTATTTTCCACTTTTTTCATTTTTGAATTTTTAGCAAAATTTCTGCTTTGAATAATATTAATTGGTTATCAAATGCTTTTAGTAATTATTTTTTGTGACACTAATTAAATAATAAATTAATCATCAACTAAAAGTATCTGCTCTAATATTTTCCAGTATAAATTTTAATTGCCCATTTATCTATTTTATCTCCATATATAATTTTGTTAAATGTTTTAAAAAAAATGTTAAAAAAAATATAAAATTTGTTAAAATGAGTAAGGTCCATTAAATTAAGCTTGTGCTTAATATTAAATTTAATTTTGTTTAAATAACGGAAAGATTAATTAAAGCTTAAAGATGACTGCTTAAGGTCTAATTAAAAATGCCGTATAATAGATGAGAGTAATTCATTATTTATGGTTAATTAATAAAATTTTCAAAAATAGAGTGATATCTTCATTGAGCATAAAATTCGTCCATAATTATAATTATAACATAAATTATAAATATTTGGCCTTAGAATTAAATACCATCAGATGCTTAAGCAAACTATAATCGTTCATTACTAGGGGTTATTATTTATCTGCTTAAACCGATCATAATTAATTCGGTACTAGGCTATTGGGCTATTATTTATCAGTTTAAACATATTATAATCATTTATTACTAGGCTTTTAGGCTATTACTTATTTCATAAATCATTTTGTAATAAAATGAACTAACAACACTGAACATTTATTATCAAAATTGCTATTTAAAAATGCATATATGATGAATAATTAATAAAATAAGTATCTTTCTTTTGTTTATTAAATGGCAGAAATGAAAGGATTACTTACAGAAGCAACATTACTAATTATTGATGACATTGGTACAAGTAATGCAATTGGTTTAATTGATGCAACATTTAATTTATTTTCATTTCTATCTGGACAATCCTAAATTAATATTAATATTAACGAAATGATCACAATAACAAAATTAAATATAAATTGTAATTGTAAAATATTTATTACATAAATATTAATTTGAAGAAATTTTTCGTTTTTTTCTTTCTCTTCCCATTATTTTAGAAATATTAATTTGAATTTGTTGTAATTAATGATAGGAAAAAACAAAATAAAAATAAACATACAAATCTTGATACATTATCATAGAGTTTTTTATCTTCCTCACTAATATACAAACAAGATGCACCACCATAGATTTTGAATTCATTAACAGGTGTGTTTTTTAGACCACTTAAAAAATGAACCAAATAAATTTTCTATATATATCATAATTAAATGATCATTGAAGTGTAAAGAAATAGTGATTGAAATTATCGAGTATAAAAGATAAAAATTTCTATTATCACTGAAGTATAAATGGATAAATTATGTTTGAATTACTGTGTAAAATATATTAATTAAAATTATCATCGAAGTATAAAAGGTAAATTATGGTATCAAAATTTTTATCAAACTTCAAAACATATATCATAATTTAAATTAGCATCGGAATATAACAGATAAGAAAATTTCTCCTAGATAAACAAAAAAAAAAGGATAAAAAGTTTGTGGAACTTTAGTTGAAAAATAAATGATAGTGAAAAATTTGCAAAAAGTATTTGAAAGTAAAATTTTCAAATTAATATTTAAAGGAAATTTAAAGTTCACTATTTTAGAAGCAATTTCTTTTATTAAATTTTTGCCATTCAAATTTTAATGTCTTTCTTGTATTAAAAAAATTTTTCTTTCATTAATTTTTTCTTTCGCTATTCAAGAACAAATAAAAGAAACTTTATGCTTTTCTTTTCTCAATTTTTCTTAATTCTTTTCATGTGACTAGTTGATTTTCTGATTTCGGGAAAATATTAAAAATTTCAATGAGATTATCAGTTCATTGTTATTTTTTTTTAAAAAAAGATGAAAAATGTTTACTTTTCATTAAAATCCAAGCAACTGGCTGCTGTTATAATATGACGAAGAGTAATAATAACTCCCGAACAAACATTAATATCTAAAAAAATAAATTTTCAAATTCCTTTTATTTTTTTATTATTAGCTAATCATTGTAAAATTGTTAATTTTATTAATCAACTAGTTATTGCAGAAGTTTGCATATGTCAATTAATGAATTTAAATTAATAAATTTTTTTTTTAACAAAGAAAGCCATTGTGTATACATTTACAAATTTTTCAAAAAAAACTTTTAAAATGAAAGAAATCGACATTACAAAATTTTAAAAGTGAATTTTGAAAATTATGCGAGCAAAAAAAAAATAGAAATTACACTATAAATAAGAAAGCAGAGTGAAAAGACAATACGAATTCTTGGAAAATTTAAAGATTAATTTTTTTTAGAAAAATAAACGATCAATTTTAAAAGTAACCTTTTAAAAATTAAACTTTTAAAACAATTGTATAAATTTAACCTGCTTCACCGTTAACATTTTCTCTGATATGAATTATCTGCACTAAATGACCATAATCAGCAGATGAAATTATTTCTCCACCTAATAATTTGAACTGTGCTTTATTATTTTTTTGAAATTTGATAGTACGATTGCTATATTTGTATAATGATTGACATTTGGTTATTATTTCGAGATTATCATCTTCGGAGATTTTTCCAAATCTTCCACATTTACTACCTAAATTTTAACTGTTAAAAAAATTTTTTTATTCAAAAAATTATAAATTATAAGAATATGGCATATGACAATTATCGATTACACAATTTGTTTTTAATGTTACAAGCTTTTATTGCTACTTAATATAGAAATATTTTTTCTGTTCATTTAATTTTTTCCTGAAACTAAAGACCAATTTGTATGGTAAATTTGAATGGCCAATTGCTTTTGTGCTACTTACTATAGAAAAATTTTATCTAGAAATTTAATATGTGTAGATTTTATAAAAAAATATAGGAATTTTTACTTGGATTATTTGAATTTTCTTTTTAAACTAAAGACCTCATTTATATGACGAATTTGAACTGGCAAATATTTATTATCAGTAGTGCAGTAAACAAAATAAATTAAAGTTTTTTTTCTTAGTTAAACTTTTATAAGTTTTTAAATGTAAGGATAAAAACGCTTCCCTACGGAAAAAAAAGAAAAAAGAAACGGAATGCTTTTTACATTAAAGATAAAAAACGCTCTATGATTAAAAAAATTATGCAAATCAATTCTTCTCGTTTCATTGAAAATAAAAAATGCAATAAATGATTGAAGTTAAACCTTGAAAAAAGCTAACAATCAGTAACCACAGAAAAAGCATAAATGGAAAATGAAAATTTCTTCAGAAAAATAGTCTATTTTATATGTTCATTCTAGTATTTTGAATAGAAAATATTCAAGAAATATTCTAGTAATATAAGTAATCTCCGATAAATAATAATAAAGTATTAGTAACAATGATATGACAAGAATTTTCGAATAAGTAAATTTTAGCATAGATAATTTAGTATTTAATCATTTGAAAATATTACTTTGCTTATTTCATTTAAAACCTGCACAATTTAAATTTTGAATGAATTTTAAATATAATTTAGAGTAGTGGTAAAAATTTGCATACTTCGAAATAATTCATGTTATATAAAATTATAATTAAGCGTTATTCTAACAGTTGTGTTAATCAATAATTACACGATATGGTTGGACAATTAACTGATTCCAAAATTACAGAAACTAAAAGAGTGCTTGACAAAAAAGGTAAAGAAATAAAAGGTGAAAGAATGAAAGGTAAAAAAAAAGTGAAAAAAATGATTTCAAAAATTATTTTAAACTTTTAATTGGTAGGCAGAAATTTTTAATTAATACCTTAATTCACAAAAATTATAATTATGCCATTTAATCTGCATAGTTGAATTTAGATACAATCTCAAAATTTTAGCTCACATTTTGCCATCAATAGATGGAACAGTCAATCTACTAACTTTATTTCAAGCGTTTGTTTTCTTTAAATTGATCATCACTTTAAAAAAAAGAAAATTGTTCCTTTTTTTTAACTTTATTTTCTTATTATTCAACAAATTATAAATTGAATTATCTCTCAAATTTTCTGATCTACAAATAAATATTGATCGTGTTTCCAAATTTAATTTATTTTTTGACAAATAAGAGAATAAAGTTATACACCGGGATATTAATTATATCGGGTATTAATTTTAGGCATATACCACAACTATGCACTGCTTTTACGGAATGTGAAATATTTAAAATTGAAAAACCAAATTTAATAAAATTACTTACTCTTTGCAAAGATGAAATATATCCTAACAATGACCGATGTTTTCGTGTTTTTCTACTTGTTGTTTGTTGTTTCGTTTTAATTTTTAGTGTGAAAAGAAACGAAGAAAAAAAAATTATAATAAACATAAAATTAATTTAAAAAAAAACATAAAATTAATTTAATGCTTATCAGTATTTATAACAATATTACTTATTAACTGAATCGAATGTACTGATTGAATATATCAAAGCTGATCAGAATTAATTAATCTTAATTTATTACTAATATTGCTATTATTAATTTTTGAAATTTGTTCGAAATTCAAGGAATTTTTTCGATCTTTTTTCTTTCTAACTAGAAAAAATATAACTATAACAATGCTTTATATCTTTAAATCAGTGATAACTTCCAACACTCTTTTGTTTACATTAATTAAATTTTTATCTAAACAATCGGGAAAAAACGCTATGGAAAAAGGAATTCAAATTAAATTTGATCGCTTTTGAATCCAAAAATAAAGTCAATCATAGTGTATTTATTGTAAAAATTTTTATTGTGAAAAAGGAATTAGTATAAATGGTTTGAAAATTGGATATAAAATTTTGCATTTTGAATAATTAATAAAAAATGAATGAATAAATATTTTTTTTTTTTTTGCAGATGAAATTTTTAAGTGATACAAATGCTACGAAAATATTCAATACATTTTATGATAATAAAATGTTTATTCAATTATCAGATTTTTATATTAATTGGGTAAAGCGTTGTGGTGACAATCATAATGTCATCCGGTCCATTCTTATCAAAGCGGAAAAAATGGATGCTAAGCCAAAATGGACAATTAGCATCTGGAGAAGGTCATTTACTTCTTGATAATTTACATTAGAAAATTTTATTTTATACAATATCAAGAAAGAAAAAAGAAGAAAAAGAAACGGAGGAATTGATGCCAAAAAAATCTAACTGTTTAGAATTATAAATGAAAATATAAAAAATGAACTTAATAAATTACAAAAAAAAAAAAAAAACTACGAATTAATTTTTCAATTGTAAAATTATTTGAAAATTCAATGATTTTCTTTCTTTTCTTGTTGTTTCTATTTCAAATCCTATTTTTTTAATTTGCTTAAAAAATTTTTCATATAAAATTTTTAGGCAATTTGTTATAAAGGAAGAAGAATTAATTTTAAGTAATAATAATAGTAATAATATCCCTTCTACTACAATTATTGAAACAACTGATTCATTGGTATATCAGTGGGATAAACAATTGCAAGCAGACTTAATGAATAATATGAAAACGCCAAATTTCATAAAAATTTATGATGCAAGCATTTCTTTTCAATATTTTTTTAGAGATCCATTTATTTTTATGTATTGTTTTCAAGAAAAAAATAACAAGCTTAAGAGTAATATATGAATGCTTTATTTTTATATGAAATATATTATCAAATAATCTAGGGAATTATAAATGAAATATTTAATGATAGATAGGTCAAATTGTTTATTTGGATAGATCAACGTGTTGACTAATGATTTGAGATCAATGTAACGAATTTGTGAAATTTTTTTTATTATTTGAAATTTTCGGAAAAAAAAAAATAAAAGTGAAAATAATAGTCTATTGAGCGTAATAATAATTCTTTGATAAATGATTTCTTTCAAAAATTTAATCAAAATTATGCTATTCTAATTAAATAGTTATTTTGAAATTTCAGAAAAAAATGCCACCATTCAATTCTACATTTGATAAATTATCATTTCCAGAACAAACTTCAAATGGTTCACTAAATTTTATTTGCTCTATCAGAAACATTCCAAATCGTTATTTCATTTTAAAAGTAATTAATACTTAAAAATAAGTATTTTTTATCGATTTTACATCAAAATAAACTATGTATATATTGATTACTTGTTCTACTTGTTCAATTTTAAGTGCAATTTTTTGGATGAGAGGGTTTCGTTTTTTTTTTTTTTTTTTTCTAGGAAAATAAACAAACCAATTATAACTTTCCAATTTAATTTCACTGAAATGCAGTATAGTTTAGATACGACCAAAACATCAAAGCTATTGGGAAGCATATATTTATCAGTATGTGGAAGAGAAATTACGTCTAATCTCAGGAATTATTCGAATATATCATTGTCTTTCTTTCACTGATAAATGCTTAACTGTTCAAGAGTTTACAGCTGGAACATTGAAAGTAAGCAAGCAAATTTCAGTATTAAAAAAAAAAAAAAAAAAAAAAAACATTGCAAATCCTTCACTGGAAAAAAAAAAACTAACAAAAAAAGAAAAAGTAAAAATTTACTAACTTTACAGTTTAATTTAAAGTAATATTTCTTATATTGATTCATCCAACTTTTGCATTAATTTTTAGCACTTCATTAATTTCAGGAATTGATAGCAATTCAGGATTATAGTAGTATAAAATTAAGCGAATTCATAATTGCAATAATAATTCTTGATCTAATGAAAATTTTACGTTGCATACATCAAATGAATATTATTCATGGTTGCTTTAAAAGTCATAATATTTTCGTTGCTGGAAGGTTTTCAATTTAAATATTTCAGAAAATATATTCAAAAAATTTTCTTTTTTTTTTTGATCTAGTTTAAGGTCTAATTTGAAGAAATTTAATAACCAAATTACTCTAAATTATTTATCTACATGCAATTTCAACTTTTAAATATTAATTATCCAGCCCAAATTAATCAAACATTCGTTCACAATCAATCAAAATATAACACCTGATTAAATTATTTTTAAATTATTGATTAAACTACTATCGGATTTACTAGAAAGCTGAAACGTCTTTTAAACTTTAATCGCTTTGTAAGTTTTAACTTTAATATAAGTTTCGATCTGCCAAGTTTTTCCTAAATTTTCAATTATTTTTTGTGAAAAAAAAAAAATTATAGGATAGCATATAAGCCACAGCTTAATACATTAACTAATGGTGCAACATTACTTGTAAAATTAGCTAATTGGGATTCTGCAATACAAAATACCAATGGTAGAAAGCACAGTGGACAGTATATCAATGAAAATAACATTGTCACGGATGATAATTACGTATGATAGAGATGAATTCATGCTTATTTTGAATTTGATAAATTATTTAACCATGAATTTTAGCTCTTCGGATTGTTTTTCGAACTTTTTATATCTTAGGCTAACACCTCTTAGTGTTACTAATTTACCATAATATATTGTTTATTATTTAAATATTAAAATGTTTTTCGAATACACCCAAATACAATTTTTTCCATTTATCATTAAATAAATTTATTATGACTAATTTTTTCTTCCCTTTTTTTTGAATGAATAAGTTTAAGTAAGTTTAGTATATTTATTTAATAATATCAATAGTTTATTTAAATATTATTTATTTTTTCTTTTAGTGAATGCTTTGTTTACTCAACACTATCGGAAAAATTGCAGGAAGTAACAAAATGTGAATTAAAAATGTCATTGCAATCATTAATGGTTCATAGAAGTGATAAAATTATTCGATAAATAATAAATAATTAAAATAGAAAATGTGGTATGACAGTGGAAGTTACTTGAAGAAATTCAGAAATCTATTTCAATATTTTTTATAATTTTAGAAATGTGGACCACAGAATTACGAAATTGATAAAATTGGCTTTGTAAATATTGTTAATGAATTAATTTCTAATCAATCATTACATTATTTACAATGCAAAAATGGACGCTACGTTTCTTTATTGAATTTTGAAAAGTTTTTTTTTTATTTATTATATTTTTTTTATTTCTTTATTTATTTAAAATTTACAACCAACCAAAATTTTAAATATTTATTTACTTTTATTCAATTGACCTGCAATAATAAATTGCAAAATAATTTTAAAAAGTTGATTTCTTTTCCTTTCTTTTCAAAAATATTATCACACTTACGTTTACTATGCTTTTAAAGAAATTACTTTTTTTTCATCTGTCTGAAAAAAATTACTAATTCATATTAAGGACAAATTCTGTAGTTATTTTGACAGTTAATGTGACAATAATTCATGCAATTACAAAACATGCAAAAATCTTTGTTTGTTTAATCTGTCATATTCAAAAGATAATATAGCACTCTGAGTAGCTTCGATTATTAAGAATTTATCACTTATATATATATATGATATATGCAAAAAAAAAACTTAAAAAAAAAATTAATATCATTTTTATCATTTAAATTTACAGGAATTTGTATATGCATGAACTTTGGTCAAATTTATTTCATAAATGTTTGAATATGAAATTATGCAATTGGGATGAATTGATTAATATATTTGCGGAAACAGTAGATACTTCTATACGTGAAAATGGAGATCAATGGATAAGATTAAGTGCTGAATATAATGTTCTTCTTCTGGAATTATTTAAGAAAAAATCAAAATTCTATCCTTAATTAGGAGAAATGAAAAAGTTTTGCATAAATAAATAAAATACTAAAATTGCGTGTATTTATCAAAACATAATAATGAAAAATTCAGCTATGACTAATTATTATGAGAAAATAACAACAATGATATCTTTCAATGATTTCAAAATTTTTTGCTATGTTGAAGTATGACTTCAGTTATTTAATATAAAAGTATAAAAATTTCTTTCATATCTGAAAAAATTTAAATAAACAGTAAAATATGTGCAAATTACCAAAAAATTTATTAATTAAAAATTTGTAAAAAAGTTCCATTGAAAAATTTTTATTAATGCGTATAAACTTTCTTCCTGAATTATTCGTACGAAAATATAAATACAAAAATAAAAATATCAAAAGCAAAAGATTTAAAAATCAAACAAAAACAAAAAAAAAAAAAAAAAAAAAAAAAAAGAAAAAAAGAGCAAATGCAACAATCATTAAAGTATTGTCTGAAATTTTTGTTATAAAAAGAAGATAGAAAATTTTCTAAATTAAAGCTAATATACTATTCGGTATATATTACTATTCGGTAATAACATTCAAGTGCAAAGGGCAAATGTAAATAGATATAAAACGATCAATCACTATACAATGGATTATGAATAAAAAGAGAACATCGACCATATGAATTTGTTGTTCTGATATGTTTTGATGAATATCTTTCATCTTCATAGGTTACTTGCCTTAAAATAAATTTAAGTCAGAGTAAATGAGAAAATTTTAGAAATAAATGAATTTTTATTAAATAAAATTTATTTAATTATTATTTCAATTGCTAACTTATATGAAATTATTCAAAGGATAATTTACAAAATTCAATCAAATTTAATCAGTGAGGAAGAATTTCAAAAAAGTTTCAATAATTAGTAAAGTAATGATGTATCCATTGGATTATTTACTTTACGTATTTAAATTATTCATAAAGCTTACTTTTCTTGTAAATTATATTTGTTATTACAATGATAATTCCTATCGTTGCATGCATTCAGAATATATTCATCCTCGGAATATTTGGGAACATACGTAATAGTCCTAACGTAAGGACTGACCGGTTGCCCATTATGCACCGATATCCAACGACTTTCTTTGATAATTTTTTTGAGTGGACCTATCGAATTAGACACAGAAATAGAATTTACTGATGGTACTATGCCACCGCTACCGGAATGACTTGATTGAGATAAAACACGGGAATCATCAGATCGCGGTGAATGCTCTGAAATAGTGTTATAGTTATTAGGGCTAAGTATTATTTAAAAAATTTAAAAAGTATTATGGAAAATAAATGAGTATTAAAAAAAATTTTTTAGAAAATGTACCACAATTAAGTGTTATTTTCAGAATGCTAATTACATACAACGATATTTCTTCTTATGCTAAATAAATAACGATAATTTAAATTTATCTTAAACTTATAAAATAAATGGAAAGTTAAAATTTGCTAAAGTTTTACTTAAGAAAAAAAAATTATTAAAAAGAAATCAAATATATTTATAGAAGCTATAGTAAACTATAACAAAAAAATATTTGAATATAAAATTACATCTTTTGCTCAAGATTCAGACAAAAAAGGAAAAAAAAGTGGATGAAAAGCGTTAAACGAAGAAAATTGATAAAAGCTTTTAAGAAAAAAAAGAATTGATAAAAAAAAAAAAAAAAAAAATGAACCGTAAAACGTATCGTTGCAATGATTTTGTCGTGATGGAAAAGTATTGTTGATAGCCTTATCAATTTCGATACGTGGAATTGAAACAGGTAAAATATCAAATGGCTGTATCGGTGTTACTGGACGGTAACCATCAAATAGTTTTCTATGTTCATTGTTGTTATTGTTTACTTCTTTTATATGTTGACGCCAAGAAGTATTTTTTGATGAAGAAACTGGACTGAATGATTCAATTGATGTTATTGGTCGAACTGGACTTACTGGTCCCACTGATACTTCAGGCTGAAAAGAAGGAAAGAAAAATGCACTATTTAAAAGTTCATTTATTTTCTGTCCCTTTCTTTTTTTAAAAAAAAAGAACAAATATCCAAAAAATCATTTTTTTACACTAAATATCCACAGTTTTTGAATTTTCACTTTTTTTAATACATTAAATTGGAATAATAGGTGGATAATCATTGGTGAAAATTTACTTTCTTTAAAAGTAATGATTTTTAATATATACATAGAACTTATTAATTCGTAAAGAGTTATTATCAAAAGTTAAAATTTAACGATGAAAAAAAAATGGAATATGTAGCAGTAATGAAAGAAGTTTTAATTTGCAAAATATTTCAATAAACTACCAATCCAAACAAAATAATGAATGTTCTTTTTTTATTCTAAGATATTCAATTATTTATACAAAGAAGAATTAACTTCTATGTCTTTTATGTTAAAAATTCTACGTTTAATAATTTCTACGTCCCCATTCATGTTAAAAACTTACATTTAAATTTTGTTCATTATATCATAAACTATATCAATAAAAAATCAGGTCGAAATTACATTGTTTCAAAGAACTATTATAAATTCTACTAATATTTCTACAAATATGAATTCACAGACCTTCTTTTTCCTGAAGAACATCAATTGAGCAAAATGTAATATAGCCAATGAACTGTAGGAATTTCTGTTTTGGAATTATATTTGAGTTTATTTTTTTGTTTGTTTTAAGCAAATAGTACATCACTAGCTGTATGTTTATTTAAACATCTTCTGAAAAAAGTATTACCACACATATATACAAACGAAAATTCATCAATCAATATTTAATCAAATTTAACATCATCAAATGAAGGTTTCATTGTAAATGATGAAATTCCAAATTATGAAAATTACTAAAATTTAAAAAGAAAAAAAATTTTGATTTTCTTTTCTCTTTTAACATCTAATTTCTTAAGTCATTTGAAAACAAACCATATTGAAAAATTCCAAAAATTTATAATTCTAAGTATTAATAATTCCAACGTATTCGAAGTAATTCTAGTATTTAGGAAGTCGTACAAAATGCTATATTTAACTATAATAACTTAGCTTATATTTATCATAATATAAGCAATAAATTCATCATTTTCATCCCTTTCATCACTTTCATCCTGTATAGATACTGTAGGAATATTTTCATTATCAATAGATTAAAGACGTATAGAAGCTAATGCTCTTTTCAAAATCATAATTTTATTTTTGATTTTGTTAGCTATGATAAAAATTCAAAGTCCAAACAAAGAAAAAAAATTTTTTTTCTCAATGTCTAAAAAAAAAAAAAAATAAAAATAAAGGAAAGATAAAAAAATTAAAATTCAAATAAAAAAAGTTTCGAAGACAAATAAGTCATATTAAAGCATATTTTAAAGTATATCTAAGCTCTTTTTTTTTTCTTGACTTGTTTCATGCAAAAACAATAGTGCATTTACAATGAAATGTATAAATTTTTCTAAATATATTGTCTGGAAAAAAGCATTAAACTTTCATATTCAAATTTATAATATCCTAAACATTTCGTTTATAACTCTTACTAATATGCAATTTATCACTACTAAGATTAGAACTGTAAAATGTTGAGAAAAGTAATATTAAAGAGTTTTGTCACAAACCATTGTTAGACTAAATAAATCATACTAATAGTTGAAATTATTTCGCAATGTAAGATATTTTCAAATGACTCATTCATTCTTTCTTCGGCTAGTTTTAATTTTAGTTTTCGATTAAAGTTCTGTAAAAAATTGCTCGTAAATAAGAACTTATTTTTTTGTGCATTTTAAAATACCATTATATTTCTAGTCTTCATCAGGTTTAACTTATCTGCTATGACTCATTTTTTCTATTTGAAAGAATAAAATTAGAGAAATTCCGCTTATTTTACTGGAAGTTTACACTTTTCCATATGTGTTATATTATAACCAACTGCAATTATGAAAAGATATAACACCATGAAAGTTTAATAAAAAATTCTGCAAAACCTTACAGTTGCAATCCAGAAACTATAAGGAACATTTCAAGCTGTTAAAATAGGAGAATAGAACTTTTTTTACATGGTGAATTTTTTTTCACAAATATACACGATTTTCCAAACAATTAGCATTTTAATTGATGAGAGATAATCACAAAAATCATTGTAACAATTCTGAAGTTACTTAAAGTAGCATTTCAAGTTTTATAATCCAAAGGATGAAAAAATTGCACAATAAAATGTTTAGAATTGGATAATTTTAAGAATGGTAAAAAACTTTCTGTTGTTACTTTTCTTTGGAAAAATTAGATTTCAGAAACATGAAAACATAAGATACAGTTATAGTACGAAGCTAACTTTGAAATCGCTGACAAAACTTTTCTTTTTCTTTTAAATCATTTATTAAAAGTTCTTTAAAGATTAATTTAATTGTTAAGAAATGTAATTTAGCTTTTAAATTGAGGTTTTTCGACTGCTGTGCAAAAAAATCAGTACTCCTAAATAATTATTATTAGTGAGGATTATCAATAATAATCAAATAATCATCAATGTTGCCAGTAATCATTAATAATCATGAATTGTCAGTAATTATCAACAGTTATCACTATTAATCCCTATCAATAATAATAATTACTTTTTTCTCTGAAATAAATTATCTTCCATACATCCATATTATAAGGCTATGAAATGATTAAAGAAAGTTATACAAAAGCTTTTTTTCTTGTATTTTCTTAAAAATACTCATAAAGCAACAAAATTTCTTGAAAAATAATGAAATAGCACAATGCATTAGGATGAGAAGGAGAAAGAGAAAGAAGATAAGGAATGAGAGAAGAAGGAGAGGAAAAAGAAGAAAAAGAACAAGGAGGAGGAGAAAAAATGAAATATATCGAAAGTTTGGGTGAGTGTCGCATGCAAATTGGTGTGGTGTTTCCATGATTCGTTTCAGGGTTACGCATTTTTTATTTTATCTTTCAAATTTTCTGCATTCCCTTCTTTCACTTTCACTTCTGCTCTTAACTTTTACTTTTTTTTCCTATTGTCCATTTAAAGTTAGACATTTGAAATGATGAACTGAGATAAATTCATAATTTACATTGCATAATTTAACAATGATTGAAAAAACTGTTAGAAAAGCATATCATTAGAAAATAAAATAACATCCAAAATGCTCTAATCATCTCGCATCTTAAGTCAGTAATATTTCTCGAATATTTTCCGATAAAAATCTTCATAAATGATAATTGTATCACTTAAATGTAAAATTCGTTCATACATCACTTCATTATTTCAGTAATTGATGATTGATTGGTGATAATTTTTTTATTTAGAAATTAAAAGTAGAATTTCCTAAGATGCGGTTAGTTAAATAACAGAATTAAAATGTTGATGCAAAATGAAATTTGTGAAAGATGTTTGACTAGAAGTGTTAGAAATATTTTGTGCTTAGCTAGAAGTGACGGAAATATTTTAAGCTTGGCTAGAGATGATAGAAATTTTTGAAAAAAAAAATATGAAAATCAAAAATGGGAATAAATGTTAATAATGGTAGTGTAGGGAATAATGAAGTACACACAAAATGTTATCCAGTTTTAGAGCTTTAAGTTTTATTTTCCACTTTTCACTTCCTATTGTTTTATATTTTTTGTTTCATTTTTCATTCTATATAATTAGTGATATAGGCATTACTCAGTTATAAATTTGTTTTAGTAAACCTTTGGTTTGTGGCGAGGGAAATGAATTCAACTCTTTTTTTTTTTTTTTTTTTTGATTCGTACGTTAAAAAAGTTTAACTTATGCCTGTTTAAGCTCGTTTATAGTTTTCAGATCAAAGTACAAGTTATGAAATCTCGGACGAATGGTTTAAAGGAAAGTCCTGATTTTTCAGCAAGTAGTTCAGCAGAATATAGCGAAAGTGATGATGACAGTGATCGACATTCAACAACGTCATTAGTCGAGGTACATTCAAGAGACAGGAGAAGTCAAAATGGGAAGAGAGGAAAAGAACAAAAGCGAAGAGAGTTCGAGCATTCCGATGATGACAGCTTACCCGTAAAATTCAGTCGGAAAAATGACGAGTATTTCAGAAGGTTAGTATATTTCCTTAAATAGTTTCTGTAAATCATTTTTGCTACATTTTTAGATTTATCTCTTTTTGCTACATTTTTAGACTTCGTTTTCACTCATAGCTTCTCTATCAAATGTTCTACCTTTTAAGGTGAAGAAAAAAAAAATGAAGATTTATCCTTGGTTTATCCATTCATGCTAAATTTTAACTTATAGACTAGTATCTCAGTTATTTCATCAAACTGTTTTCTGCATCGACTCTTCGCGTACACATTTTTCTATGCTTAAAATATTTGCAGCTTTTTTTTTTTTTTTTTTTTTTTAGACAAGATTCGTCATCTAATCGTGGCCATCGATTTTATCAGTCACATCGTTCACGATCGCCGAAAGTTCAAGATGGAAATCAAAGACGAACTGCAAAACGTGGTGAAGAATATAGGAGACGAAGTCGTTCTAGAGAAGATTATAAGAGAAGAAGCAGTCGTTCATGGTCTCATGAACGGTGTTATGTATCTAAATCTTGGAAAATGCCAAGGTATTTTAGTTTTTTTTTTTCTTTCGTTGTATTTCCTTTATTATTCACTTAGTAATTGTTGTCTCTGCTTTTTAATTATATATTCCTGATATTATTCTAGTAAAATTTGGTTAGTGATTTAAAATCATCTTCATATTTTTATTCTTTAGGTCATCACATTCGCCAGCCTTCACAGAACGTGGAGATATCAAAAAAGAATTCAGCGGTGACGAAAGCAGTGATCATCAAGAGTTGGATGCACGAAAAAAGAATGCACGAGAAGATGCTATCTGGACAGAGTAGATTTTTTCTCCTTATCGTTTTCATAATTTCGTTCTCGTAGATGTTAATCTATGTCTTTTTTAATTTAAAAGATTATTTGGTCTTTCGATTCTGATAAACTTGTGTTTAAGTTGATATTAGAGGTAATGATCTTTTACTCTTCACTTAATTAATTGATTTGTTTTTTATTGGTGAAAAGGAGATCTAGTCTGATTTGATTTTAACGAATTTGCCCTGTCTTGTAATAGCGACTGAATGTTATTTTGAACAGAAAAACAGTTTTTAACTATCTTAAAATAGAAAGTGAAGTTTACATTTTAAAATACGAAGTGGAATTTAGTATTCTAAAACTTGGTACTGAAATTTGCGATTACTCATCAAGGACTTATTGTCATCGTTATTAAACTGCTAGTGTAAAAATAAAACACATTATTGACTTCTTAAAACATTCTGTGTCTTAGACGTCGCAAGGAGCGTGAACGACGTTGTGAATGGGGCGTACGCAGTGTTTGGGGACGTTCTCCTCTTATGCATGAAATACACCAAGTATATGAGGAGTAAGTATATTTTTTATCATATCAAAGCTATAAGCTTTAGGTTTAATTTATGATATAAAACTTTAGTACTCATTAAGTTTGTATATTAATGATTTGCATATTATTTAGTTAAACAAAAGCGGGAAAAGATGTAGTTGTGGAATATTATTGAAGCTATAAAAGTTTCCAAATTGATTGCTTTAGGTATGAAAGAGTGGAGGAAGAGCTTCGAAAGGAGGAGGAACAGCTACCACAACCTTTGAATATTAAGGCTGCTGAAATAGCAAAAAAATCGAGAAAAGAGAAAGGAAAGAAAAAGAAGCACAAGAAAAAAGTTTCTTATTGGATGCTTATTTCTTTATTTATTAAATTTTATTTTACTTTTGATGTACATATCGTATATATTTTATCAAACTCGTGATGGTATAATGCTTGACTTGTTCTCTTTCTTGCAATCTTTAAATTATTTTGTTTATTGTCATATTTTGAAAGAAAGATTCATATCTGTCACTGATTTTTTAGATATTGTCAGTATATTAATAGTTATTAGATTCTAAATGCAAATCAAAAAGAAAAAAAATGGATGTGTACAATTTTTGACGAAGTTTTGGTATTCTAGCATAAAAAATCATCGAATGAGAGTGAAGAAGAATGGGTAGAAGTGACAGCTGAAATGAGAGAAGCTGAAGCAGCCCGAGAGAAATTAGAAGAAGCTGCAATGATAGGACCCGCAATACCAGATCATCTTCAACAGAAACATGCTGCTTTAATCGATACTACAAAAAGAGTGAAGTAAGGGCTCCTTTTTTTTTCTTTTTTCTTTTTTTTTTTTTTTTTTTTTTTTTTGATTGAAATCTCTGGTAATTCTAGGTAAGTTTGTCTTTTGCATAATTTGGCCAACTAATGAAATCAGTAATATTATAAATGTCCAAAATAAAATCATTTTAATAACAAAATGAAAATTATTAGTTTGTTATAAATATGCAAGGTATCGGAGATAAATTTAGCTATGAAATTTTTCAGCTATGGGAAGGATATGTTACGGGGAGAAGCAGCAGCGATGGCTTCTTATATTGCACAAGGAAAACGAATACCTCGACGTGGTGAAATAGGTCTTTCATCAGCAGAAATTTCAGAATATGAAAAAATAGGTTATGTGATGAGCGGTACAAGGCATAAAAGTATGGAAGCAACTCGTTTGAGAAAAGAAAATCAGGTTAACTTAGTATTAATTGTTATAGTGTAACTTAAACTGGTGAAGGTATTCGGACTGTTTGTTTTATGGTTTTTTCTAAAATAAATATCTTTTATATTGAAATATAAAGCATATTTTGCAAAAATTGTTTTCAGGTTATGACAGCTGAAGAGAAACGTCTTTTGAGTGGTTTTACTCATGATGAACGAAAGAAAAAAGAAGAAATTGTGTTGCAGCAATTCAGAAGTTTTATCGAATCAAAGAAAGGGAAAAATTAGTAGAATGTACATTGCGTTTCTCTTATTTGACTCGTTCATGTTTTAGTTTTTATAGTATCAAAAAAATAGTAAATTAACAGATTTATGTTGCATTTCTGTTGTTTGATTTGTTCATGTTTTATCTTATATCAGAATTTTTTACAGAAATAACATGTATTAGCAATATCGCATCATACTTGATTCATTTATTTGCAAGAAATCTTTCCTTCTTTTTTTTCTTGCCAGAATATATTGACATTATACAACATATCTTTACATACAAAGAATTTATTAGAATGATTAATCTTCTTTATGTTATTGATGTTTATTTTTGCGAAATCAAAAAAACCTGAAAAAAAGACGAAGAAAAAATACATCCTCAGTTTTTTTTTTTTTTTTTTTTTCTTGAATAACATAAGCACATTATTGATAAATGAACAATGAAGCTTAAAAATTTACTGTTTGTTTGAGATAATAAACTAAACTATCAATATTAGCAGTAAGCAGCTTTACGGATACATTAAGTATAACGCAAAGAGAAGAATGGGTGTGTTCTCTTTACATTCACCAAATGACTTCCATCTCTCCCTCTTCCTCTCTCTCTCTCTCTGTCTCTCTGAATACGAGTGAAAGATTAGCATCAAGTTTAGCACTCAAAAATTGTTGTTTTACTCTCAAATGTTTCTTAAATTAAACTTATATCTTGTTTATTTTATATCTTTAATTAAAATTTGCAAAAATTGTATTGATTTATTAATATTCCACATCTTTAATTGCTAGCGCATAATAAACCTTGTTTGTTTATCATTTTATAATGTTCATTCTTTCTTGATTTATTTAATCTATTATAATTGAAATAAAATTATTGAAACATTTTGTCTTTTATGTAGAATTTTTTAAATGAAAGAAAAAAAAGAAAGAAAAGGAAAAAAGCTATTGATGAAAAGCTAATGAATTTTTTTTCTTTTTTTTTTTTTTTGGTGCTTCTTTCCTGACGATATGATCTCCCAAATGTTAGGATTTCCTTTCGGTTTTTTTTTTTTTAAGACTTTTTTTTTCTTTTAGAAAACATTTTAAGCTTCCTAAATATTATCCCGTGTTGTTATATCATTTCTGCTTTATTGAAACTTTATGAGGCCATTTCGAAATAGTACTCAAAAAAGGTTTGTCATTTATCACTTCAATCTTCTCTCCCTTGTTCAGTAATTGCTGGGATTAGCAAAATCTTAAGTTACTTCATTAAAATAACTATTCTAATTTACTTAACATTATGCTGTGAAATACTAAAGTTCAATGAATGAAAATAATGATAATTAAATATAACAAATGGAAGTAAACGTAAATCCACAAAGTTTGTCGATATTGTTTTTTAATGAAAATTGCCATATCAATAGTATGCCACTGTGAAAACAACATTCAATTACTCCAATATATAGCTTATTCCTTCTAGTTAAAAACTTAAGAATCACTATGAAATATGAGAGCAGTTATGAAGTAATTATATATTTTTATGCAACCTTTTTTTTTTTGTGAAACCTTTTTATGCAATCATTAGCGATAGCAATCAATCATCCATTTGAAAGATCACTTGATCGAATCCATGCTATTATTCAGTTTATTTAATTATCTACCCTAATTATCATTTACAATCATATTGCAATTTTTTTTTTGAAATAGAACAAAAAACTACGAAAGAAAAATCAAAATATAATTGTCATATGAATATTTGCAATCAACATTTTAAATAAATTTTGTATTGTTATTTTTTCAATTTGAATTTTAATTAGATGAATATTATTAAACTATTATAACTAATTACATAAAAAAAAGATCATACAAACAACATTTTTAACGAGTCATTTTATAAGCTATAATAAATATGCAATGAAAAGAAAAAGAAAAAGGATGAAGAAAGAGAAAGAAAGAAAAAGAAAACGAAGAAGCTAATCATAGTGTTTTCATTTTCTGTTTTCATTTCTTTAACACTTGTGGCTTACAATTCAATGATAATAACAATGATAATATCTCGCAGAGAAAATATTATCTCTCTTATTTTTAACTACTATAACTTTGTAAATAGCTATCAATAATTATGTTTATAAACGATCGATTTTAATCTTTTATTTTTAATATATATTTTTATTTGCGTAAATAAAAAACAAAAATTAAAACCAAAATTTTTGTATATTAGAATCGTCGAGAACATTGCATATATCCTAGTTGTTGTTGAATTTTGAAATCCTTTTGAAAATTTTTTTTTCACTTTTTTTTTTAAAAAAAATGAAAGATAAATTGTTCATTTAACTAGCAATATGAATAATTTTTTAAATGTACACACATAATTGAATTAAATTAATTAGGTTATTATATTCTTATTTTATTTAAATCAGAAAAATGCAAAAAAAAATTGCACTTTCTTTATAGCACCATTTTTTGATTATGTTATTCACCTTTTTGCAACAAGCTAGGAAATATTTGTTTGCTTGTCTTTGTTTTTAAAAATATTGAAATTGAAACAGTGAAACTTTAAGTTAGTTTCTCTAGTATTCCTTCGGAATATTTCAGTGGAAGAATGGATGCAATAAGAGGAATACTTCCGCTAATCTAAACTTTCATTTTTAATTTTTTCATGTATTCTAGCCCACCTAAAATGCTCTTTTAATAAATATTTTCTATTTAAATTTCAATTTGAAATCAATTTTAGCTATACCAGAATTCAAATTCAAGTTACTTTGCTTATTTTATGTTTTGCTTTGATGATTAACTTTCTCAGAAACGTTCTTTTTTTTTTTTTTGTCATACATAAATTTAGTGATGTTTGTTTCTTTTTCTATTTGATTTTTATTTTCTATATATTTCTTCTAATCATTAATATTCTTAATTTTTTGAAAAAATAGGCTTAATGAAAAAACAGTTTGCTCATGTATTTCTAAAGATTACAATAGTTGAATTAAATTAGCACTGTCACATTAAATTGAGTTTTTAAACTGACTTTTAGCTTATCACATGCTTTACTTCAAATTTGTGAAAAAACTAAGTGTAAACTTCTTTAATTTTCTTTTTAACAGCTTAAGCTCAACACATGAATCTATCAACAACAATTTCTGATGATGTGACACCAACTACAGCACGCGAGGAAGCAGTTATCGTTGACCCTGATGTCGCATCTACCTCCACGCAACTGATGCCTAAAAAGGTTTTTGGTGGCATAGAGTTCAAATACACTTTCAGATTTTTTAACTTCTTAAAAAAAAAGTTATATTTCAATTGTTATAGACGTTGAAAGGAATAGAATAGGGACTTCAACATTTCAATTACCAATATCAATTTTTTTCTTTTTTTAAAATTTAAACTTTGAAATTCTACAGCATCCTTAAAATATTTGCATTTTAATTTTTCATTAGTTTTAAAAACGGTCCCAATTTCAGATTTTTATAATTTTTACGATTAGATTGATTGAAAGGAAAAAAAAGTTAAAATTTAACTTTTAAATAAATATAATAGATATTAAATTTTCATATGATTGACAAAATAAAAATGTACAATTTTTTTTTTTTTTTTTTTAATCATTTTAGGGCATTTTAAAACGATCCTCATCACAGAATAATTTTCCTCGTAAGGATACTACTGTACAGCAAAATGTAAACGGACATTTTTTCGAACTTAAACAATCTTCCGCACGTGCTACTGATCGACCAACTACGAAAATTCCAAAATTAACTCTCACCTGGTCTGAGAAGAACGCAGGTATAACCAAAAATTGAGTTTTTAATCATTCATTCAAATGAATAATTAATATTCAGAAATTTTGGAGTATCATGAAATCAAATAAGTATCGAAAAGAAAAGGAAGAAAAAAGTTAAAATTTTGAGGCTACTATTTCCTTTTCCTATCGTGAAATAGAATATGATTCGAGTCGAGTGGTCGTTGCTTTGTAGAGAAGGTGACATTTGATTAATCTTTAGTTTTGTTGAGATAAAGATTATCCGTTGAATCGTAATTATTGATTCAGCACTAGAAAGCTTAAGATAATTGTAGGAGGGCAATGAATATCGGATTGCTGTCCAGAAAATCCAACCCAGAAAAGGGGTAAAATTTCATATATAGTAAGTATTAACTCACAACAAGACACATTATTTACAATACCGTAGAGAAAGTTCAGGTAAACAAAGTTCTATAACCTTTGTCAACAAGAATTTGACAATAGTAATTTAAAAAAACTAAATAATCAAATCTGAAATGATAAGGTGACAAGCCATAAAACAGATCACCTAAATGAAGTGCTGTTAATCTTGTCAAATTCTATAGATAATAATTTACATGTAGTAAGGAGTCGTAAACAACAACTAAATAAGACGAATAACAATTAAATAAACAACTAAATAATGGTTGTAAACAATTTAACCGGAGTCAAATTCTAACATATGTGTTTTTTGTTGATTAATGAATGAGATTAATTGATCAACAAACTGGAACTGTTAATGTTGAAGAGCCATATTTGACATTTGAAAATTCACGAAATGAGCCGTTTAACAATGAATCAATTAATGATTACTGAATTAACATCAATTAACTTAAAAAAGACTAAAACAACTATTGACGATTAATTATTGAAGTAAGAATCAATATCCGCAATAAGTTCAGCTGGAATGGAAGATGAATTTTAAATAAATGATTTGTTATATGATATATTTAAGGCATAACAAAACAATCTTTAGTTTTATGGATTAATGTAATTTTATTTGTAATATAATTTTGATTTTAATATCGTCATTGCAAATTCGGTTTTTCCGACAACACTTCTGGAATATATCAAATTTTAAAAATTTGCTCATTTCAAGTGTTCTCGTAATTTATAAGAAATTTGTTGCGGTAAAACTGAAATTGACTTATTCAATTTATTAATTATTCCAGAGCTATGATATAATTTAATTATTATATTATGATTTATCCAATTATCATATGCTTTAAGCAAAAAAAAAAAAAAAAAAAAAGAAAAAAAAAAAGAAAAACAACAACAAACTGAATATATAAAATGTTAATGAGTGATATAATTAACTCGAAATCAAAAAGTAATACAATCAAGTCATGTTATTTTCTATCCTTTTTTTTGTAATAAATTTTATAGAAATGAATTATAAATTCATTATAGTAACTATTTATGGTGATACAACATCTGATGAAGCAACAACTGAAACAGATGATATTCAAGTGCCCATAATTGCACCAATTTCAACTGTTCAGCATTTATCATCGCCAACACGACGAAATATTAGATTAAATGGTATAAAATATTCATTATTAATATCTTATAAATATTATTATACTAACAATTAAATGAATTAAAAATTTTCTATGTGTTAAATAAAAATTAAAAAAAATTTTCATAACTATGTGTATATGTGTATTGATTATTTCAATAAAATTTTTGTTACATATTTTTTCTTTTTTCTTTTTATCAAAATATAGCATATTGTTGTGGTTAAATTGAATTGTTTATAGTTTTTTATACTACATTTGATGGTCGAAAAAAAAATGATAATAATAACTTTTTTTTTTTTCAGAATATTTAACAAAAATTGCAACAAAGATTCCTTTTAATATGAATACAAAAGAAGCGAATGTAAGCTCAGAGCGACAAACAGCAATATTGTATGATGATGATGAGAATGAGGATGAAGATATGACGATAACAAATGATAACGATGAAGTTGCACATGATAATAATGATAATGATGAACATAGCAAAATTAATGGTGATAATCAACAACATGATAATGTTACAGTTATTGGCAATTCACATATTGCTGGTAAATGGTGGTTTGGCAAAAGTATCAAGTAGTACTTATTATTTCATTTTTTTCAACCTTAATTTTTTAATTCTTTTTATGCTATATTGAATGTAAAAGAAAAAAAAAATTATGTTTCTTTAATTATTATCATTTTAAAAAATTTTTAATATAATATTCAACAATATACCTTTTTCATTAGCTTTAAATATTATTTTTAGCTTTTAAAAACTATATATATTGATTTGTTGAGAGTAACAAATATGGTGTTATTTAGGTATTAAAATTATTTAAATTAATATTATTTATATCGTAATAATTGAGGAGTTTCTGTAAAATAATGTTAAATTTCTTATTTATAAGAATATCATTGAGTATTAAGCATATTTTTTTATAATCGTTTATTTCATTTTATTTTTTTTTTCTTCGTTTTTTTTTTAAGGAACATTCCACATTGTGCTAAGTGGGGTTGTACTCATAATCATCGTGATAAGGAATTTACTGATAATGATGGGAAATATTTAACACCAACACAACAAAGACTCAAAGAAATTCATCACTTGAGGAAACAATTAAAGTTTGCATTTTTTTAATGTTAAATTGATAATATATTTTTTGATAATATTAATGAAAAATATTAAATTAACAATGTTTCTTTTTTCGGTTTAACAAAATTTTTAACATTACTTGCAAAAAAATATATTCAGAAGTGATAAAATCATTGTATTTTTTTGTGTGCATCATTTATGGAGAATCACCAGCAACCGATAAATTTAATAAAAATGATATCATTGAATTTTCTTCCTTTTTGTTATCAAATTAGATGTTTTCTTTTTTAAATTGTTTTTTAAAATTTATCAAATAATTTATTACAAATTTCAGATTAACATTAGCTCAATTGGAAGATAAAGATTTGCATTTAAATGAGTTACGTGATCAGCTACGTGATTTGGAATCAGTTGTAAATTCTATGAATAATATAGACCGACAACATCAACTTTTACTTCAACATAAAGAATCCAATGAAGATTATGAACGTGAAAAGCAAAAACTTATTGATAAACATGAGGTAAATTATTAAACTAAGATTTAAATTAAAAAATAAAATGGAAAATAATTAATCCTATTTGAATTGTTTTTTAATTGAAATAAGAAATATTTATTTATTAACGATATTCAGTCCTTCTGTGCTATTTTAAATATACATGAAAGCTGATAAATTAGTTTTAGATTCGTGTGCGACAATTAATTCAGGAAGCAGTTGATGCACGAGCTGAAATGATGAAATTGCAAATGGCATTGAAGCAACAGGAAGAAGTAAAAGCTAAAATTGAAGCTAAAGATGCAGAAGTTATGACAGAAACAACTGATGACATATTGCATTGTTCAAAGCTATCACAAATTTTATCCTCATTTCCATCTTCACCCCAGGTGTTTCTTTACTTTTCTTTTTAAAAAAAAGAAAAAAACAAAAAATCAATAATTTTTTGATTGGTGAATTGGTGAACATTATTTGAGTGATTTGATTTATAAATTTAAAATTCAAAATTTATATTAGGAACGAAAAATTTTTAGGCCTTCACCTCAAGTGTTTCTTTGTTTCTTAAACGAAAAACAAAAATATTAATGATTTTTTTAATTAATGAAAATTATTTGAAAAATTTAAAGTTCATGCGAGCAAAAAAATGAAGGAAAAAACGTAAAAGAAAGTGAAACGAGAAATTTTTAGGTGGAACGTACTGTTGAACACCGAGCTATACAAGTTTCACAAGATTTACCGCTTCAGTTACAGGTTGAAATATTAAAATAAGGAAAGAAAAAATGTTCAAAATTAAACATTTTTTCTTTTCCTTCCTGCTAATATTATTTTACAATGAAAAAAAAAATTTTTTTTCCGTCTCAATTTTTGCTAATTTCTTAAATTTGAAAAAAAAAGAAGATTAATAATTTTTAAATGCAAATATAAAGTGTTTTTTATTTCCAAAATAATCAAAATAAAAACAGAAAAATGCATTTTAATAAATTTTATAATAAATGGATGATAGAAAATTTAGGCTTATGAAAATGAAGCGATGGCATGGCGAATGAAAGCTGCACAACTGGAAATGGTACTTAAAGATCAAATATTTAAAACAAAACAAGGTATAACACCTGAATTGGAGAAATGTCGAAATGAAAATGAACATCTGCGCATGTACATTAAGTATGCATTAAATTTTTAATCAATTGAATTAATTTTGATCAAAAGCTAATGTATCATTTAAAATTTCTGCTTAAATTAGAATAAATTTTTAAACGTTACCTTTAATAACACTACAAATGAAATTATTAAAAAATAAATTACACTAAATTACTAAATTCATATCATTCACTAATTGATATACTTAAGTCTTTAAAATTTTCAACTTTTTAAATTCTACTAAGATTTTTTTCTTTTTTTATACAGGAATATGGAAGCAAATATAACAAATAATACAATGATTGATTCAGATTTTGAATTAAATTTAAATCCCATTTTAACAACAAACATTACCGATTGTTATTCACAATATTGCGAAGAACGTAGAAAACAATTAATGGATGAAAATCAACGACTAAATAAAAAAGTTCTCATTGTTTTCCACTTCTTTTTTTATCTCTTCTCTTTTTTTTTAACAAAAAAGATTTTTTCAAAAAATTTAGTATTACAATTAAATTCTTATTATAATCTTAAAGACGCAAAAACTTTATAATATTTCTTGAAAGTAATTTATTTTTAATAAAATATTTGAAGTAGTTTTTAAGTAGTTTATTTTATTTTAGTACGAAGTAATTTTATTTCTAATAATTAAAATATTTAAACAATTTTTTAGGTTGAAGAAGACAAATTACGACTAAATGAATGTGACGAAGATATTAGTATGTTACATAGTACCATTCATTCAATGGAGGAAGAAAATAGAAAAAATTTTCTTATAATTGAGCAAATGTCAAAAGAAATCGAGGAAAAAAGCGCTGAAATTGAAGCTGCTAATATTACAGCTATACGTTTACAGGTTTAAATTATGTAGTTAAATCAAATTTGATTGAAATTTTTTTGCCTTAAAATTATTTGAAATAATTTTGCTTTTTTTTTAAAATTATTTTTTGTTATAAATTTAATTATTCGTATTATGATAAAAATATTTGGTTTTTCTTTTTTTACAGAGTGAAATAGCAATGAAGACAAAAGCTATTTGTTATTTGGAAGAGCGTCATCAAATTTATCGTAATACAATTTTGGATAATCATTTAGTGATAAAAGATGAATCAACTGATAATTGGAAACGTGGTTTTTCTGATCCGCGTTTTATTGTTAATGTTTCAAAACGTGTGCAAACTGATCTTACGCAAGAAACATTACGTACAAATGAAGTTAACTTTGTCAGCCTTACGGATAAATTGGAGGTAATAAATTAAAATTTATTTAATAATTTTAATATTCGAAAGAATATTGATGAACAACTGAATTAAGCACACAATTAAATATTGCAAATGAATATATGGTAGGAAGTAACGTGCACGCATAATCATAAATTAAGTGTATTTTTAAAATTAAATTAAATATATTATAATTAATTATAATTGAATTGTTTCATTTCTGATTAGTTATATTTTACATTCATCTTTCTTTTTTCTTTCTTAATATAGAACGCTTAATGAATAATTGAATCAAATTTAAATATAGTTTAAATATAAATTCGGATATTAAATTTAGGTATTGAAGAAAGAATTTTCATCGAAAGAAAGTGATATGTTGGAGCGTTTTCAAGAAATTGAAAAAGCATTACTTATCAAAAGTTCATTGGTTAATTCGTTAGCAAATCAATTAGAGGAAGCAGATCGCGAAGCAACCCGTTCAACTGATTTACATCAAAAAGAACGTGAAATATTTCAGGAGAAATTACATGAGTTAGGACAAATTGCTAAAAATGTACCAATATTACAGTTTGAAATTGACAAACTTCAACAGGTGAAGTAATCATTTTGTTAAGTTATTAATGGGTGAAATAAATTTAATGAGTGTAATTAAAGTAATAATTAAATGTAATCATTTGTTTTTTTCTCTATTATTATTTAAATGGTGAAATTAATTTCGGCTAATTAATGCTGATAAAAATTATTTACTAGTAATTATTTGTGAGTAATAATGAATTAATTAGGTCGATACTTTTTTTGTGTGATTAAATAATGCTAATTAATTGTTTTAACTATAATTTTTTAGTGTTAATTTTTTATTGTTATAGGAGCGTAGTTTATTAGAATATCAACTTCGAAATGCAAAAGAGGAATATGAAGCTGGCTTAGATGTGGCACTAGCCGAATCGTTGAAGAAATATCACAAACAGAGTAATTATTGGGCTGAAAAAGTATCAGCTATAAATGCAAGCAATGAATTACTTCGAGTAAAAATAAATTTGTTAAATCAATGTTTCGTTTTAATTTTCTACTTAGATTTTTTCTTTTTCTCTTTTTTCTTTTACTGAAATTAAAATGGAGTTCCATTCAACATGAAGTGCCAATTTAATTCAATTATATGAGTTAATTAATCAAAAGTCATCATTAAATTCACATTTATTGATTTAGTTGTTTATCATTAAATATTTAATTATCATTTGTAAGTTGATCATTTGCAAAGATACTAATTTAATAATTTTTATTAATTTATTAAACAACTATTAACTTATTGATTGTTAAATCAATTTTATTACTTACTTATTACTTGAGTTTTTCTTCTTTTTTATTCTTTAAGTTATTGGAAAATATTACATTCTTTTCTTTATTTAAATATTTATAAGCAAATAATGTTAACTTTTTAGTATTATCTAAAAAAAAAAAAACTTTTTTCTTGCCTATCTTTTTTTTTTTAAATCGTTTTAAAATGAATGAAAATTTATTAAATTAAATTTATTATCATTAAAGAATGAGAATATTGCATTGAAACGTTCAATTGACGAGCTTAAATTACGTGCACAAATACAACGGGCTGATTTATCAAAAAGGCTTACATCAAGTATCAGTCACGTAACACACCTTAAAAAACAGGTAAGTATTTTTTATTTTATTTTTCAAAAAGAAAAGTTAGAAGAAAAAAGAAAAAACCTGCATTTTTTTTTTCTTTGTAAAAACTGATTTTAAATAAATGATGAGAATTTTTCTTTTTTTTGTTCTTTTGAAATTTGTTTTTCATTACTTTTCATTTATTTAGAAACAAAAAAAAAAAAAAATTAAAATCAATCACTTTTTCCTCATCATAATATCATCTTTCAAATAGTGTTAGAATGTCTGTGAATCAAAATATTTAAGTAAAGTAATTGAAAAAATATGCATAAGGTGAAATGATTGATTAAATATATCAAATCCATTCCACTAATATAAATATTGTGATTTATGAGTTTTTTTTAAATATATTAAAAATTCAAATTGATTCTATTAACATAAATATTGTAATTTGGGATTTTTTTTTTTTTTAAAACATAATTCTAATATGAGAAATATTTCAAAAATTTTTTCAGTTAAATCGTAGTACACGTGATGTTCAAGTGGATGTACATCCACGTGTTGTTAGCAAATATGTCGCATGTCGGCCAAATGCACGACATAAAATGACTGATATTGAAAAAGGTGATCTATTTGATGAGGTAGAAGAAAGACTTAAAATCTGTCAAAATGAATTAATTATCACTCGTCAACAGGTTGCAATGTTACAACAAAAACTATACGATAGTATACAAATTCAGGTTTATCATTTTATCCTTTATTTTTTTAAGGATTGTTGTAAAATTAAAATTTTAGCAGCCTTTAATTCATTTTAACTGTTGATTTAGATAGCAATTCTATAATTTTGCTTTCCAAAAAAAAGAAAGAAAAAATTACAAATTTTTTTTATGATTTCAAAAAAAAAAAATACGATTGTTTGTTAACTATGCTATATTATATATTATAAATTAAATACTAAGATATTATATATTATTCTATTGGTTTTATTTTTAAAAAAATACTATAGTTATTATTGATATATAAACTTTCCATAAGATTGTTATTAATGAATTATTTTTAACATGTGATAAAATTTTTGTCATATAATTATGGTCTGTTTAATTTTTAGAAAAGAATGAATTTAAAAAATATTCAAATATATTACTTTGTTTAGGTAAATGATTATTCAATGGATAATAGCAATAGTTCAGTAAATGTTTCATCAACAGATACGACAAAATTATGCGCTTCAGTGAAAACAAATGGCAGTGAAGAGTGCAATTTGATGCTTAAAAATTTGCGCGGACAAATTGAAAAAATTAAAAAACAGAATTATCATTTAGCAATGCAACTGGTTGGAATTGAAACAGAAAAAGAAAATTTATTAGATAGTCAACAACAACAGAAACAACATCAGCAAATGTCGCATCATATTTTAGAAAATGATATTCACAATGAATTAGATCTGGTAAGTTATAAATTTTTAAATTTAAAAAAAATTTGTTCTATTTTATATGTGTATTAATTGAATTTTATTATACTATTTCATATTTGTATTAATATAAAATTAAAAACAAGTGACTTATTATTCATTTGATTTAATCATGCTATTTGCTGTTTGTATTAATATATATATAAAAAAAAAAAAAAAAAAAAAAAAAAAACACAAATAAATAAGTAAAACTTGTCAAATTGTTTTGCTTTTTTTTTTTTTTTGAAATCTTATAAATCCTTTTTGAAATTCACAGATTTCTTTCTTTTCTTTCTTTCTTCATTCTTTTTCGATTTACAGGAATTGGGACACTATGAGAATGAACGACAACGATTAGAAGAACATATTGCAATTTTAGAAAAAGTTGAAGTGGAACGTAGTAAATTATTGAGACTTTTAAAAAATAAAAAAGTTTTGGAAGAAAAATGCAACAGTGATACATTTGTACAGGCTATATTACAAAATAGGTAATTTTAAATGATTATTTATTTACAACGCACTAATTTGCATTTTTATAGTGGGCAAACTTATCCAATGCAATATTTATTTATAATTTATGAATAATATTACAAATTAAAATAAGAAAAAATAATGTTAAATTAATTGTTTATGATAAATATTTCTAGCTTTTCACCAGCTCATACTCAATATAATTCTACAACATTTATTGATGATTATAGAAAAATTACAACCAATGAAAAAATTCATATCAAAAGGTTGGTTAATTATTTAAATTGAATGCATTTTTATTTTATTTTTTTCTATTCCAGAAATATTTGTTTAATAAAATGATTAGATTTTCTATTGTGAAAAAAAGTAAACGAAAGAAAGAAAACAACTGGTCAAAAAAATTTTTTTTAAATATTTAAAATGATGAGCTATCAATAAAGTTGCTAACAAATATGTAAGTTTATCACAATTTTTTCTTTTTTTCTTTATAATATCATAATATAAATTGCATTTAGCATTTCACTTTGACATATTTGAAATAAAAAAAAAAAGTGAAGTATATTTTAAACATATTTAATATATATATATATTCAAGTGTTAAAAAAGCTAAGTTGAAAAAAAAAACTTCAGTAAAACTACGGAAAATGCAAGTAAGATTTAGAATGAAAAATAAAAACTAAAGGGAATTAATAAAAGTACTGAGATAAGCGTAATTCTTTCCCATTTCTACTAAAACTGTAAATATTTATTTCAGCGCATTAATTAGATTATCAATATTTCAATAAATGATTTATAAATTAATTAGTTTAAATATTTGTTTATTTTTTACTAATAAATTATAATGCTGTGATAATGGATTTTTTCATTTTTTGAAAAAAACCTCATTTTTTTCTTATTTTTATATGAAAAACTTTTTTATTTTCCTAATCTTTAACAATTGTTTTTCTTTTTGATCATCAAAAAAATTTTTTTCTTTGATTTTTATATGCTTCATGCATCTGATTTTTATATTAGCTTTATTCTTTGCATTTTAATGAGTTTTGCACAAATACTAATTACCCATTTTTTTTTTTTTTTTTTCATATTTCATGCATAACATTTAAAAATTTTCAGATGGATGTCAGTACCACATTTAGTCAGGTTGTCAGCTATAGGAGCGTCTACAACTTCTAGCGAGATAGCAACGTTACGTGAAAGAAATTGCATTCTCACGCGAAACAACACTCGCCTCAATGAAGAACTAATTAACTTAAAATATATTACTGAATCATCAAGGTGTGTCGAACTAATTAGCACAAGACTTTGTATTAAATTATTTAGATATATTAAGTTAATTAACTTGAGGAATTTCATTGAAATTACCTTAATATAGTAAATTATGTATTTTCAGCAATAACAAAAACAATTCATCTAATAAATCATCATTACCAGCTGTCAATGAAAATTTACCTACTTTTGATTTAGCTACTGATCTGATGCAAGTAAATAGTTATTCATTTATATTAATTATTTCTATATATAAAAAAAAAAAATTAGGAAAATAATTTATCCCTAATCACTTACATTAATTATTTCATCAATTCATTCCTTTTTTTCCTCTTAATTTTAAATTTTCTCAACATTTTTGAAATAAAAGAAACAAATGCATTACATTTGTTTCTTTTATTTCAATTTTTTTTTAAAAAAGTTAATTGCTCATATATAAAAGTAAATTAAATACTAAGTTTCTTTGTTTTAAATTTTTTATACTCTATTAAAGTTTTTTAAATATATAATTTTTAGGTACAAGAAGATCTTGAAAATGTCATCATACAAATTGATAAATTAGGAATTCTGAATGAAATCAAAAATAACAATTGTTTGAATAAATCTACTTCGCTAAGCGTAAAATTTGCAGCTTTTTTTTCTTGAATAAAAAGTTTTGTATAAAAATAAGTTTTCCTTCTTTTTTTTCCTCAATTACATGTTTTGCTTATATAATTAATTTGTTAAAAGATTAAATTTTAGTTCTAAATTTCGTTTGAATAGTTATTAGAGCTATTCAAAATTTAATTAAAAAATTTTTTTTTTTGCAAAAAAAAAACGGTTACAATATTAGGTTCATTTGCAAAATATTTTTTAAAAAAATCCTTAAAGACTACTTTTGCGAGAGAAAGAAAAAACTTATAAAAATTATTTGTAACAAAAGAATAAATTTTTTTTTTTTAAAGAATTATTGCTTTTCAGTTAACAAAACGAAATTCTTTAACGTCAGATTTTACGGACGATGTTAATGAATTGAAAAGTGCATTGAACCGATTACATGATGAATACGATACTATCGTCGAGCAATTAAATCGCGTAACACTTAATTTTCAAGAAGCATGTCGTGAGCTTAATTTATATAAGCACGAGCTATCTCATAATGCATTCATATATTCAAATGATAAGCGCTTACCGAGAAGTCGAAGTTTTGTTGAAATTGGACGTGCAACAGTTGATTTAAATGAATATATTAGGTATATACTTATAGTAATTTTATTAGGTACATACATTTTCTATAATGATTATATAGGGCATATTTATATTAATTTTTGTAATAATTATACTATATATATATGTATATATATATATATATTTTTTTTTTGCAATAATTATATTAGGTATAATGTAAATTCTTATAATAATTCTTATCATTTTTGCATGTAAAATTCTTTTACAAATGATTATTTCACAAACTAAATTATACAATTATGTGTTTAAAAAGGAATAATTATTTTACATATTAAATAATAAATTAAAACTTAATTTTGCAAAAAAAAAAAATATATGAGTAAATTTTTATGACAATTCTGATGATTTTTACATGTGAGATTATTTTGTAAATTATTTTACATATTAAATTATGTAATTGTATGCCAAAAAAGAGTAAATATTTTACATATCAAATAATAATTTGTAATTTAATTTACAAAAAGAAATATATATCAGTAAATTTTTATATTTTTATAATAATTCTATTCATTGTTACATACTAAATAATTGCTTTACATATATCTTTATTTTACAAATAATTATTCTCACATATTATTAAATTACATATAAGGAATAGTTATTTTACATATGGAATAATTAATTAAAGTTTAATTTTGAAGAAGAATAGAAGTTAATTTTTATAACAATTCTTGTCATTATCACATATTAAATAATAATTATTTTACATATATATCTATTTTACTAATTTTAATTTTTTCTTTAATAATTTTTTTTATATACAAAATTATATTATTACATATTTAAAAAAAAGTTATTTTACATATGAAAAAAATTTTTAATTCAAATTTGAAAGAAAAAATTTAATTAAAATTTAATTTAACAGATAATTTAAATATTAGAGTATCTAACATTTTATAATTATTCAGAGGTGTCCTAATTTCTCACTTTCTTTCGCTTTTTTTTTCTCTAGATGGAAGGAAAAAGCTGGTACAATGTTTCGTGAATTAAATCGAATACGTAAAGAATATGGTGCATGTGACGGTGAACGCCGTGAGTTACGCATGCAATTAGTAATGTTACGTGGTGAACTTGGTTTAACACAATGTCAACTTGCTGAAATGTTGTCTATGCAACGACGTAAACAACATGAATCAATATCAAATGCATCAATTATTAGCATAAATGATTTATCATCATCAATGCTAAATAAAAGAAAAAAAATAAAATCTGTAGGTCATTTTCTTTTTTCTGTAATTTTACAAAATTTTATGCTATTTATGATTTTTAAAGTGCTTAAACATTTCAAATTTTAATTATTCAAGAGTAAAGGTGAGCAATGAGATATGCAGTATGTATAATTTAAAGTATGACATGAGCAAAGAATATTGCTATCAGTAAACAGTGATAATATTTATATTGTGCTATCATGAAAAGGATTAGCCAATTTTACAAGTGAAAATATTTTTAAGCTAGTTTGACAAAAGAAAAGGACGCTAATGGCTAAAGAGATAATATGATAAAGATTGATAAAATTAGTGATAAAATAATATTTATTTTTCAAGAATAAGCTCAGTGATGCAATGTAATTTAAATGTAGAACATAAGCAAAGAATATTGCTGTCAGTAGATTATAATATATTTTTGATATGCTACCAATGAAATTTTTTTGAACTTAATCATGAGTAATATAAAAGAAAATTTTAACTTTCATATATTAGCATTAGCTTTAAAGCTATTTAAAGATATTTGAAAAAAATTTTTTTATTTTTTTTCTTAAGCAGAAAAAGGAAAAATGGTAAGCATTATATGATAATTTTAATTATTTAAATTATAGAGATTGCTTCACGGCAAGTCATCTGATAAATTTTGGGATGCAATGGATTCATCATCTGCAATTTTCTTTACAGCTTGCACCTCGGTATCATCATCTATTAATGATATAATGTGTTCAACAAGTGAACCAGAATTAGCTGCCACTAAGTGATTTCTGCTTTTTTTTTTAATCAATTTAAAATTATTCTTTTAAATATTTTTTTCTTTTTTATCATTTTCAATTTTCCTATCATGATAATGATGACTAATTTGTTAAGAAAGACTTATCTACCAAGTAAATATTTCTAGGTTTTACTGATGATAAGTAACTTATTATGAAAACTTACATATCAAGTAAGGTTAACTTATCAATTAAAAATTTCATTCGTATAATTTTACAACTTCTACTATATATCTTTTTACATCTATCATATATTTCTTTTATATATATATATATATAAGAGAGTTGTGAAATAGAATAAATTTATTTAAATAAGAAATTTTCAGCAAATATAAAAATTTTTTCATAAATTTTTTTTAATCATTTTTTAAAAAAAAACTCTTTATACTTCATTATATTTCAGAAGTTAGCTATAAGTTAGATTAAATTTAATTTTTAAGGTTTGAGGGTGTTCGCGAATATCGTTTTTCCAATCATAACCACTGTAATTGCTACCTTTTACCAACTTATTCTCAAGAATCACGTAAATTAGCTTATCTTGAAAATTGTCAACTCAATTCAGAGAAGCGTGAAGAAATTATCAAATTATCAAAGCTACAAACAAAATCATTGAGTAAAATTGAGGTTCAGGAAAAAGATATTTCTGAAAAGGTAACTGTAAAATTTCTGAAAAAAAAACATTACTGTGAAATTATAAATTAACAAATTTAACACGAAATTATTGATTTATTTCTTTTATCCTTTGATTCAAATGCATCCTTGTTTTTTTTCCTCTCTCTATAATACTTTTTAATAACATTTTTATAATGTACAAAAACAGGGAATAAAAATATGCAAACTTTTTATAACAAAAAATTTTGTAAAAGCTTCTAATTAAAATTTTAATTTTTTATATAAACTTTATTAACTTCCAATTAAATCAAAACTTTTTTAAAAAGGCAGTATCTAAAACTTATGATGCAGAAAAAAAGATTAGTAAAAAAGAAACTAAACTTTTAACACTAAATTTTTATTGCATTATTTAACATTATTGATTTTTATGCTGGGGAAATTACCAACATTTAAATTTTTTTGTAATATTTGATTAGAATTGCAGTTATTATCGTTTGAGGTGCAAAATGTAAAGAATAGAGAAAAATTAAAAAATCAGCAAAAACAAGTTGCAGAAATAAAGAAACAACAAATAAAGTTGACCAAAGAAGAAGTATGTTTTTTTTTTTTTTTTAATTTTAAAAAATTCAGAAAATTTTGTTGAGAAAAAGCCATACCATCTTTCATATATGGTTGCCATCAAGAAAATGATAATTTTGAAAAAAATGTAATACAATGATAATTTCTGAATGAGGTATGTAAGCCAATTTTTTAAAATATTAGCAAATTTGTGGTCGTCAATTTTTTAGCTCAATAAACAACCATAAAAAAAGTGAAAATGCTAGCAACTGGAAATACTGAAATGACAAACGAAAGTCAATCGAGAAGTGATAAATGCGAAAAATACTATATTTTAGGTTTTTTTTTTTTTTTTTTTTTTTTGAATTTTCTAAATCATTTATTCAATTCTTCATTTAATATCAAATAATTAATATCTGTAAAAGCAACAACAAAAAGCAAAGTATTTTTCATTTATTTGGTTCCATCAATTACAAAAACATTGTTTTTTTATTTAAATTATGAATGAAATTAAAATAGATTCCAATGGATTAAAACAAAATTATGAATTAAAATAAAATATATATAATTTGTTGAAGAAATTAATAGCAAATTGTATAATTCTTTCTTCCTATTCCACTTATAATGCATCCTACACTTTTTAAAATATTTATACGTCCATTTTAATTTCATATCATTAATTTCCAGTTTATTTAAAAATAAATAAATAAACAAATAAAAGTTATTGTTAGTCTCTTCTTCATTGTAAAAAAATTTAAAGTGTTTTTCTTAATTTCGCATTTTTTTGCAACAAAAATTTTTGTTACATTTCAAAGTTTTTCCTACTTTTCCTCTGTAAATAATTAATGTCTCAAAATTTTGTATAGCAAATACCATTATTTAAAGAAAAAGCAAAAAGGAAAATGAGTGATAAAAATGGTAAAATTATCAGTAGGAGTTTAAAATGATAAAAAAATATTTCTTGAATTCATTTTGTTAAAAACAAAAAAAAAGCGAAATTATTGCTGCAAGTTTCATTTTATTAACAGATTCCATTCAAATGTTTTTGTTATTTATATTCTCAGTAAACTAATTAAATGTTTTTTAGGTAGTTGTGAAAATCCTAAGAATTGTTCATCATAGCAGAATAAAGATATATCGATTTTAATCAATTTCTAATTGTTTTTATTTCCAATTACTAATTTCTTATTGCATTTTTTTTATTGCAGCAGATGTGATAATTTTAAATTTAATTTTACAAATTGATTCCATTACCACACATCTGTACTGCTTTCCTTTTTTCTCTTTTTTTCTATTTTTCTTTGAAAATGTTTACAATTTGATAACGTTATTTTTTGAGCATTTGCAATTTTTTAAAGCAATGATTTTCTTTTCTTTCCTTGTGAAATGGAATAATTTAAAATTTCAATGCAAAAGAAAAAAAAATTTTTCTCTCTTGATATTATAAATTGACATTTTCATACTAAATTATCAATTAATATTATAATTTTTATACTACAATTTGGTATTATAAATTTTAATACATAGACTGATATTTTAACATTAAATTATAAATTAGCATTATGAATTTTATATTATAAATTGATACTACAAATTTTTTAATATTCTAAACTGATAATTTTATATTAAATTATAAAGTGAGATTATAAATTTTTGTAATATTAAAAATTGATATTCTTATATTAGATTAAAAACTGATGTTATAGATTTTAATTTATAGGCTGGTGTTATAAATTTTTCATGCCAAAAATTTAGATTAAATTACAAATTTTATATTATAAATTAAAATAAACAATGTTTGCACCAATCAACAAAAATAAATGTCATAAAGAATTAAATTTTATTCTCTCTCCTTACATTTAATTATCCTTTATTATTCTCCTTTTTCTAATCAGTAATTAATTAAAAAGAGCGGCGGATTTTAATCAATGACAATTAACAACAATTATAAATACGTTATTATCAGTTGTGATGATGGCATTTTGATAAATTATTGCAAAAATTTTTCATCATAACTAGTTTAATTATTTCATCTTTTGTATTTTATTAATTTTATATTGAAATTTCACAAATTATTCCCTTTACATGCTGTTTTATAAGAAAATAATGTTTCTATAGCAAATTATTTATTTCTAAAAAAATAAACACTGCTAATTGAATGTTTTTTTCTCGCTTTTTCAAATAGAAATCAAAAAGAAAAAAGACAGAATTTAATTAAATATTATACATAATTTATCAAATTTATCATATAAATGCATTAGAAATGATAATTAAATCATTTGATAATGCTGTATTATATTATTTACTTTTTGTTTGAAATGTAAATGTAATACTTTTTCAATTAGCATTTTTTTTTTTTACAAAAAACTTTTTTGGCTCAACTGTTTTCTTTTTTTCAAATTTGTATTTTTTTTATTGAATGAGTTTTTATGTTTGACTCATATTTCACTCATAATAAATTTCATATTAAAATGTGTATTTCATTTCAATTTAAATGGTAAAAAAATAAAATGTAGCAGAAATTATAAATGTTAATTAACGCATTCTTTTATTTGTTAAAGTTAATTATTGTAGCTATTAAAATTAACCGAGGCTTTTATAATTTTTATGATTGTTAACATTGAGAATTAAAATGAAATACATATTATAATATAAAATTTTGCTATTTTCTTATTTATAGGGTGTTTTTTAAAAAAAAAAATTTTTTTTGCTGCTATTTAAAGAAAAATTTCATCGATATTATTTTATGTTATATTTCATTTTCATTAATGTATTATTAGATAAAAATTTACATTAACATTTTCACTTTATTAATATCAATATTTCAAATTGATATTGGTTAAAAACAAAATTTATTTTCTCATTTGATATGTAACATAAAGAAAGGACAAAATCAAAATTTCACTCTTTCAATTTTATATCATTCATTGTTTTATTAAATGATCAATTTAATCTTGTTAATTTTTTTTTTTTTGTTAACAACTTAATAAAACTTTTTATTTAAAAGGTATAAATTAATTAAAACTCATCTGTCTAATTCATTAAACAACAAAGAAAAAAAAGAAAAACGCACAAAAAAGAGTGTTATCAGTCTTTAGAAGTATGATATGACATTTAAAATAAGTGTACTAAAGATATATATGGCAAATGAAATAATGTATTTAGATGAAATTGAAATCTGAACAAAACTAAAATTGATATGCTAATTATGTAAATTAATTCTAACAGAATAAATTTAATTTTAGAAAATAAATCAGATAAAAAATAAAATAAAACGCAATTTGCTTTTGTACTTCGTGACAAATATCAAAAAGTGACAATTTACGCAATATTATTTGTTGTTTGCTATTGAAATTGTGGTATCATAACAGATGTATTTATTTTAATTTTAATTTTAATTTCTAGAGAAAAAAAACACACACATACACACACAAAAATAATGCTCGTTATCATCATCATCAATAATAACATTGTCAGTGTGTGACATTTTTATTGTTGATTAAAAATTTATCTTTTGAATATTTTTCGTTTGCCTCGTTTTTTTTGAATATTTTTAAAAGCTGATTTTTTTTCGAAGAAATTTATAGAAATACTTCAATTTTTTTCTATCCAGAATTAAAACATATTGGAATTTTTTTATTTGTATCAATTTTGCAAAAATTGATACGTTTTTTTTTTTTTTTTTGAAGATATTTGATCCATGAACTGTTAAAATTATCATTTTTCAAAATTATTCTTACATTTTAATTAAGTTTTATTGGAATATGAGCATTAAATTAAATTAGACGATAAAAAAAAAGAAGAAACAAAATGAAGATAATAGTTTGAGTCATTTCACGTTTTGCCTTACTACAAAGCCAATAAACTACCTTTTTTATTTTTGAATTATTCAAAATGCATCAATAATTTTTTAATATCCTAAAAGATTTTATCTTACTTCTTAAATTTACAAATTTTTCAATATTAATATTTTTAATATGTAAAACATAAACAAAAAGATTACATTGAGCAAAATAATAAAAAAAAAATTAATCTTAATCTATCACTTTTTTTTTTGCTGTCATATTGAGCGCTGAGCGCAATTTGACGGAATTTTTATTAATTCACTATTGATGTTAATTGACTTCTTTATCAGTGAATATTTTTTGTCGCTTTTTTTTTTTTTTTGATATATTTTATTCTTAATAAATGAAAATGCTCAATACATAATTTTAATAAATATTGAAAATGTTATTGCATAATAAATATTGAAAAAAAATGTTATAAAATAGTTGTAAAGACTAAGGATCATGGTTAATGATAAAATTTTACAAACAGAAATTTAAACTTTGTCGAAGCTAAATTAATTTAACACTAATTTTTTATAGATATTTTGTAATAGCATATTTTAATGAAAGCGCTAATATCGAAACTTAATTAATCTCTGTATTGCTGCATTCCTTTTTTTTCACCTGCTAACTATACGACTGGAAAATTTAATCAGTAAAATAAAGAAAATTAGAAGTGGTAAATAATTTAGCAAAATTTTCCTAATTAAATAAATTCAAGAAAATGCCATATTATCACTTGTTGAATGCATTAAGTATGAATATGTGCTAATTTGCTGCATTTTACCGCTTCTTCATTCATTTGCATAGCATATTCAAATACTGAAATTCTCATTAAATTAGTCAATGAAATGAAGTTTCATATGCTGTGTGAAATTTTAATTTTAAAAGTGATTAATCATAAAATACTTCTCTAATTAAATAACTCCTATTTCAAATTATTTCTTAAGTTAATGCTTAAAGATAGGACATGATCAAGGCTGAAGACTAGATTAAGATCAAATATTCAAACGTATTTTTACGCATGTAAAATTTGTTGTAATTTTAATTAAAATATAAGAGGACAGCTTTTCATTTTAATAGTTTTACTAATTTATTTTCACTAATTACATATTTAAGAGGAATTTGTTATCATGAAAAGATTAGCTTTTTTTCTGTTTTTTTCTTTGTTACATAGATATTATCATTGTTTCCTTATCAGTATGGTAATACTTCATAATTTTATTGTTTGAATTAATCTAAAGAGAACTCTATTTCAAGTTTTTTATGTTTATGATGGTTAGTTAATTACAATGGTTCAGCTGCTTAATTTTGAAATATGTTCTTTTTTTATCATTAGTTTAAATCTCATCTTCAGTGATAATTTACAATTTTTCGCATGAATTTCTTTTTTCTTGTTTTTTTTTTTTTTTTCTTCTTTTTTTTTAGAATTTGTGATTGAAATTTTGGATAAGATAATAAAAATTTGAAATTTATCATTATTTTCATCTTTAAGAAAAAGCTACTACTGGAGGTTACAAATCATAAAAAAAAAGCAAAGATTTCATTAACTGATAATTTTCTCTTGTATAAATCTGATAAAATTATTGCAATTTTAATACAAAAAAGACCAAAAAAAGAAAAAAAAGCAAAAAAATAAAAGAAAATTACTCACTTAGAATTTTTTTCAAGTAAATGATTTTTATGCTTATTTTTTCTTTTTAAATGAAATAGAAAAGTTTTATTTTTTGATCAATTTTTTTTTGCCCTTTCGATTGCTCCGAAGCCTTTTTTCAATATATTAATTCTGTTAAACTCAAAAAATATTGGAATTTATGTCATATTTAATTCAAACTTATAAATATCTTTTGCAATAAACTATTCAAATAATGTTTGTTGAGTTTTCTTATCACCTCTATTAAACTATTTACTAATCATAAATAAAAAATTTAGTAGAAAGGAAATTTTCTTTTTAATTAATTAATTTTTTTAAGTACTTTTCTAGCATTTTTACTATCATAAATGAAACTCAATGATTTCACTAATATTACTGATGTGAAACAATTAAGAATGCATTTCTCTATACTTTAATATATAATCAATTTAGTCATTTACTAAATCATTTAGCTTCAGAAAAGGATCAGTTTACTAATCCATAAAAGTTATTTATTACTTTTAGTTAAAATAGCTCTGATCGATGATGATATAAGCTATTCTTATTAGTAATTATTTGCTAGTTTCTAATTAAAATATCTATAAATTCTATCAAACTGCATTCATTCTATTCAATTTAATCAATCCTTTCTTATTATCTTTATCAAACTATTTCTAATTATGGCGTATAATAGCAAAAGAAAGTCTTTCAATTAATTTTTCGATTAATTAGCTAATTTTCTTAAAATGTTTTTCTAACATTCGTATGCAATTTATTATCTCACTTAACTTAAATTGTGAAAATACAAAAAAAAAAAAAAGAAAAGATTAGAAACTAACAAAATAAAAATATTAAAGATATAAAATTAAATTAAAGTGATAAAATAAAATACTATAGTTATGGATTGCTTTTATTTTAAGTGGAAATCGTTGTTAAATGACGAATTTCTCTCAATTTTTTTTACTTATTTTTATTTAAAGCAAAAAAAGAAAAGTCTAAGTATGTTGTCATTTTGTTTTTTTTTGTAAAATATAAACTTCAATTCAAAAATATTCACCCCATTATTGGACGCTAAATATGCATGCAAATATAACAATCACTTTTGAAATGAAAAGGCCAATCAAATGGAAGACTACTAGTTTTGATTACTGCCAAGTTTTTAGTTTTTCTCGACTACCAGGCCCATTTTGAGGAAAGCCAAGACATTGTTACCAAAACACATTGCTTTCATTTATCATTCTATGCATATATTTCAAATGTTTAGCCTTTTCCGATAAACTTTTTTACCAGCATATTTCTACTTTACTTACGCAAAAAAAAAGGAAAAACGAGGCGCAAAATTACCGTTCCACTTTTTTTTCTTTTTTCTCTTTCTTTTTTTATTTGTGCTTTTTTTTAACAAGCAAATAAATATTTCTCTGAATACTTGAATCAAGAAAAGAAAACTTTGGACATTGAAACTATTAATAAATTCTAGTTTTTAAATGTAATTTGATAATTGCTTTTTTTTGAAAATAATGACAAAGAAAAAAGACACATTTTTATAATAAATTAATTTATTCATTAATTTTTGCGTTTAATAATAAATACTATCATTGTTGTTTACTATTCAATATTGTCACAAATTTTTTCGTTATTTTTTTCTTTTATTTCAATTCAAATTCTTTTTCTTTCTCCTATACATTTTCATCATTTATATCATTCCTCATTTCTTCTTTTTTTTGGATGTTTGCTTTATTCGAAATGAGTTATTTTAAATGATCAATTTTAATTCATCATTTATTTCCTCCAAATTCATTATGTCAAAAGTTTTAAAATAAATGAATTAATTAAATAATTATATGTAATAATATATCAAATGAAAATGGATGTACAGATGGAATTAATCACTGATATGGATTAAAAATTATTCAGTCGATTTAGCAAATAAACAGTGCAAAAAGATTTACCAATAAAACATTGTTCTAACTTATCTTACCAATTTTTTTTTTTTTTTTTTTAAATAAAGTAAGTGTGACCAAAAATTTCATTTCATTGCTTTGCCATAATGTATTAAATTAAATGGATATTATATTTGTACAGATGGAATCATTATTCAAACAAAATATATTCGAAATGTTCATATTGTTTACTTTTATATCATATTCGATCAATTTTTTAAATTCACTCATTCTTGGATCAGTAATTTAGTCTTTTCAAAACAAAGAAAAAACAAGAAAACAAAACAAAATTGTTATTTCCTCTTTTTTTTCTTTTTCTTTTTTTAATAAGATATATTTTTCAACTATTTATAGTTAATTAAAGTTCGTACTTGATAACTTTGCTACAAAAATTTTGATTTGATAAAAAAGAAACTAGTCATTTCATTCCTTTTACGGATTTGTTAAATTAATATTTTATAGAATAGTTCCTAAAATGTAGAGCTATTTAATTTTTAAAAAGTAATTTTTGTAAAATGGAGGAAAATGAATACTTAAAGTGATCGTTCAAATATTATTTTATTATAAAATATTGTTCTTTAATGTGTTCTTTTTTTGGCTTTCATAATATTATTATCAAAAATGTTACTGAATAATATTACTTTTCAATTATCAAATGTTTAAGCCTTATCACATCAGATTGAATATCAGATTCATAAGTTTTATCATATTATTTCTAGAATAAAGACTTATTAACAATAAATATTTGTTAAATTGCATCAATTGTTGTAAAAATAAAAAAAACTTGCCTGCAGGAAATTTTCACGTGACATCGGTGACATAATTTGTAGCAATATTAGAAATGTCGTATTTATAGCAATCATTATTCACACAGAATTTAGCAAAACATTTTGCTGTGCTACTAATATTCTTCGAATAATCACTGATAAGCAAAATAATTGTTAATAAATCAGTAAATTGTTTACATTATTTTATTTTTATTTTGCAAAAGTTGAAACAACGTTTAGAGTATCAATAATTTTTAACTTTGTTATCAGTTATCGATAAAATTTTCTGATGAAAATGATAGTTTAAAAATTTAACAATTACTAATAAAATAGGCGATTGATTCTGTTCTTTGAGAAATTGATTATCCATTTTTTCTGTGTTATCGTTTTTTTTCCTGAACTTTGTTAAAAATATTATTATGCAAAAAAATATCGTTAATGGTCCAATGGTATTTTTATTAATTTTATGACTAAATTTTTTGTATACTCAAAAAATTTGAAGTTGAGTTCTAATTAATTAATTTATTACTATCCATTTTAGTTTTTTTTTTCTTTTTTGTTTTGATAAAGCTATGGAATTCAAATAATGCTCTCAAATTTGTTAAAACGAGCTTTACTCTATGTAATTACTTCATTCATATTCAACATGAAATTTTATCCATAGTTTATTATGAGCATATATGAATGAATACACATTCCCTTCTTCATTCTCATCTCCTCACGTTTTACATTAAAATTCCAATTAAAATCCAGTTTCATACCAAAATTCTAATTCAAATCCATTAGTGATATGTTTTATTAACCATCTTTTAAACTGTGATTTGTATTTTTCTTTTTTTTTTTTTTTTGAGTAATTTTAAAAAGTATTAAAGAAAAATGAAATTCTTTTTTCTTCAAACCAAATAATTTACATTCAACAAATAGTGAAACATTTTGCAATAATAATTATTATGAAAGGAATTTCGTATTATCCGGTCTTTTTGATCAATCAAAAAAATGTAAACTTATTGTTTAAATCTAAATCAATTATTAAAATAATATAATCATACGGCATGAGAGAAGTTTTTTATTATTATTTATTTTATTAAATTATTAAAATCACAAGTATTAGCAATTTTCTTTTTTTCTTCTTTTTGGATAGGAAATAAGGCATTTATTGAATAAGTTTAACTTTTTGCATTACTATTATAAAATGATAAACAAGGCTATTTCAATAGTAAAATTCTTCTTTGATTGTAATAATGAAAGACACTTTTTTCCTTTTTTTTCTTTGCTTACTTACTCATTTGCTATAATCGTAAATAATAAGGAACGAAATAAAATTTTCATTTATTATTTATAAAAAAATTAAATTTCATCATTTTTTCATTTTCCCTCAAACTTCTTGAACTTATTTAACTGAAAAAAGAAAAATCTTAATTAGAAAATATACATAAATTATTGCAAAAAATGTTAATTAATTTTTGTTACAAATGTTTTTACATTCTAAATATATATATAAACAAAAAAAAAGTAAGTAAACATATAAGCATGTATGTTATTATTTATTTTCAACAACAATGAACTAGCTAAAATAATGGAAAGTATCTTCAAGCTTGTTATGATGCTATATCTATAAAAACATAAAAATTTTCAAATTGTTTATGTAAACAATAGATGATAATATGATAAAGATTGAGAAAAAAAAACAACAGATTTGAGTTAGAAACGTATTATATTTATGACATAATATCATAAAAATTTATAGCTGAACTATCATTTCTAGAAATAAATTTAATAACTGACATTTTCTCAGTGATAATATTTTCAGTGATAAGGTGTGTAATATATATATTGTGTGATAAGCGCATATGTAAAGCAGGAATAATTATTAATTAAAAAAAAAAATTTTATCATCAAAACAAGAAAATTGTGTAGAATTCAAAAGGAATTATCATTAAAGGTTGATAAAAGTTTGCATTAAATGATTAATCAATCATTTGATTATAAATAGTTACCAACTAACTTAATTAATCAATAAATTCCCAAGAAAAATTCATGATTCTTGACCAATTAATTTAAATTATGTCTACATATATAGTAGTTGAATTTTCTATAAATCTCTCCAGTAATTTTTGAATTTTATATCAGATGTTACAGAAATAGAGAGAGAGAGAGGGAGAAGGAGAAAAAAGATTTAGAGGGGACTCGTAAGGTCTTTGACGTAATTACATAATCGGTCATTATGATTTAGTGTTGTAGCGATGTCTGGAAGAAAAGTGGATGCATGCTGCGATTTATTAATTATTATAATTCTTTTATTCTCTCGTGATTTTTCTATATTCTAACGGTTTTTTTATTTCATCTTTAAAATGAGTTTACTTATAGCTAAAATATTATCATATCATATGACCCCAAAAAAACTTTTAATCTAATTAAGAATAAATTTAATTATATCGTGAAAAATAATTTTCAGTTTTATTTTATTCTTTAATTTAAGAAAAAAGAGATTACAAAACGATCAGTGATTTGATGCTATTGAAATTGATGTCCTTCAAGAAAGTCTTTTTTCCCTTTTCTTTGCTTTTTTAAAAACTATCCGCTAATTGTTATTTGTGCTTGAATATGGATTTCTCAAGGCTCTTTTTTTTTTTTTTTTTTTTTTTGGAAATGTCAAGTTTTTTGAAGTTACCGAAATGATAAATAATCCACATTTTAAATTCATTTATTTTTTATCGTTCATTTTTTTAATGAGGAAAGCTTATTTTGTTTCTTTTTTTATAATTAGTTTAATGAAATTTTAAAAATTTGCTTATGATCATAACGAATAGACAAATAAATAAATGCTTATAACCATTTTAGTCATATAAAACCTTTTTTCTTTTTAATATTTTATTGCTAATTTTTTAAAACCATTCAACAAATTAAAGATTATTCTTTAAAATAAGCCAAACAGATCTGAATCTGACAAATATTAACATTTCATCTAAATTATTAACGATTGATAAAAGTTTGTATTAAATGTTTAATATATATAATAGTAAAATAATATCAGAAAAAAAAAATAAAAAATAATGTTAGGCATAATGAAAATTAATAATTGTACACTAAAATAACAAACGGACCCTGGAATGAAAAATTTTTTATTTTATTTTATTTTTTTTATAACTTTAATGATATTATCAAAATTTTTATGCATTAATAATTGGAAAAAAAACATAATGTTGGTAAAATTATCAGCAAAATATATATTAGCAAAACAACATTGGTAAAGCTATTAGTAATAATATATGTATTAGCAAAATATATAATAGTAAAATAATATCAGTAAAATATATATATTATTAGTCGTAAAGTGATAAGGTAAAAAGTTGACAAGCAAAGAAAGGCGGTGCTGTCCACATTACTTCTTCCATATCAACGCGCCCAGCCCACAGCCCATCTTTTCGCAAAACTCCATACAACAGCCAGTAGTTGTCATCAGTTGCGCTTTTGCGCACACCAATAAAGTCTACTCATCATTTCTTCGACAATTTTTACTTCTCCCTCCTCCTCCTCCTCTCTCTCTCTCTCTCTCTCTCTCTCTCTCTCTCTCTCTCTCTCTCTCTCTTTCTTTCTGTCCACCTCCCTCTCTGTTTTTTCATTTATTTTCCTTAAAATATCACATTTTTTTTTTTTTTTTTGAAAAATTCCCTAAAGAAGAAGAATATGAAATGAATTATTCATATCATTTAAAATATTTTATTCTCTTTTCATTCATAAAATAAATTAAATTTTGCAAAAAGAAAAAAAGATTATTTTAAAAATTTCATTCGATTTTTTTTCCGAATATTAAGGAATAAAATTATTTCATAATTTTATTTAATTTTTTTTTTTTCGAGTAGTATTTAGAATAAATAAATTTTATTTTTCGAATAATATTCAGAAAAAAATTCTGAGAAAAAAAAATGATTTTTCATGTTCCTGTCTTTTTCTCTTTCTCTCCATGTCTTTCTATTTCACTTTCTAGTATCATCGCGAATTTAAATGTGACAATATGGAAAGAAGGAGAAAAAAAAAACGAATTCAATATTGGAAAAATTTTTAAATTGTGTTTGATTTTTAATTTTTTTTTTTAATTAACTCAATTGTATCGTAACATTTGGATAAATTGTAAAAGCTTTTTTTTTTTCTTTTGTTAAAAATATACTAATCGTTGTTTACTACTTAAAACAAGGAAAGGAATTGTTCAGATGATTGAATGAATGAATAATTGCAATATTTTAATTTTTTAGTTTTTTTTTTCTTTTTTTTTTTTCTAAAAAGAAAGAAAATTAGATAAATAAATTTTATTTATGCAATGCATTAAATGATTCAAAATGTGGCATAAATGAATTTCATTTTTTGTTAGCTAAATGGCGTTTTAGTCATTTCTTTTTCTTTTTTTCTTAACAATTATGCATAAATCATATTTTTGAGAGGTTGTTTTTTTCATTTTTACTGTTGAAATTTGGATTAGAATTGTTGAATTTTTAAATGAAAAAAGAAAATTTTCAAAATTAACAAACGATTAATTTTGAGTGTAAATTGCAAGATGTTTGATATTTTGGTAAGAATGAGATTTTTTTTGTTGTTGTTATTATTTTTACTTAAATAGTTTTGTTTAGTATAGGTTTATCCATTGTTGATTAATATGAATGGAAATAATCATTTTTAATTTTTGATAATTTATCATAAGTCAGTCAATATTTCTGAGTATTATTAAAAAAAAATATTGATGACAATGAATTTATTATTTAGATTACACTTATCACTATCAGATCATCAATTTGGCACTTATGGACTAATTAATAAGCACTTTATAACTATTTTTTAATATTGCAATTTTTACGTAATTCTTATAATAAATATCTTATTTAAATAATTTTACTTAGAGGCTAATTAATAAACAATTTATAATAATTTTTACTATTGTAATTTTTATGTAGTTCTTATGATATCCAATTTGAATAATTTCATTTAGAGATTATTTAATAAATATTTATAACTAATTTTAATGCTGTAATTTTTACTACGTTTTAGTATAGTTCTTGTAGTTTTCCTAATTTTGATCGTAGATTTTTGTGGTAGAAAAAAATTCTTCCATAAAATATTGCTTATTTCTATATTCTTATTTAGCGCATTAACTATCTTCAATTAGTTGTAAAATCAAATAAAATTTGAAACAGGCCAGAAGCTATCGTATATTTTTAAATTTCCTATTCTTTGATAGAATTAGAAGCATTTTGAAAATCTAATTCGATTTCTGCTAATTGCATCTATGCTTATCTTTAAATTAATGTTAACTTGAAATTTAATACATTTTCATCGATAGGACAATTTTTTGTTTTTTTTAAATTCACAATACATTTGTATGAAGAATAAATAATACAATATTATATATAATCTTTTGTTGATATCACTGATTATAATAAATGGAAATATTTTTCTCTCTTTCTTCCTCTCTCCTCCCTCTCCATCGTTCTATTTCTTTTTCTCTACTTATACTTTTAAACTGGAGGACAATAATTCCGCCATTAGTGTCTTATGTGCTGTGCAAGGGTAAAGTAATTATCGGAATTGCAGCAGTAAGTTATTATGAAACAAAAGTTTATTGACGTTCATTTATCAGGTGACACACAGGTGTTTAAAGTAGCATTCAACATTTCATATGTGTATATAATTTCAATTTTCTATTTCATTAATCATATTGTTATCGTCATAAATATATGCGACGGTAATAAGATATAAAAATCCTCTTAAATTTTATTTCCATCTATTAAATTTCATTCGTAAACTTTCGTACATTTTTCCTCTTTTTTTTTTCCACAGAATGAAACATTTATCCTTCATCATGTCTTTCATAATTAATTATCATTTCATTTCTATGTGAGAAACAAATAAATTTATATCAAAACTGAGCAAATAATTTAAAAACATATGAATAAATTATTCGTTGTTTCATTTTTTACCTTAAAATGATTAGTAGTATTTTGATAATTTTCAGTTTTTATAAAATCGTAATTAAAAGCGTTATTTTTGATGAGAGGATTTTTAAGTAATTAATTTATTATTACCAATATTGTTATTACTACGATCCGGATTTCTTCTCAAATTTACTTACTAATATAAAATTTCAGTTTTTCATATATTGAAAGAAATTTTTAAATAAATTTGGTGAGCTCAGCTATTGGATAGTCTATAAAATATTTATTTGTAAGCTTTTAGTGTCTGACAAAATCATTTTTTTTTCACTTCCTTTTCGTCAAAATAGCCTTTTTTTTTTGTATAAAAGTTCGGATTAAAAATTCACGATGGCTAATAAATAGATAAAAAAGCGTAAGAATGAGAATTTTCGAAAAATATGAAATTATTTGTTGATCTGAGAAGATAACAGAAGTATTCGAGATTGAAATATTCAAAGAGTTTTATTCAAAATGAATTATTTTTTTTTTTTTTTTTTAAATTATCGCATTCGAATTCAAGGAAATCATTGCTAAATACATTTAAAAAAAAAAAAAAAAATTAATCTGAAATAGTAATCTTCCATTTGTCCTTTTTTTCTTTTCCATATTATATCTAATTGGAAAGTTAGAGTAAAATAAATATTTATTTTTTGTAAAATTTAAATTTCTCACCCTTTTTAATTATTATAATTTTTGTAAATGTTTTAAAAGAACTGAAAAAAAACACTGTAATTTTCCATCATATCGTTTTTACTAGTTGATGATTATTATACAATATCGTTGACAAGAATTGATAAGAAAAAAGGAAAAAACTTAATCATTTATTATTTCAGTGATGTGATGCTGTGCTTGATAACATTACTACTAATTGGATTACCTGTTGTTTCATCACTCAAACTTTGTTAGTTTTATTTAATTCAACAAGTTTGTTTTTATCATATTTGATTAGATCTCATATGTAACTTATTTTATTCCTTATAAATTTAATTTTGCTTATAAATTAAGCAATGAAGTATAACAGAATTGAACTTATACAAATGGTTTTAATAAACATTTTAGGTAATTTAATGTTAAATTTATTTAATTTCACTTCCTATTATAATTTTATATGATAATTTTGTTCTTAACTTCAATTAAAATTCACTTAAATTCAGTATTTATTAATAATTGAACTAATTTTATATATGTATATAAAGGTGAATAATAAGAAACAAGGAGTTACTGCTAATTTTTGAAATGTTTTACTTAGATCATTTGCTTTTTTTAGCTTAAGCGGTAAAGATTTTATTAATGAAAAATTTTCATTTGTCTATGAAAAAAGAAAAAAAAAAATAATAAAACGATTGTAAATTCGGAATTTAACATTTAATTAATGGTCAGATGGTAACTTGAGAAATGTCAATTGTGGAGGGAATGTCATGAAAGAGAAAAAGTGTAATTAAGAAGTAATTATTCCATTTCTCATTGCTTTCGAGAATTGTTTACTATCTTCTTTCAATCTCATCCTTTCTCATTAGCTCAGATCCATTTCCGCTATTATTCCATATTGTGCATATTTTAAATAAACTTCGTATCAAGAATGATTACAATCATTTTTAAAAGAACTGAAAAAAGATTTGTTTTCTTTTTTTTTCGGACCACAAATCGAAATAATTATATTCAATAAAACTAAAAATTTTTTGATTGATTGATTGATTTTTTTTTTAGATGAAAAATTGAAAAAATTAAATTCCCTGTAACAAAAGAAATCTTTGTTTGATTAATTGATTTTTGATTATTTTAAAAAAGGCTGAAATTAATTAGAAAGAGAGATATACTGAAATTGAAATTATCCATTTTAAGTGGACAATTTGATCCGATTGGTAATCATACTGACAAGTGGTAGTTTACTTAAGTTTATTTAATGCGTTGAGGAATATGCTGGATATGACTGCATTATATCATTACTTATTCGTAAACCTAAATCTTAATGATTAAATTGCATGTTCCAAGCGGAATTTTAGCCTCGTAAATGAGTTTGGCCTATGAATTTAAAAGCCTAGGGTGGATGACTAATTTATGCATTTAATTTTAGAACAAATAAAACCTTTTCCCAGAAAGGATTATATTTTCATATATGAGTTGTAATATTTATAAATTTTTTATTTTTTTTATTATTTACAAAATTTTCACTTTTATTTTTTACTCACTTAACACTTTCAAAACTTCCACCAAAATTAATTTATATATCACAAGTGAAATTGTGAAATGTAAATATTGATATTTAAAAATCTTTTATTTTATCTTTTTTTTTTTTAATATTTAGAAGAATTACTTTTTTTTTGCTTTTCACTTACGGCTTCAAAAATTTTATCCATAAATTTTATCCTTCAAACAATTTCATCGATATTTTCATCTATTATTTTATTTATTTATTTTTTTTTACTACTAAATACATTTATAAAAGTTCTTCTTTCTTTTCTCTTTTTTTTTGGTTGGGTGATTTAAAAAGTAATTTTAATTGGTTATAAATAAAAATTGTAATACTCTTTGAAATTTAGCATCTATTTCGAAGCAATGCTTGTTTTATGTTAATTAAAATTTTAAACTTATAGCAATTTCTAGCAAATGAAAGTTTTTTAAATCATAATCATTTGTTATTTTAAATTTGTCAACTTATTATCAAAATTATGAACTTTAAAAAAAAGCAAAAAAAAAAAAAAAAGTTGTGATGATTTTGATTTGAATTTACTCTTTAAACAGAATTTTTCATATTTAAACTATTATAATTACCATCATTCGTTATTTTAAATTTATCAACTGGTTATCAAAATTGTCAACTTTTTATTGATATCATCGTTTTGCTGGATAGTTATACAAACATTTGTGAGCACTTCAAAATTGCAATTGTCAATCAATGAAAGAACATTCCCGTATAACATTCGAGAAAAATCCGGATTACTTCCGACTCGAAAATTATAAATGAAAGATATTAGTGCATTTATACATATATACATAGGTGTGAAATGATAATCACTAGAACTGCATTGATGATAATTTTTCATCTTCCGCTTTTAATATTCGTAATTATTAAATTTAAAGATTTGTTAAAAAAAAAGTAAAAAAACTAGAAAAATACAATTCTTAAATTTAAAAATTTTCATAATAATAATTTTATAATAACGTTTTTATAATAACATTTTTTTTCTTCGTTTTTTTTTTTTTTTTTTTTTTTTTGCTACACTTTAAATCAATAAAGTAGCATATGTCAAAATGTAATATCTTTCTTCTTCCTCTATAATTTCTATTCTTTAAATAATTTTATGACTACCATTCTCCTTTTATGGCTTTTCCTATTTCATTTTATTACTTTTGTATTATTATTTCTGGACGGAATATGTGTATATATAGAGTACAAAGGCATACATTGTTTCTTTTTATTCAAAAGAGCGTTTTCTGCGCAATAATTTCTGACCAAAACCGAAATAATCAGTACATCTGGTCTAAAGTACAGAAAAAAAGGAAAAAACATATTGCGCCAATAATCTGTCGCGCACCTGTTCTATGCGGAAGAATGATAAAGAATGGAAGTGTTGATTAAATTATGGCAAAGATATGATAAATGAGATCAGGCGGTTATTCATCACATATGTCAAATATGCTTTTAGTTAAATTGAACATTTGCAAATTGTTGTAATAATAACTAAGTTTATAGTAATAATTTTATTGTAGTAATAAATAAATAATAATTTACAGTAATAATTTTATGTCAAATTAAATTTGTAATAATAAATTGCTGTATAACAATTTCATGTAGAATCAAATTTGTAGTAACAATTCGGAGCAGAGTTAAATTAATGATGGATGGAAATTATCATTTTTATCAGCGTACAGCTTTGTTGAGATAATATAATAAGAATAATAATAATAGTGATAATAAATAATAATAGAGCTTTTGCTGCCGTGGCGATTACCATCGTCATTATTTATTATTATTTTATTATCGCTATTATTACTATATTATTATTATTATTATTATTATTATTATTATTATTATTATTATTATTATTATTATTGAATCATTACTATCATTAATTATTATTATTATGTTTGCGGCAGCATATATAATATATAAATGTAAAACATTTAAAATAGACTGATTTTTTAAGTTTGTGGGAATAAATGAATGAATATGCGACACGACTTGAAAATGTTTTCTTTGATTTTTTTAAGGAAAAAAACTTCTATTAAAATTAAAAATGGCATTTTAATAAAGAGAAAGATTGTCGATAAAATATTAGTACCAGGAATAAAACTTTGATTAAAGCATCTAGCTAATGTGATGAGTGAAAAAAGTGAGGGATAAATTCTTCCGGCCTATATTAAATTCAGAGTGAAAATAAATGATCAATTTTTTTTTCCAAAATTTTCCCATTATTTTTCAGGAAATCATTTACTTTTTTCTCTTTTTCAAAATCGCAATGAATAAATGTTATAACATTTCAAAGATGTTAAGAAAAAAAAAGAAAAAGAACCTATAGGAATTAGAATAAATTTCAGTTCTCTTTTTTTGGTCCATTATTTTTAAGATTTAAAAAATTTTTATATTATTTCTTTTCTCACTAATTTTCATTTAAATAAATGCAAAAAAAAATTATAATTTTGCACGAATTAAATTAGTAATAAAATTTGAATTTGTCAATAAATGTTCATTTAAAATTTAGGAAGAATAATGATAAACTAAAATTGAAAAGTGTTATCATTAACATTTAAATTGATCAATTAACTGATAAGTATAATTATAATTGATGCATATGAATGAGTGAAAATGCAAAATGTAATTATTTCATTGCATTCATTTGTAGCACCGGAAAAATAATCTTAAGCATTAATCAACCTGAAAACAAAAAAAAAAAAAAAAAAGAAAAGATTAATCCGTAATGATGTTAAGCTTTTGTGAAGTAATTCATGAAAGAAAGAATAGATGCTAAAAACAGAAACAACTGTCCATTCTCTTCCTTTATCTCTTCTTTTTCAAAGGTTAAAATGATCATTAGGGGGTTTAATAAGAGGGATAATAAAAGAAAGAAAGAAAGAAGGACAAAAAAAAATAAATGAATAAAAAGGGGAAAATTTTTCTTGAAGTGATAACTACTTGAATTTTCTTTTCATCTTATAATGCAGCAAAATTTTAATAAATGATACGACAAAAAAAAAAAAAAAAGCTTTATGGATTATTTAAATTTATGCCTGCCGTTAAAATGTATATTTAAATTTATTGCAATGAATAGTTGAAAATATGAAAATTGAAATGAGTGGAAATGAAATTTATTCTTTTCTTACTTTCTTTTTTTTTTGATATATTAACGTGAAATACCTTTTTAATGAAAATAAACTTTATTCAATTTTTTTTTTTAATTAGCATATATCTTATATGCTGATGAAAGTAATGGAATTTCACTCTATTTATCGATTAATTATCAAAGTAATACCAATAAATATTAAATAAAATAGGAAATTATGCATATACATTTATTATTATAATTTTAATTTTATTAAATTTTAAAAAGATTCAAATCGAATGTTCTAGAAGTTAATTAAGCTAATTACATTTACAATTACCATATTGTAATTCTTTTTTTTTTTGAACCACAATAAGTTTTTGAAATATTTACTACAATTTATGACTAATATTATTCTTAACTTAGTTTCAAATACCTCCATAAAACGATCACCAAGTGTCAATTATTATTTGACTGTTTATCAGTGAGTATAGCATATCTGCCATGTAAATTAAACGCAACTGAACAACAGCTGTGCAAATCATAAATTTTTTCCCATCAAAATTAGACAATTTTGGGAAAGTTTTAAATTATATATCAATACATATTAAGATGGAAGAAGAAAAATACTTGAGAAATTGGAAGAAAATAGAAATGGAAACGAAGCAATCAGTATTAATTAATGATCCTTTGTCTTGTTAAATATGATTACATCTGCCAGAATAACAAATAATTATGCTAATAAGATTTAAGTCTAATATTTTGGCTATCTTAATATGAACTGTAAACTTTTTTTTCTTTTGTTTTAAGCTCTAATATTATCAGTTTAATAATTAAATTTTAATTCCATCTATTGTTAATCTTTTTTTTCTTTGAATGCATTTATTTGAACAATAAAGTGCATTATTTTAGCTATTAATTATTTTGCAACGAAAAATAATTAATAAAAAATTTTTATCAAAATATTATTAAACTAATTAATAAATTCATATACCTAAAATATACAACTATGAAGCGATAAAAGAAGAGTTTTTTTTTTTTTTCACAATTTTATTTTATATTTACTTTCTGATCAAAAAAAGAAAAAAAGAAATTTTTATGATAATAAATAGTTCTCAAAATTTGTAATGTTTCATGAGAAGTTAAAAGTAGTAAACAGAAATATTTCAGTGCTGTAATAAATCATGACCTTTTGCCTTGTCCTTAGTTGTTCATCATGCTGAACGTCGTATATGTCCTTGCTGAAGGTAAATGTCCGCTTAACAAATCTATTTTCCACTTTCGCCTTGTATGTATGATGTATGTAACAATTCCGCCCAAGTAATGCTTTTCAAATACCGCAGTGTCACTTCTTGAGGACACATATATATAATTAAATGCTATTTAAAAGTAAATATGAAATATGTGTGTAAAAGTAAAAAGAATTGCACAAATAAAATCATATAATATGTAATGCTTATCATTAAGCAATCTTTTCGCTTGATTTCTCTTCTTAGAGAACTAATGAAATTTAATTTAGATTTTCTTTGATTAAAAATTTGTTTTAGCTACGAAAGATTTAAAATTTTTCTGGTTGCATTATAAAATAAATATTGCTTAAGCAAAAGAAATTAGATGATTAAATGAACAGTGAAATGAAATAAATTTACAAAGTAAGATTAGTAAGTAAAGAAAAAGAAAGAGTTTTACTTGCACATCAAGAATTCAGACTAACCGTAAAATTTGAAAATGTTACAAAGTATTTTATTGAATATGAAAATAAATTGAAATTGAACAAAGATTATTAAAGAATATAAATTAAACAAATATAAAACAAATTAGCAATAATTTGAAATAAAGACGAAAAAGAGTGTAACAAGTTATAAAAATTGTAATAAATCAAATTATTAGCTAAAATTACTGAAATTTTATTCTAACCATTTTATGCCTTTTTTTGCTTTTTTTATGTAAATTAACTTCTGTTGGGAGAGTGATAAATACTAATAAAAATTTAATTTCCATTTTTGTGTGTCATTCAAAATTTGCTAATACAAAATTATTTCAATTCTAGCTGAATGTCAAATCATTGCACTTGGTATGGAAAATGGTGATATTGAGGATTCGCAATTATCTGCTTCCACTAGTTTTGATATGATTAGTGTTGGACCACAAAATGCCAGGTGTGAATTAATTGTCATTTCATA